>NC_090271.1:241315045-241637545 GCF_040414725.1 Anabrus simplex
ATATGAAAGAAAAAGTATATCTACTACAGTATTTTGAAATCCTGTGTTTGAAACTCCACGCAGATAACATGTACCTTGTTGAAAACGAAGCCTTAATTTAAACAATAATGCTCAATATATATGACCAAATAAGACCTTATATCATTACAATGAGCAAAATATGACCAAAATAATATAAATGACTGAAATATGCATTTATATTCAATATAAACTTGCTTTCAACGTGGTCAGAAACCGATCATCCGTAGTTTTTTTCAGTTTCGGGTGAAATGAGCTCAGGAAAGAAATATGACTTTTCCTTAACATCCGAACTTATTCATTTACGAAGCAAATTGATAACATCAGTGCCGGCCTGAGTGGCTCAGACGGTTGAGGCGCTGGCCTTCTGACTCCAACTTGGCAGGTTCGATCCTGGCTCAGTCCGGTGGTATTTGAAAGTGCTCAAATACGACAGCCTCGTGTCGATAGATTTACTGGCACGTAAAAGAACTCCTGCGGGACAAAATTCCGGCACCTCGGCGTCTCCGAAAACCGTAAAAGTAGTTAGTAGGACGTAAAGCAAATAACATTATTATTATTATTATTATTATTATTATTATTATTATTATTATTATTATAACATTAGAAGCGCCAACTCTATGGGGCCCATGACTTTTAGATGCATCCGTAAAATATTTGTAAGAAACACACCTTATAAACCTAAGCATTTAGGTAAATGAATTAAACAGAAAGAGTTTGAGCGCGTTGAGCCTGCGTTGAGGTAGTGGTGACGAGCAGGGATCCAGGAGTGAGGAATATCCTAACCAGCTCTGGAATTTCAGTGTTAATACATAGCGGTATTTGTTTTATCCTTATCTATAAAATGTTAAGTAAGTTTTTGCTCGATATACAAATCCACATCTCTCCACTGATCAGAAGGCCTACCGACATTTGCGCCAATGCTCACGAGGCACTCGGACGGGTCATAGAAGTACAGTAGTTATATCGTCAAATATTTAATGAAATAAAATTGGTCATAATATATGATATACAGGTACAAAAGTTTTATGTGTTGACGTCATTTTTTACACCAAATCTCTTAAGGAATAGTCTAGACACACGAAAAGCATGGAAGTTAGAGTAGCAAGGAATAATAGGCTGGACACACGAAAACATATAACTTCAAATAGCAAGGGCTATCTATTATACATTCTAGCAATTATTAGGGAGAATGGTAGGAGGGTACTCGGATTTGGGGGATAAAGGCTAAGTTAGGAATGAACACGGTTTACGAAGTTGTATGCATAAACCGCCTTCGGTGGTGGAGTCATGTGAGGCGAAGAGAAGAGGATAATGGACTCTATCACGAAGGGTAAAAGAAGGGGATGGGTAGCAAGACGACAATGGTTCGATTAATTTTCTAATGATTTAAAGATAAGGCATATAGAATTAAGCCAGGCCACAGAGCTCATTACAAATAGAGGATTGCGGTGGCGTTTTGTAATTTACAGAGGCTTGCAGACGACTGAACACGGAAAGGCACAACAGTCTATAATGAAGATGTTCGTGATTATTATTATTACGTATTAATGTCGGTGGTGCTGATTAATAAATTGTTTTGTTTCTTAATAAGCCTATAACAGCTGTCCAAGCAAGCTTTCTGTGTCTGTTGATGTAGTGGTTATAGACACGTGTGGAGTCAGAAGCACACGGATGTAACTCCCACAGGCATTGGCCGGAATTCAAACAACAGCCACCTTGGTGAGTTACCAGTAGAGGGTTGCTAAATTAATCGATTGACATGGGTGACAGCCGGTTTTTAATGTCCTTTCTCAGTCCCCGCTAAAACATTTAGATAACTCCGTTTTCTGTATTAGTATCATCTGGATGGGAGCACTTGAGACTGGCCGATCAGTATCGACTGTTACTGTTAACCATTTTCACCCTTTGTTTCGAGAGTATCTACCGATATGTTAGTATTATAGTCGTTCGTTCTTTGTTTTTGACTTGTGGAATGTGTTGAAGGTACCGAAGGTTAACTAAGAGAAAATTTAAGGAATTCTCATTTCTGCGGGAGGGAACAATTGTATTGGGCCTATGGCGGAAACATTCTGAAGACAAATGCACAATGTTTGAAAAGTGTAAGTATTTCTTTACAATCGTGACCTATAAAGCCGCCGCGGCAAGAATATCTTCCGCATTATGTGTTCATTGGTTAGATGAGACAAATGCGTCAAGAATTTTCTCCTTATCTCCTATAACTACTTGTCACTTGTCCTCAATTCTATGACAACACAAGACTTAGAAATGAGTTTCTTCGAAATGCTCGAGGTAATAAGAAATATTATTTTCTCAAGAAGTAAACCATGGACACATGAAGAATGTTTATAGATGTTTTCAGAATTAAGAAAATGTGGAATAATTTCCCTCCCTACAACCCCTGTATTTTTCATTCTGGAACATGGTAACCCTCCAGTGACGAAGTCGCTTACAGTAGATATCACGTCATCCTCTCTTAAAATGACGATCATCATCGTGAATAATTAGGTTCTAACACAATGAACAGAGCTACTTTATTATTTAAAATGTGTTCTGAGCTCGTCTGAGTTCTCTGGCTACAGATATATTTGACCTCTGGAGAACATAGTTCAGTATTGGTCTTCTGTTAGGAAATACCATGGGTCAGTCATGTCACAAATCGCTTGTTTCAAAATGACTGTCCCTGTTTATTCAGGAACTGAATTTAAGTCAGCAGATGCACGTGTTTTATTCCTTGATGTGATTGTAAACAGACGGCCTAAGAAAAATTCCCTTCAGATGACCGCTCATCTATATATATAAAATAACTTGTCCTGACTGACTGACTGACTGACTGATTTATCATCGCTGAGCCAAAACTACTGGACATAAAGAAATGAAATTTTGGGGATATATTCATGTTAAGATGTAGGTGCTCGCTAAGAGAGAATTTTTGGATATTCCGTCGCTAAGGGGGTGAAAAGGGGGTTGAAATTTTAAAATGAGTGTATCTATATCTCAAAACTTTGAAAGTTTACAGATGTAAAAATTGGTACTTAGAATCTTCTTTAAAAATAAGGAAACACGCATTTTTTGTTTTCGGAAAATCCCAATAGGAGGGGTGAAAAGGGGTGAAAAATGGGTTGAATGCCTTTAATGAGGTTACTTATATCTCAGAAACTGAAGATATTACAGACCTGAAAATTGGTGTTTGGGATCTCTTTCAAAAATAAAGAAACACGTATTTTTTTGTTTTTGGAAAATCCAATTAATGGGAGGGTGAAAAGGGGGTGAATTTTTAAAATGAGTGTATCTACATCTCAAAACTTTTAAAGTTTATAGATGTAAAAATTGGTACTTAGAATCTCCTTTAAAAATAAAGAAACATGTATTTTTTGTTTGTGGAAAATCCAATTAATGGCGGAGTGAAAAGGGAGTGAATTTTTAAATGAGTGTGTCTATAACTCAAAACTTTTAAAGTTTATAGATGTAAAAATTGGTATGTAGAATCTCCTTTTAAAATAAAGAAACACTTATTTATTGTTTTCGGAAAATCCCAATAGGAAAGGTGGAAAAGGGTGAAAAAGGGGTTGAATGCCTTTAATGAGGCTACTTATATTTCAGAACCTGAAGATATTACAGACCTGAAAATTGGTATTTGGGATCTACTTAAAAAGTAAAGAAGTATATTTTGTTTTTGGAAAATCCAATTAATGGGTGGGGTGTGAAAAGGGGGTGAATTTTTAAAATGAGTGTATCTATATCTCAAAACTTTTAAAGTTTATAGATGTAAAAATTGGGATTTAGAATCTTCTTTAAAAATAAAGGGACACGTATATTTTTGTTTCCGGAAAATCCCAATGGGAAGGGCGGATAAGGGTGAAAAAGGGGTTAAATGCTTTTAATGTGGCTACTTATATTTCATAACCTGAAGATATTACAGATCTGAAAATTGGTATTTGGGATGCACTTTAAAAATGAAGAAACAGGTATTTTTTCGTTTTTGGAAAATCCAAATAATGGGGGCGAAAAGGGGGTGAATTTTTAAAATGAGTGTGTATACATCTTAAAAATTTAAAAGTTTACTGATGTAAAATTTGGTATTTAGAATGCCTTTAATGAGGATACATATATCTCAGAAACTGAAGATATTACAGAACTGAAAATATGTATATGGGATCTCCTCTAAAAAATAAAGAAACATGCATTTTTTGTTTTTGGAAAATCCAATTAATGGCGGTTAAACAGGAGTGACAAATTGGGGTGAATTTTTCGAAAGACTATATCTACAGAATATCTGAGAAACGTAAAATGTTACTGACGTTAAAAGTGGGTATTTGGAATTTCCTGTAAATGTAAAGAAACATATGTGATTTGTTTTTGGAAACTCCACTTAAGGGGAAATAAAACGGGTGACATTTTAAAATGAGAATTTCTACAGTATATCTAAAAAAATTAACATGTTACAGAAGTGAAAAATGGTATTTTTATTTCTATTAAAAATAAAGAAACGTGTATTTTTAGTTTTCGGAAATACCACTTGGGTGGAGGGGGGGGTGTATAAGTGACTGAAAATGGTGTTGATTTCTTTTAATTAGGTTACTGATATCTCAAAAATGAAGATGTTACAGACGTGAAATTTGATATTTGGAATCTGCTTTAAAAGTAAAGAAACACGTATTCTTGGAAAATCCAATGAAGGGGCGGGGGGGGGGTGAAAGAATTGAAAACATATTGACTTAATTGTATGAGAGTACATACATCTAATACTAACTAAAGTTGTTACAGACGTGAAAATTGGTATTTGAATATCCTTTAAAAACAAAGAAAAACGCGTTTGGGGGGGGGGGGTGACCATCTTGGGGAGCGGGAGTGAAAAGGAGTTGAATTCCTTTCATGAAGACACATAAATCAAAAACTGAAGAAGTTAGAGTCGTGATAATTGGTATTTAGAAGATCCTTTACAACGTTATGCACACGCGCAAATTCGAGAACATACTGCCGGAGGGGGATACAAGCAAGTCTGGACCCTATCCACTTTCTTAGCCATGGTGTTCAGTCCGAAGTGGAAGGTCTTTGCCTTCATCTCTATAATCTTGTTAAAGGGAAATACCCAAAGAAATAAAGACAATGAATACACTTACTTCCAATTAAATTAATTACCGGGCGAGTTGGCCGTGCGCGTAGAGGGGCACGGCTGTGAGCTTGCATCCGGGAGATAGTAGGTTCGAATCCCACTATCGGCAGCCCTGAAAATGGTTTTCCGTGGTTTCCCATTTTCACACCAGGCAAATGCTGGGGCTGTACCTTACTTAAGGCCACGGCCGCTTCCTTCCAACTCCTAGGCCTTTCCTATCCTATCGTCGCCATAAGACCTATCTGTGTCGGTGCGACGTAAAGGCCCTTGCAAAAAAAAAACAAAAAAATAATTACGTTAATATTATTACGTACTAGCAGTTACCCCCGGGCCCCGCCCGCAATCTATCACGTTGTTCATGCTGGAAAATTGCAAAGTTTCGAGGTAATGAAATAACACACATGATCTCTCGTGGTAATAAAATGTAATATAATATCAACAAACACCTGAAAATATATCACAAATGAAAATGGAATTACATTTGTTTTCCTGCAGTTTAGTAACTTTTTGAAGTTCGTAATTGTATACATTCCTTTCTAACTGTGAAATAATTAATCTAATGCCGAAGGTTAAACATTACATGCCACACTATTAGGAGCGTAAATTTATAAATACCTCGGAGTTCCAACCCTGAAGCAGCCTACATATAACTGGTGATAAAAGAAACATGGAGTTTCCAATTTAATCCCTGCTACTTCCAACGATTGTCCTTGACCCTTTTTACAGTAATTGAGAAATACAGACATATTAAAAATTTGCAGTCGTTGAATTCAAACTGCATGTCATAGGGCATCATTGGTATCCGTGGGATGACTGTCTTCTCCTTTCGCAGCACCAGTCAGTAGCATAGCCTCGAGACATTGCAAAGTAATGTTTTAACTATTAGCCTCGTTCCGTTGCGAAGTCTAGGTGGATCCAAATTTCGGAGTAAAATTATGGCTGATCCAATTTTAAGGATAAGAAGATGAGGAGTCATTCCTGGTGGATCTAATGAGTTCAGAATTTCTACAGGATAATCCACTGCTTGTTCGGATCTAAAATTGGATTTAGAAGTAATAGCCTGTACTGGTACTTTTTCTAGAATGAGAAAATTAATGTTATCCACATTGTCATTTCTTGGTGTCTGAAAGCAATCACTCAATACTCATTCCAGACAATAAACTATTATGTTGTATCATAGAGCAAAATCTGCCACCTAAAAGCGATCATTTGATACTTGCAATTTTACAGAATTATTAGCTGATGTACCCGTGCTTCGCTACGGAATTCTACATTGTATACAGAATTCCAGGTTAGGTAGTGTACACGTTGTGAGTAAGATTGTAATAAATAGCATAGCTCTTAACGTTACCCTAGAAACGCGACGGGGAAGTCACCAAACATCTTTTTTTTTCTTTGCTATTGGCCTTACGTCGCACCGACACAGATAGGTCTTTGGCGACGATGGGGCAGGAAAGGTCTGAAAGGAGGTGGCCGTGGACTTAATTAAGGTACATCCCCAGCATTTGCCTGGTGTGTAAATGGGAAACCATGGAAAACTGTCTTCAGGGCTGCCGACAGTGGGTTCGAACGCACTATCTCCCGAATACTGGATACTGGCCGCACTTAAGCGACTGCAGCTATCGAGCTCAGTAAACAGCTTTTATATGTGAAGACTGAGTTAGGGAATTTTCATTGTAATGGTAGGCCCTCTTGCTTACCATCAGTCACAATCAAGTTTGGGAATTTTCATTATAATGGCAGACTCTCACTCTCCACCTGCCTTCTTAAATCCTCAGAAAGACTGCCTTAGTGGTTTTCCCAACTGGATTCAACATAGATCATTACAATGACGCCAGTAGGAATGTCGAGGTTAAAAGCAATGCTATCGTATCGTCGCTGGAAAGGTAAAAGGTTGTATTCCACAAAGCTCTTCTTATCAATTATTCTCCTTAAGACTGGTCACGCCTCCCAGCCACGTATGGATATGCAGTCCATCAGAACAATGTCCGTTGTGTTCATTTTCCTATGCCCATGTGTAAAGGAAAATGAACCTACAGTACCGTACTGTAGGAATGTACGTTTGCATTACGTATTTACGCATTCCTAGTGTACAATGCATGTAAGGTTCATTTTCGTTTAATCGTCGACATAGGAAAACGAACACAACGGACATTGTTCTGATGGACTGCGTATCCATATGTGGCTGGGAGGCGTGACCAGTCTTAAGGAGAATAATTGATAGGAAGAGCTTTGTGGAATACTACCTTTTACCTTTCCAGCGACGATATGAAATACTCGATTAAATGAAAAACAAACATTTTCACACTTTTAACGAACAGTACTACGCTGCCGATCCAACAGTCCAAACTTCCAGAGCTGGAACGACCAGGCCGCAGACAGCTATGAGCCGTGAACACTCTCTGGGGGGGGGGGGGGGCGAAGAGTGGAGAGTCCCAGGGCAAAAGCTATGCCTTTTTACACTCTGTTTCCTAGGAGTATCAGAAGAATAGGAAAATCTCAATTCACTACACTGGAGGGGTAAAATGTATCTGACTTGGAAGCAAATGTTTTTTCCAAGCCAGAGCAGAAACTCCCTCTTGGCTGCTAATATGGAATAAAATCAACGTAAATTTAATAAAAGTGAAGAGAAAGAAACTTTTCTTAAGAAACAGCTCATTTCAGGGTTGAATTTTGAGTTATTTAGTGAATGTGGTGCTATAATTTGGAATAGGCCGAAATTGTAATTCTAGACCAGTTCATAAATGAGCCTCTGCCATTATTCCATTAATTATGTACACTGATCAATCCAATTAGCGCGTCAGAGTAGGGATCGAATAGCTGGAATACTATGATGAACCAGCGTGTTACGTACCAGCAGTATCAGAAAATGTATGAACCAGAGGAATCTAACTCCCCTGCTATTTCCCGCCAATATTCAGGCAGGCCATGGCCAACTCGAAGTTCCGGCCTGCTACACATGACAGTTCATAGTGATGACGTCAACCATTTAGTGCATCAATATGGTGATACGACTCTTGTTTTCATAGTGGTTTGGTAGCACGTCGTTGTTATATTTCAACGTTATTAGAGGTGTTCGTTCGTGTTTCCAAGTGATAACTGTATGAAAACGCATCAGTAAAAGATGTATTTTCAGCAATAGTATGTGTTAAATACTATAGCATTGTAATTTGTGCAGTCTGATGTTAGGAAGTGTTGCTACGTTATGTGATAGGTTATGTGAACCCACTGAGCTATTATGAATTGTCTAAAGTAGCATAAACTTCATTATATAATAATAATAATAATAATAATAATAATAATAATAATAATAATAATAATAATAATAATAATAATAACACCGGGCGAGTTGGCCGTGCGCGTAGAGGCGCGCGGCTGTGAGCTTGCATCCGGGAGATAGTAGGTTCGAATCCCACTATCGGCAGCCCTGAAAATGGTTTTCCGTGGTTTCCCCATTTTCACACCAGGCAAATGCTGGGGCTGTACCTTAATTAAGGCCACGGCCGCTTCCTTCCAACTCCTAGTTCTTTCCTATCCCATCGTCACCATAAGACCTATCTGTGTCGGTGCGACGTAAAGCCCCTAGCAAAAATAAAATAATAATAATAATAATAATAATAATAATAATAATAATAATAATAATAATAATAATAATAATAATAATAATAATGCTTGGGCTGTACCTTAATTAAGGTCACGGCCGCTTCCTTCCCACTCCTAGCCCTTCCCTGCCCCATCGTCGCCATAAGACCTATCAGTGTCGGTGCGACGTAAAGCAACTAGCAAAAAAATAATGTTATTACCGGGCGAGTTGGCCGTACGGTTAGGGCCGAGCAGCTGTGAGCTAGCATTCGGAAGATAATGAACTCGAGCCCCACTGTCGGTAGCGATGAAGATGATGGTTTCCCATTTTCACACCAGGCAAATGCTGGGGCTGTACCTTAATTAAGGCCACGGCCACTTTCTTTCCACTCCTAGGCCTTTCCTATCACACAGTCACCATAAGGCTTATCTGTGTCGATGTGACGTAAAGAAAACTGTAAAAAAAATCATGCTTTACGTCCAATTAATGACTTTGACGGTTTTCGGAGACGCCGAGGTGCCAGAATTTTGTCCCGCAGGAGTTCTTTTACGTGCCAGTAAATCTACCGACACGAGGCTGACGTATTTGAGCACCTTCAAGTGACATGGGAGTGAGTCAAGTTAGATTCAGAAGGCCAGCGCCTCAGCCGTCTGAGCCACTAAGCCTGGCAAAAGAAAAGATATATTCAGACCGAGTAGTAGTAGTAGTGAAGGCGGGCACTTTCTTCTTTACCGCTCAGGACATCCTACAGCCGTGAGCAATCCTCTCAGTGTTTACCCGTGACAGTAGTCATGTGTAGTGTAGTGTTGTGTTGTGTTGTGCTTCAAGATCAGTGAGTTCATTCAAGAAGATGACAGGGATGGAGCGACAGATCTTCAGCTGGAATACCGTCAACACGTAAGTAAGAACACCTCGGCGCATTCACCTTCGATACGCCCACCAAACCTCGTTGGATACGTTCGGAGGTGAATTTGAGATCCCTTGCATGTCATCTTCTACACCTTGCTTTGGTCAGATTTTTATTTGTTCTGACAATGCAGGTTTTAAATCCCGAGTAATTAAAAAAAAAAATTATTTCCCTGCCTTCCCTTGTCCTTACTATCTTTCTCCATCTGCTTACCCTCCAGGGTTAGTTTTTCCCTCGGGCTCAACGAGAGACCCCATCTCTACCGCCTCAAAGGCAGTGTCCTCGAGCTTCAGACTCTGGGTCGTGGGATACAACTGGGGAGGATGACCAGTACCTCGCCCAGGCAGCCTCACCTGCTATATTGAACAGGGGTCTAGCGGGGGCGATGGGAAGATTGGAAGGGATAGACAAGGAAGAGGGAAGGAACCGGCCGTGGCCTTAAGTTAGGTACCATCCCGGCATTTGCCTGGAGGAGAAGTGGGGAAACCACGGCAAACCACTTCCAGGATGGCGCCAATAATGTAGAGGAAATGGTCTCAACATTTAATAACCTAGTAACGCAGCTCTACGATCGGCACGCCCCAGTGCGTACGGGAAAATGCTCCAGAACTCCTAAAACGTGGATAGATGACGAAATTCGGCACCAAATGGCTAAACGAGACGCTGCTCATAGACGATACAAGCACTACCCAACGGAAGTGAACGCTGCGTAATAAAACGACCTCTAAAATGCGAAGCGCTAGATTATGTTACGCCCATAACTTGATTAGACCTGACATACGCCCTGCGACGACGTGGAAATCTATGAAATATTTTGGCATCAATAACCAGAAATCTGACGTAGAACTAAATGTTAACGTAGATGAATTAAACGATCATTTCATCTCGCTAACGGGAATTAATCCGGCCGTGAAAGAGAAAACAATTGATACGTATGATAATACACCATCACCACACAGAGATAAATTTTATTTCAGTCACGTCACACCGCAAGAAGTGACTGACTCAATAAAACGCATCAAGACCAAGGCTAGGGGCGTAGATAATATAGGCCACGAAATGCTCATGAAAATTCTCCGCCACATCATCTATCCATTGGTGAATAACTTTAATTATTCACTGCAACATGGGACTTATCCGGAAATATGGAAAATGGCCGTAGTTCGCCCGGTTCCAAAATACGACTGGCAAAGGACGTCGGTGACTATCGGCCAATTAGCATCTTATGCATCTTGTCAAAAGCTTTTGAATTCATAGTTCACAAGCAGATTACCAACTATCTTACTCAACACAATCTTCTCGACGTCCACCAGTCCGGCTTTAGACCGAGACACAGCACTTGCAGTGCATTAACACATGTGACGGATGACATAAGGCAAGCTATGGACAACAAACATCTGACAGTCCTAGCGTTATTAGACTTTAGTAAAGCTTTCGACACTGTTGACAGAGACATACTTATATCAAAATTAAATAGTTTAAGTTTCTCCACGAGTGCACTCCAGCGGATCAGTTCCTATCTCACGGGCCGCCGGCAGTGTGTACTTAATAACAACAATGAATATTCAAATTGGCGTACGGTTGACGCAGGAATATATCAAAGATATGTACTGGGCCCCCTATTTTTCTCTATGTATATAAATGGCATAGCTTCCGGATTAAAACACTGTAAATACCACTTATACGCAGACGACTTACAGATATATATATACAGTAAACCTGAAAACCTACACTCAGAAACACTTCACCTGAATGAAGACTTGATGACCATAGATATATGGGCCATAAATAATGGATTAAAATTAAACCCATCAAAATCCCAGGCAATAATTATTGGTTACCTTAAATTACTTTGCAAACTCAATCGAACAGCGTTACCACAGTTGCCCATAAGTGGTACTCCCATACAGTATACCCAAAATGTAAGAAATCTTGATATATTTGACGAACATATGTCCTGGTCTGCCCAAACTATATCTGTGTGTAGAAAAATATACGAAACGCTACACTGTCTCAATAAATTCAAATTCACTTTCCCTTTTAAACTAAAGAAAATTCTTTTTTTTTTTTTTTGCTAGGGGCTTTACGTCGCACCGACACAGATAGGTCTTATGGCGACGATGGGATGGGAAAGGCCTAGGAGTTGGAAGGAAGCGGCCGTGGCCTTAATTAAGGCACAGCCCCAGCATTTGCCAGGTGTGAAAATGGGAAACCACGGAAAACCGTTTTCAGGGCTGCCGATAGTGGGATTCAAAGAAAATTCTTATGGAAGCACTCGCATTACCTCGTTTTGATTATTGCGACATAGTTGACAACGACCTAGGAGTAGACTGGGGAAGGAAATTACAGTGTGCTCAGAATGCTTGTGTAAGATTTATCTGTGCACTTCGTTACGCTGAACATGTCACACCGTCTTAAACACGGCTCGGGTGGCTTCGCCTCCAAGAACGACGCACACTTCATACTATTTGCTTTTTGCATAATATTCTTAAAACTTCTCAACCAGCCTATCTCCGTGATCGCATCAAGCTCCTCTCCACAGACCATAACAAAAATACCCGATCCCTTCCTCTACACAGAAGAACAGCAATCTACACGAAATCATTCACCGTTACCGCAGCCCGACAATGGAATCTCTTACCAGTCGACGTCAGAAGCATGTCCAGCAGCTCAGCTTTTAAACATGCCTGTGTCGAAATACTAGGTAAACATGCATGAATCATCAAATTATGACCTGCAAACACCTCCACCTTCATCATTATTTCCCTCTTCCTTTCACATATATTCTTCTTCTTCTTACTAATCCTTCTCTTCACCTCTCATTGAAGGAGGTATTTCGGTGTATTGTAGAAATGAATACATTTTCTAATCTTCCTTTTAAGTAGTAGTAGTAGTAGGACGAAGGTATCCTCTGCTATGGAGTAATTATTTTGCCTGCCGTGATTAAGAAGAAGTATGTCGGATGGAGGTGTACAACATGTGGAATTTTATGTGTGTGCATTGATTGCGTAAGAGTGCGACTGTATCAACAGAGAGATTAATCTTATAATGTTTTTCTGTTCAGAACACTAATAGCCAACATGTTTCGTCTTGTTCTACAATCAATCCTAGTGTGTGCTAATTGTAACTTGTCTTGATAAAGCACAGTAGCGATAAAAGTTCTCAGTTTAATAGTCAACATATTTTGTCTTGTCGGATAAAGACATACAGCATGTCAATTTCGCATGCTCATACGCAACATCTTATTTATCTCACACGAGTAAGTAAGGCTATTCAGATGTTCTATAAACATAGAACCTTATCTCAGATGCCAAAAAAACTTATTCAATACTTACCATCAGGAATTTTATCTATGTACGCTACCCCTTACGTACATTATTTTTGGGACATCCTTCCTCTACACAGTAAGATGTCAATCGATGTAGCTATATGCAGAACCTGTCAGCGTCATTACAAGCATCGAGGGGAAAATCGTGATGATGATTGGGATGGGCCAAATCCGAGGACTGAACCCTGTACACAGTGCATGGATGAACTTTTTCCAGTACCTGATGATGATGATTCAGAAAAGGAATAAACCACATGAATAACAACAAGGTAAGAAGTGCATTATCTTTTTTGTAAAGCATAACATACTTAGTATAATATATTTCTAAATTAAACAATTTGAATGTTGCAGGAGGCATTACAATTTCGGAAGCATTCTACCTCTTCGCAAAACGTTGTTAAGAAGCATAGCAACCTTGTCAGCAGCAAAACGAACACTATTGTAGTACATTGTAAATAAATATTACATTGCATTCAAAATGTTGTACTTACGGCATTCCTTTGCCACCTTACACCTACTCATTCTTGAGGAAACGATCAAGTCTAAACATGCACAACTATGATGACGTCATCGCTGCAGGTTAAAAGCATGTGCACACTCTTGCTTTCGCGATGCATGTTTAAACTTGTTCGACAGTGATATGCCTTGACAGCCCATGTGTAGTAGCCTCTAAGCTAGTTTTCTTCATAACAGCAGCCGCCGACTTGTGCAGTAGCCTCTAAGCTAGCTTTCTCCATAAGAGCCTGTGTATAGCCGCCATCTTGCGCAATCGCCACCATCTTGTGCAATCACCCATAGCCGGCATCTTTAACAGCATCTTGGTTTAAAAAACTAAGATAATAGTATGTTGAGAAGGGCAGTCCGGTAAGTATATTGAGAAGGGCAGCTTGCTTTAAAACTATGATCGTAAGAAGCGCAGCTTGTCCTGTTAAATTCCGTACCAAAATAGCAGTAAGCCATGTGCAAGTAGTTAAAGATAGCGGCGAACACCTGTCAAGAAAGCACATGATTTTTTCAAATTGCCCGCCACCACATTTCAAAGGTAGTAGCTAAAGATGGCAGCACGATGCTGTTGATTAAAGATGGCCGCTGGCAAGAAGCACGCGGAATTTTTTTTAATTACCCGCTACCACGTACCTAAGGTTGTAGCTAAAGATGGCAGCACGATGCTCTGTTGATTAAAGATGGCCGCTGTCAAAAATCACGTGGCTTTGAAGAGCACGTGGAATTTCAAATTGCCCTCCACCGCATGCATAAGGATCTTCATAACAGCAGCCGCCATCTTGTGCAGTAGCCTCTAAGCTAGCCTTCTTCATAAGAGCCAACGTATAGAAGCCATCTTGTGCAAGCGTCCCTAGGGAGTCTCATAAGAGCAGCAGCCATCTTGTGCAAGCACCCCTAGGCTGAATCATAAGAAGCTATGTATAGCCGCCATCTTGTACAATTAGATAACCGCCATCTTGCGCAAGCGTCCCTAGGGCGTCTCATAAGAACCTATGTATAGCACCCATCTTGTGCGAGCACCCCTAGGCCGTCTCATAAGAAGCTATGTATAGCCGCCATCTTGTAGAATTAGATAGCCGCCATCTTTCGCAAGCATCCCTAGGGAATCTCTTAAGAGCCTACGGATAGCAGCCATCTTGTGCGAGCACCCCTAGTCCGTCTCATAAGAAGCTATGTATAGCCGCCATCTTGTAGAATTAGATAGCCGCCATCTTGCGCAAGCGCCTCTAGGGTGTTTCGTAAGAGCCTATGTATAACAGCCATTTTGCGGCTGCCATCTTGCGCAAGCGCTCTTAAGCCGTCTCATAAGGAGCTGTGTATAGCCCCCATCTTGTAGAATTAGACAGCGGCCATCTTGTGCAAGCGCCCTTAAGCTGTCTCACAAGGAGCTGTGTATAGCCGGCATCTTGTGCAATTGGCATCGGGAAGTGCATCCGGCCGTAAAACTGAGGTTAGGCTCCTCCATGAGCCTAGGCTTGCTGTCTTGCGCGTAAAAAGTAAGGTTAAGCCCCTCCAAGATAGCGGATAGTGAGGTTAGGCTCGCTCTCTTAGGCGTCAGGAAGGGCATCTAGCCGTAAAACTGAGGTTAGGCCCCTCCATGAGATTAGGCTTGCTCTCTTACGCGTCAAAAGTTAGGTTAAGCACCTCAAAGATATTGGATGTAAGGTTAAGTTCGCTCTCTTAGGCGTCAGGAAGGGCATCTGGCCGTAAAACTGAGGTTAGGCCCCTCCATGAGGTTAGGCTTGCTGTCTTGTGCGTAGAAAGTAAGGTTAAGCCCCTCCAAGATGGCGGATGTGAGGTTAGGCATGCAGCCTTAGCCAGCGCAGTCAATAACCTTGCTAGAGTTCAATGTGGTGGTGGCAACTGCCGAGGGCCGGAGGCGGAGGCGGCTGCCGAACCCCTGACTTATTCTACTGATTTTAATCACAAAACAAACATGGTAGGCTGACAGAATTAGGCCTATGTACATGAAATATTTCTAATATGTTCATATACATTTTCATTTGCACAATGATCAAAATTGTATTGAACAATGATGAATGATGTGAGAAGTAAGGGAGGTATGGTTTACAATATTATTCGATTTGTCATTTCCCTTTACAAGAGGGCTGCACTGCAGGCTCGTGCTTGTGGCGCTTCATCCCACAGATGTAATTAATCTTATTCGATCCTTTATTGAGTCTAGTTTCTTCACGCATACGTTTTATGTAGGCTTTTATACATTTATTTATGAAGTCTATCCCTGCTATAAATCGTGTGAAAATGTTGCTCATAGGGTCGGTTGGTGTGTACATTTCAGTGGCCTTGGCAGACTGATATTTACTGTAATAGCAACGTCTGGCTCAGTGAGGAAAGCAATGGGAAACTACATCACTCCTCATTTCCCTAGTACGCCTCTTCAGTGATGTATAGGCCATCTATGACAAATAATGGTGCAGCTGTTAAGAATCTACCCAGCCTTCGGGATGAAGACTGAACACACATACATTTATTAGTCTTATATTTGGACTTTTTTGTGTGGAGTACGCCAAATTTCGCCAATTTTCAGTCACAAAACCTTCATTATTTTTTTCATTTACGGTCACGTTTTAATGTTTTTGCTGTTTTCTGGTGGATATCATCTCTCTCGCTTATCTTCTCGATTACAAGACAAGCATGTTTGCAACTGGGTAGAGGAAGCCGAATGGCATTTGCTCTTGATAATAAAATATTAATTTAATGTCGGCGTATCGATCATTGAGTGCGACCCACGAGAAACCCACCCCACACAGCATGAGGTGGTTCATAACGTTGTTAGCGTGTAACCAGTGTTGAAAGAATGCTCATCAAATTAACTTCTTTTCTTCCTACCTTTCTTATTTCTAAATCTTGGTTGGATTGCGGTGTGATATTTGACACATAGTTTTACACTCGAATATTCTTTGTGGAAGTAGTGTGGTGTATAAATGAAGAGGTGAACATTAGGACAAAGACTCAGCCCATGCCTAGTGGCATTAACCAGGCTCTGACAAAATCACCTGTCCAGCCGGGAATCAAACTATAAACCTCCCGAACCAAAGGCCTCTGAGGCAAGTAGTCGTACAATCTATACCAAATCTCCACGCAATACACATATAATCGTCCTTAATGGTTTATCTAAACAAAAGGAGTTCGTTCTTCCTTTATTTGGGTACCATCCTGGCATTTGCCTGGAGGAGAAGTGGAAAAGCACGGAAAACCACTTCCAGGATGGCTCAGGTGAGAATCGAACCCACCTCTACTCATTTGACCTCCCGAGGCTGAGTGGACCCCGTTCCAGCCTTCGTACCTCTTTTCAAATTTCGTGGCAGAGCCGACATTCGAACCCCGGCCTCCGGGGTTGGCAACTAATCACACTAACCACTACACCACAGAGGCGGGAGTCTTTATTTTACAATTTGCTTTACGTCGCACCGACACCGACAGGTCTTATGGCGACGATGGGATAGGAAAGGGCTAGAAGTGGGAGGGAAGTGGCTGTAGCCTTAATTAAGGTACAGCCCCAGCATTTGCCTGGTGCAAAAATGGGAACCACACTAAACCACCTTCAGGGCTGCGGACAGTGGAGTTCAACCCACTGTCCCCCGAGTACATGCTCACTGATGCGTGATCTTTACAGCATGGTCACTTGCTCTGTAATAACTGAGCCTAACAAGTTTCATAAGGACAGAATGTCTTATCATATAAACACCTAAAAAGCTTATTTGGTATAATCCTCAGTCTGTGTCCAGTCATTCGACCGGGCCAGGAAAATGGAATGAATGAAGCGGCAAGGATAGGAAAAGTGCCGGCTGCTGAAGCCTATTGTACTTTTCTGGGGCAATGAGGAATGACTGACAGATGAAGTGAAACGATATTGAAGAGTATTGCTGGAATGAAAGATGGCAGAGAAAACCGTAGTGCCCGGAGAAAAATTTCTCCCGCCTCCGGTTTGTCCAGCACAAATCTCACATGGATCAACCTGGATTTGAACTACGGAACCCAGCGGTGAGAGGTCGGCGCGCTGCCGCTTGTGCCACGTAGGCTATTTGGAATAATATCAGACAAATTAATAAAACTGATCACAAATTATAGGCGTCCGCCTCTGTGGTGTAGTGGTTAGCGTGATTAGCTGCCACCCCCGGAGGCCCGGGTTCGATTCCCGGCTCTGCCACGAAATTTGAAAAGTGGTACGAGGGCTGGAACGGGGTCCACTCAGCCTCGGGAGGTCAACTGAGTAGAGGTGGGTTCGATTCCCACCTCAGCCATCCTGGAAGTGGTTTTCCGTGGTTTCCCACTTCTCCTCCAGGCGAATGCCGGGATGGTACCTAACTCAAGGCCACGGCCGCTTCCTTCCCTCTTCCTTGCCTATCCCTTCCAATCTTCCCATCCCTCCACAAGGCCCCTGTTCAGCATAGCAGGTGAGGCCGCCTGGGTGAGGTACTGGTCATACTCCCCAGTTGTATCCCCCGACCAAGAGTCTGAAGCTCCAGGACACTGCCCTTGAGGCGGTAGAGGTGGGATCCCTCGCTAAGTCCGAGGGAAAAACCGAACCTGGAGGGTAAACAGATGATGATGATGATGACAAATTATAGGCGAATGTTTCAAGTGCCTCTAACTAAAATACACAACGTAATTATTACATCCGGCTGAATAAAACATTGACTTTTTATTTAAAAAGCAAGCATCTTCTTTGTCTCATTACCTACGTATTATAGAGTGACTAGAGGCCCGGCTTTTCGCACGACTTTTTATCCTCCTATCATGCGGTCCACGAATGGCATTGAATACCTTAAAGGACATCTTGCACCGGGCAAGTTGGCCGTGCGGTTAGGGGCGCGCGACGGTGATTGGATGTTGGAGATAGTGTTCGAACCCCACTGTCGGCAGCCCTGAAGATAGTTTTTCGTGTTTTCCTTATTTTCTCACTAGGCAAATGCTGGGGCTGTACCTTAATTCCGTTTCTTTGACACTCCTACGCCTTTTCCTATCCCATCGTCGCCATAAGACTTATCTGTGTCGGTGCGACGTAAAACAAATAGCAAAAAAAGGATATCCTGTGTTTCTTCCTGAGCAAGTAAACAGCCCCAACCGCCTGGTTGGCTGAGGAGAGATATCTTGTGTCCATATTATTGTTATTCCAAAAGATACTTGTGTTCTTCAAAAATGTTTATGTATCACTTCTTCTGTTTACCCCCCAGGGTCGGGTTTTCCCTCGGACTCAGCGAGAGATCCCACCTCAGGGGCAGTGTCCTGGAGCTTCAAACTCTGGGTCGGGGATAAAACTGGGGAGGAGGACCAGTACCTCTCCCAGACGGCCTCACTTGCTATGCCGAACCGAGGCCTTGCGGGGGGATGAGAAGATTGGAAGGGTTAGACAAGGAAGAGGGAAGGAAGCGCCCGTGGCCTTAAGGTTGGCACCATCCCGGCATTTGCCTGGAGGAGAAGTGGGAAACCACGGAAAACCACTTCCAGGATGGCTGAGGTGGGAATCGAACCCACCTCTACTCAGTAGAACTCCCGAAGCTACTGGACCCCGTTTCAGCCCTCGTACCACTTTTCAAATTTCGTGGCAGAGCCAGGAATCAATCCCGGGCCTCCCAGTGTGGCAGCTAATCACACTAACCACTACACCACAGAGGCGGACAGTGGTTCATTCAATTCAATATAATGGGAGAAGAGCCTCTCAGAATGATTTTAAATGCAAGTGTTAAGTACGGACGTTGTTGACCAATTTGTTCAGAACTACGGTACTTTTAGACATCGCCTCTGTGGTGTAGTGGTTAGTGTGATTAGCTGCCACCCCCGAAGGCCTGGGTTTGATTCCCGGTTCTGCCACGAAATTCGAAAAGTGGTACGAGGGCTGGAACGGGATCCACTCAACCTCGGGAGGTCAACTGAGTAGAGGCGGGTTCGACTCCCTTCTCAGCCATCCTCGAAGTGGTTTTCTGTGGTTTCCCACTTCTCCTCCAGGCAAATGCCGGGATGGTACCTAACTTAAGGCCACAGCCACTTCCTTCCCTCTCCCTTGTCTATCCCTTCCAATCTTCCCATCCCCCGACAAGGTCCCTGTTCAGCATAGCAGGTGAGACCGCCTGGGCGAGGCAGTGGTCATTCTCTCCAGTTGTTTCCCCCTATCCAAAGTCTCACGCTCCAGGACACTGGCCTTGAGGCGGTAGAGGTGGGATCCCTCGCTGAGTCCGAGAGAAAAACCAACCCTGGAGGGTAAACCGATTAAGAAGAAGAGGAAGACTATTCTTAGATATAACAGTTAGATCACGCATGAAGGGAGACATGGTGATCAAAATTAATGATCCTTCAGAAAATGGGTCTTCAGAAAACGGACCCTCTTTCCTGAGAACTCCTAAATTGTATTCGGCCATCTGAAAACATGTTCACGTTCTTATATCAGTGAACGGTGTCACTAGATAATGGGTGTGTGATAGGTTACTTATCTCTCTTGCTAATGGTGAGTTTAGCCCCATCAAGCTTCGGCCATATGTTGTATTAATTGATACCTAAGCTCTTGTGATGCGTCCCTGTTAAGTTCTTATGACGTTCAGCAAATTTATTCTGATAGTTATGAAATTGTCTGCCTCTGTGGTGTAGTGGTTAGTGTGATTAGCTGCCACCCCGGGAGGCCCGGGTTCGATTCCCGGCTCTGCCACGAAGTTTGAAAAGTGATACGAGGGCTGAAACGGGGTCCACTAGCCTCGGGAGTTTTACTGAGTAGAGGTGGGTTCGATTCCCTCCTCAGCCATCCTGGAAGTGGTTTTCCATGGTTTCCCACTTCTCCTTCAGGCAAATGCCGGGATGGTACCTAACTTAAGGCCACGGCCACTTCCTTCCCTCGTCCTTGCCTATCCCTTCCAATCATTCCATCCCCCCGCAAGGCCCCTGTTCAGCATAACAGGTAAGGCCGCCTGGGCGAGGCACTGGTCATCCTCCCCAGTTGTATCCCCCGACGCAGAGTCTGAAGCTCCAGGACACTGCCCTTGAGACGGTAGAGGTGGGATCCCTCGCTGAGTCCGAGGGAAAAATCGAACCTGGAGTGTAAACAGATAAAGAAGAAGTTATTAAATTATTTAGTTATAGCTCCTTTTGTGGATCAGTGGTAGAGTGTCTGCCTTGAGATACCGAGATCACAGGTTCAAACCTTGCAGAAGGAGCCGAATTTTAGGCCACCTTGTGGCCTTGATAGTTAAGGTGTCAAGTCTATGTCTATAAGGTCTGATACCGTGGATAGCCGATTTACTATCATTATGTTGGCCGGCAACGTAGGAGAGATGGTGGTATAACATTTCTAATCGCTAGATTGCGTGCCAAAAAGCCTGGAATCAATCCAAACCTCTCCACATTGTTCATATAGAGTGAGAGCATATGACGCTGCTGAATGTGATTCGTCCGTCGGATGGAGGGATTAAGCCTTGAGCAGACCTCTCCGTATTGTTCGACAGGAGTAGGCTATGTTCCGGTTTCCCCCTCTCCGTTCCTACTATCATATATCACGTTAATGATTTCAGCTCATTAACTCCTCTGATGTTAACATCAGGAAGAGCATCCGATCGCAAAACCTCGCCACGAAAATACATCTCGATTCATATTCGAACCCGTAGAGAAATAGGACAAGGGTTAGACAAATATACATTCAATTATTTAATTATTTATTGTGTGGAAGGATTAGGGACTATCAAAATCCCTCGTGAATTATCATTAAATAACGAAATATGGAAATAGCAATGGTTTTAGTTGTGTAGGTTTCAGAGAAGCCGATGTGTTGGAAGCTTGTCCCACAGAAGTTTCGTTTCGTGCCATTAAATCTACCGATACAAGGCTGGCGTATTTCAAATTCCAGTGGACTACGCCGCGATGGGCCCTGTTTATTCTGTAGCTCCTATAGTCCGCGCACCTTTTAGCGATATTTCTTTGTACGGGCCGAAGGAGTAAGGAAGGAGCTCTCCCGGTTCGGGTAGTGCTGCCAACTGAATGGAAATGAAATCTGAATTGAATCGATAATATGATCGATCGAGATGAATTTTCTAAACCTTTATTATCTCAAGCCAAAAACTGTGTCATACATACATTATATAACATTTCTCGATGCGAATCTTGTTCCCAGCATGAATTCTATAGTTTGGCTTTGCTGTGTAAACAACAACAACAACAGTACTAGTACGTAAAGTGTACGCCAGATGTCACACTGCGATGCATAAGCGATTCATAGTTTGTGTTTCAAAGGTTGCCAATATGAATCTCGAAGATACCCTAGGTCGACCTATTCAGCACTAGGGTGTCCATGTATCGCTAAAAGGTACTTCCCTCACGATTTTGAAATCTAATAACAGTCTGTAAAGAAATATTCAAACATTTGTGGAACGCGACAAAATGTGTGACGGAAGTTACTATTTATTTATTTATTTATTTATTGAAATACATATTCATGATCATTAGCTTTTCGCAATTCACAGTTGTACGTAAATAATGATTGTTACTGTTGTGTTAACCATTTGATGTAATTTGTCATCATCATCATCATCATCATCATCATCATCTGTTTACCCTCCAGGTTCGGTTTTTCCCACGGACTTAGAGAGGGATCCCACCTCTACCGCCTCAAGGGCAGTGTCCTGGAGCTTCAGACTCTTGGTCGGGGGATACAACTGGGGAGAATGACCAGTACCTCGCCCAGGCGGCCTCACCTGCTATGCTGAACAGGGGCCTTGTGGAGGGATGGGAAGATTGGAAGGGATAGGCAAGGAAGAGGGAAGGAAGCGGCCGTGGCCTTAAGTTAGGTACCATCCCGGCATTCGCCTGGAGGAGAAGTGGGAAACCACGGAAAACCACTTCCAGGATGGATGAGGTGGGAATCGAACCCACCTCTACTCAGTTGACCTCCCGAGGCTGAGTGGACCCCGTTCCAGCCCTCGTACCACTTTTCAAATTTCGTGGCAGAGCCGGGAATCGAACCCGGGCCTCCGGGGGTGGCAGCTAATCACGCTAACCACTACACCACAGAGGCGGACTTGTGTTAACCATTTGATGTAATTTGTTTTGTATTATACTCTCTCTCAGAAGGGGGCATGCCCTACTCGTCACCACCGATTTCGCTCAAATTTGTAGAACATGCAGGTCTTGGCTAGAAATGAAAGTATCCGAAGTGGGAAATCCAGATGGCCAAGCGTATAGAAAATAAAAAGAAAAAGAAAAAGAAAAATGTTGACGCGGCACTCGGACCGTATAAGCCACGTACGCTACGGCGAGCGCCAAGCCGTAGTTGGTGTAGCGGTAATAGCTCCGACTAGTAATTCGATGGACGTGGGTTCGTTTGATTATTCACTTTCCAATTAAGCAAAGCAGTGAATAATTTATTTGATTTATTTATTTATATGCAAAAGGCATATAGAACGTCATTTTTGAATGAGCTCATAATTGTAGAAATTGTACAAATTCTTTTCGTACGCGCTTTAATTACAATCCCTTGTTGAAAAGTCTGACAATGAAATCCCAATTTTTTACCTTTTCTATGCCTTTTGCGTATAAATAAATAAATAAATAAATAAATAAATAAATAAATAAATAAATAAATAAATGACCGCCTCTGTGGTGTAGTGGTTAGCGTGATTAGCTGCCACCCCCGGAGGCCCGGGTTCGATTCCCGGCTCTGCCACGAAATTTGAAAAGTGGTACGAGGGCTGGAACGGGGTCCACTAGCCTCGGGAGGTCAACTGAGTAGAGGTGGGTTCGATATCCACCTCAGCCATCCTGGAAGTGGTTTTCCGTGGTTTCCCACTTCTCCTCCAGGCGAATGCCGGGATGGTACCTAACTTAAGGCCACGGCCGCTTCCTTCCCTCTTCCTTGCCTATCCCTTCCAATCTTCCCATCCCTCCACAAGGCCCCTGTTCAGCATAGCAGGTGAGGCCGCCTGGGCGAGGTACTGGTCATACTCCACAGTTGTATCCCCCGACCAAGAGTCTGAAGCTCCAGGACACTGCCCTTGAGGCGGTAGAGGTGGGATCCCTCGCTAAGTCCGAGGGAAAAACCGAACCTGGAGGGTAAACAGATGATGATGATGATGAATAAATAAATAAATAAATAAATAAATAAATAAATAAATAAATAAATAAATAAATAAAATGAATTATTCACCTCTTTGCTTAATTGGAAAACGAATAATATAAAAGTTGAGAGACAGACAAAAAAAAGAGGGAAAGAAGAAACAAAGAAGTCTCCGCACGGGGAGTCGAACCCACGGCCATCGAATTACTAGTCCGAGCTCTACCCGCTACGCCAACTAGTGCTCGGCGTGCACAGTAACGTACGTGGCTTATACAGTGCGAGAGCCGCGTCAACATTCCTATTTTTATTTTTTATTTCTATACGCTTGGCCATCTGGAGTTCCCACTTCGGGTACTTTCATTTCTAGCCAAGCCCTGCATGTTATATAAATTTGAGCGAAATCGGTGGTGACGAATATGGAATGCCCCCTTGTCAGTGTTACTTTGTACCGGTTTGTGATGCAAGTGCAATTCACTAGCTCTCAATCTGCTATAAACTGTAGTGGACCTTTATGCCATGTCCTTAGGTGGCTTGGCAATACTTAACAATGTTCCTCGAGCAAAGAAGCGTGTGTAAATGATCAGAACTAAAGTTCGTGTTGATATAACTGAAGTGAAATCTGACAGACTCGCTGAGTATCTCGGTTTGTGGACCAGAGCAGGCAGCGTGCTAGAGAAACTCCGACTTTCCGGAACATTCCTCAATGATGCTGTACCGTTCGCCTGGTGCTGCCAATGCCATCACGCCTGAGGGCGCGAGGCTGTTGTCTTCGAGGTCTTATTGTACATCAGCACCTCTGACATGGCTGATGACCGTACTCATCAGTAGAACCCGCGTTTTTGATGTAATATCAAAATGTGAAGTACGTACATAAAATGTAGTGAATATCAGATAAATATGTAATGAAATATATAATATTCTAAAAACATGTAATTATCATCATCATCATCTGTTTACCCTCCAGGTTCGGTTTTTCCCTAGGACTCAGCGAGGGATCCCACCTCTACCGCCTCAAGGGCAGTGTCCTGGAGCTTCAGACTCTTGGTCGGGGGATACAACTGGGGAGTATGACCAGTACCTCGCCCAGGCGGCCTCACCTGCTATGCTGAACAGGGGCCTTGTGGAGGGATGGGAAGATTGGAAGGGATAGACAAGGAAGAGGGAAGGAAGCGGCCGTGGCCTTAAGTTAGGTACCATCCCGGCATTCGCCTGGAGGAGAAGTGGGAAACCACGGAAAACCACTTCCAGGATGGATGAGGTGGGAATCGAACCCACCTCTACTCAGTTGACCTCCCGAGGCTGAGTGGACCCCGTTCCAGCCCTCGTACCACTTTTCAAATTTCGTGGCAGAGCCGGGAATCGAACCCGGGCCTCCGGGGGTGGCAGCTAATCACGCTAACCACTACACCACAGAGGCGGACAACATGTAATTAAATATGTAATATTAGTAAAATATGTAATAGTATTGATGCACTAAATTTACTAAAACGTTGGTATATTCCTTTTATTGTGACTTATGTTTATGATATGAGACAGTAAAATGGTGTTAAATACCTCCATATTTCACGGCAAAACCAGGGTTATTGCTTTATATAATGTATACTATGCCTTTGCTGGCAGGACCTAGTGTTTACAGTGCACTATGTCTTCTGGTATGGGCTAGAGCAATCTTGTTACTTTCATTGATCTGTCTCAGCTTTAACCTTGGCTTTGACAAAATGAAAGTGACTGAGGTATGAGTGATGCTAGTAATGCCATTCCTTCTGCAGCCAGTCCCTGATATGAATGGTGTGAAAATATTGCTCATAGGGTCGGTTGGTGCATGCATTTCAGTGGGCTTGGCAGACTGATATGTAATAGCAACTTCTGGCTCGGTGAGGAAAGCAACGGGAAACTACCTCGCTCCTCATTTCCCTAGTACGCCTCTTCAGTGATGCCTAGGCCATCTATGACAGCTGATGGCGGAGCTGTTGAGGATCCAACCAGCCTTCGTGCTGAGGACTAAACATACACATAATGTATACTATTTTTAAAAAAGCGCTATTTGTGCGGGGCGTCGACCCATGTGGATCTTTTACCCCTACTGGCAACATATTGTGTGGAATGGCAGTGTTTGAGGAAAGGAAGATTAAGGACGTCACAAATACCCAGTCCCCAGGCCAGGGATATTAATCATTACAATTAAAAAACCCTGACCCGGCCGGTAATCAACCCCGCGGACGCGTTGCCCCATATACCGCGGGGCCGGACTAATTTATACAGTACGTTATTTTCTAGTCCGCCTCTGGGGTGTAGTGGTTAGCGTGATTAGCTGCCACCCCGGGAGGTCCGAGTTCGATTCCCGGCTCTGCCACGAAATTTGAAAAGTGGTACGAGGGCTGGAACTGGGTCCACTCAGCCTCGGGAGTTCAACTGAGTAGAGGTGGGTTCGATTCCCACCTCAGCCATCCTGGAAGTGGTTTTCCGTGGTTTCCCACTTCTCCTCCAGGCAAATGCCGGGATGGTACCTAACTTAAGGCCACGGCCGCTTCCTTCCCTCTTCCTTGTCTATCCCTTCCAAACTTCCCATTCCTCCACCAGGCAACTGTTCAGCATAGCAGGTGAGGCCACCTGGGCGAAGTATTGGTCATTCTCCCCAGTTGTATCCCCGACCAAGAGTCTGAAACTCCAGGACACTGCCCCTGAGGCGGTAGAGGTGGGATCCCTCGCTCAATCCGAGGGAAAAGCCGACCCTGGAGGGTAAACAGATGATGATGATGATGATAGTCACCCCAATACCAAGTTGATTGGGAATTAGCAGAGGAGGAACACTCTGACGGTCAACAGGAACTGGCGGATGAAAGGGTGATGAAAAACCGAGGTTTTACCGTATTGAACTTTCTCTATCCCATACCAAGGATACAGTGCACTGTATTTACTAGGCTTGTTTTAAACACATAATGTTAACATTTAAAACATAAATGTAAAATCTCTCAAAAATAAGGAATATTATTGGAAGTGTAAGCTTACCAAAGGGCTAGAAAACCTAGTTACTGCCAGGTAAGAGTGAGGAAAGATGTGTGTTTTTGAACAGAGTGAAAGGTGAAAAGTGAAAGGAGAACCAGGGTGAGTAGGCATGTTTTAAGACACCTTGCACCGCGTGGTGGTGCAGCTGAGAATTCCAAACACTGATCTCGAAATACCGTAGCATCGGGGAAGCTGGACGCTAAGATACTGCGAGTCTTCTTGTAAAGTTATAAATCATTTATGAGAGGTTGTGAATATGCCTTCGGTCACACTTGAGATACCACTATCACACGGAGAGTAAGGTATTCGAGTTTCAAAACCTACAGTGTTGGGATTTAATATTCTTTTGAGTTAGATATCCTACAAGTACGATCAAACCTTCCCCATTGCTTTTTCTCCACAGTGCCTGATGGAGTCGCGGGGGCGATGTACGTTGTAGATGTCGATCTCGTTCAGTTTACGACCCGATACCCTTCCTGTCAACAATCCTATGTAGAGGGGGAAAGTAGAAACGTAATGTTGACACTCCAGCAGATAAGGCATAATTTCGCGAGTGAATATGTATGAATCTTAGCTTAAAATCCCCTTACAAGAGTGCTTCGCTCATTATGAACAGCAACTAGCACTGGCCGACATGACATCATTCCCAGAATGTATATAACTCGCAGTTTCCGTTACCAGCACGCCCAGAATAAAAACACAAGAAAAGGATCTGTTAGTGGCTGAAACCTATCTTTGCAAATCCAGGTCAATCTCTGTCATGAGAACATACTCCCTTCGACAGGTTATTTTCTATCGCGCGGCGCATACTGCTCCCACGGGAAGAAAAGAAGTAATTTAGAGGCTGTAACCAAATACAGTAGAGACAATACGCGACACTCAGCGAGATATTGAGGGACAGCTATTGGAGCTCTCTCTAGCGAGTAGACCTGAAAACTACTGATTCTGTCATAAGAGCACGTGTATTTTTGTGTGAAGTTTTTGGTGTTATTTATGCGTTTTCAGTGAGTTGACATAATTAAATAGTAGCGTGTGTCATTCCTTGATATCTCTTCTCAACATGAGGTGAAAGGTATGTGCTGTGTTTGGCTGCAGTAACTATGAAGTAGAGAAGAATGCGCGGTCGTTCTTCAGGTTCCCTCGTGACAAGAAAATGTAAGTAATATTGTGTTTGCATTCTTCCAGTGAGAGAGATCTTTATAGTACTTCATAATCTTCTGACCTGCTCGACCCATATTTTAACTGGCTTAAAATGTAATACGCATATTTTTATTGTATAGTGCAGCAGTTTACCTTCAATACCGATGTGTTGTTTTAGGTGTGATCTGTGGGTTTTGAAATGTCACATAAGTGATTTGGATATGGTGTTCAAGAAAGAAGGGACGTTACGCTTATATAGGAATTATAAGATCTGTTCAGATCACTCCCAGGCCAACGACTTTAAAAATCCTTGACTATACAGCCAAGGGTATGTTACATTTTTACTCTAATTGTACGTAAATATTCCTCAAAGCATCACTATCGACAACATTTTCATACTTTTTTTCTTTTATCCCTCGTCTCAGATTAAAGCAGGGATTTTATAGATTTTATTTCTGTTAGTAGGCTTCATGTTAAGAGGAAAATTGTCCAACTATTAAATGTTAATTCATTGCATTATATGTATAAGGAATATGCCGATATTTTAATTGACAAGTGTCTTAATGTGATGATACAATGCTTTTTAATGAGAAAAAAGACAAATCCAACCGTAAGAGTTCAGACAGGAATGCTAAAGCTAAGAAAGTAATGCATAAATGAAAGATCAAGCCATTTCACAGCAGTCCATTTCACATCTTGTTTATATGTCTAATTTCAGTCTTTGAATAATAACCTTTTAAATAATTCTTCATTAATTTATCCAGAATTGCTTTAGCAACTTCGAAGTTAATATCTCAATAACACTTTTTTTCTAGACGTAATTTATTTATCCATTTCCGTACATATATTTCCATTGATAATTGAATTTAGCGCGATTTTTTCAGGTCAAGTCACTAGGAGCGCCACCGTCGAATTGTCTCCCATTTTAGCAAGGCTAAATCCGTAAGTGTCGCGTATTGTCTCTACTGTATTTGCCGTAACCTACCTTTGCAAACCTAAAACTAAATTTTCAATTTGTCTCCACACAAAGCCATAGCGATAGTACAACTAAACCTTCCTTTCCCCCGCAATAGTTAGTAATCTTCAGTTCCCCTGCTATAGTTTCGTATAATTTCATAACATTTCCGAACAGTTGGTTACAGTTCGTAGCAATTAAAGACGCTCCTATCGGCAATTCTGTGACCTAAGCAGAGGACAGAAAGAAAAGAGCGTCACCCTTCGCCGAGTCTCCGTGTGCAGTAAGTGGAATGCTTTAACAAGGGTTGTGCCGAGGGGAAAATCTGTCAGTGCACTTCGCAACCATGTTGAAACTCCAAATCACATGTGATCTTCGAAGTTAAGCAACATTGGGCGTAGGGGGCAGTGTTGTCAACTTATATTTTCAAGATCTGCTAAATACTACTAAATATCCACTAAAATTCCGCCAAGAAATCCGATCTCAAATAATGAGCAATAAAATTAGCAATATTAATAATAGATAATAAATAGTAATAATAATAATAATAATAATAATAATAATAATAATAATAATAATAATAATAATAATAAAAGTAAATGTCTGCACTCACCTGATCTGTTAGTTTCACCGGGATTAACACCCTGCTTGCAAGCCGGCGAGCTAAAACTTGTAGGCGTTTTACTGCCGGGTGCAAACTAGGTGAATACCCTAGCTCAAGGGCCACACACAGAACAGGCCATTTCATTAAACGGTCTTCCTTCATAGCATAAATATAAATGCTACTCTCTCACAGTTTCATTATCTGTCGTCATTCGTCAACTAAGAGAGAAGTACCCTTTCCCCACGCATTGCAGATTTATGATACTAGGATGTCATAACATCAAATCCTAATAACATGTTTTGCTCATGTGACTGCTAGCTCCTGACAAGAAATACGGAACACTTCGGAGACAGACTGGAGTACAATTTTTTTTAAACGTAAAATGGATAAAACACTAAATTCCGCTATATTAAATCTAGAATTCCGCCAAAAAAATCCTCTGTCCACTAAATGATATATTTCTCCCCCGACAGTCTTCTAATTCCGCCAAATTTAGCGGAAAATCCGCTTAGTTGGCAGCATTGGTAGGGGGGCAGCTAGATAAGAGCAGAAATAAACCGGTCACCCTTCCGCTAGCAAACTCTGGCTCAGGATGTCTGGTGAGTGGCCTCTCGCCGAGATGGGGAGTGACGAGGTCGCTTCTCACTCCTCCAGTGGCTATTGAAGTTGACATGTTAAAAGTTACTATAGTAACGACTTTATAATGTTTTATTAAAGAACATAATATACCAAAACCCCATGGCGCAACAGCCCCGAAGGGCCTCAAGCGATCGCTGCTCAGCCCGAAGGCCTACAGATTACGAGGTGTCGTGTGGTCAGCACGAGGAATCCTCTCGGCTGTTATTCTTGGATTTCTAGACCGCAGCCGCTATCTCAGTTGTAATCACGTAGGTTGAGTGGACCTCAAACCCAGTGTTGCCAACTTAGCGGATTTTCCGCTAAATTTGGCGGAATTAAAAGACTGTCAGCGGAGAAATATGTCATTTAGCGGGCAGCAGATGTTTTGGCGGAATTCTAGATTTATTATAGCGGAATTTAGTGTTTTAACAATTTTACATTTTTTCTAAATTTGTACTCCAGTCTGTCTCCGAGCTATTCCGTATTTTTGTCAGGAGCTAGTAGTCGCAAGAGGAAGACCTGTTATTTGGATTTGATGTTATGATATCATAGTATCATAAATTTGTAATGCGTGTTGACGAATGACGACAGATAATGAAACTGTGAGAGAGCAGCATTTATATTTAGGCTACGAAGGAAGATGAACTTGCCTGTTCTGTGTGTGGCCCTTGAAGTAGGGAATTCACCTAATTTGCATCCGGCAGTAAATAGCCTAAAAGTTTTAGCTCGACGGCTCGCAAGCTTGGGGTTAATCCCAGTGAAACCCACAGATCAGGTGAGTGCAGGCATTTACTTTTATAATTATAATTATTTTATTATTGTTGCTAATTTTTATTGCTCTTTATTTGAGATCGGATTACTTGGCGGAATTTTAGCGGATTTTAATAGTATTTAGCGGATCTTGAAAATATAAGTTAGCAACATTGCTCAAACCAGCCCTCAGATCCAGGTAAAAATCACTGACCTGGCCGAGAATCGAACCTGGGGCCTCCGGGTAAGAGGCAGGTACGCTACTCCTACACCGCGAGGCCGGTGTTAAAGAAGATGTATTTTAATTAAACCTTGTCAACTTCTTTAATGTATTCAACTTTTCACTTTGCAAGCTTAATCTGAAAAGTGATGGCGGAACAAATCTGAACTGAAAAGTGCAGAGTGCAAAGTGAAAAGTTGCAAAGTTCGTTCATGGAACAGGCCCCAGGTGCTGGTTATAAACTGAATCAACACGGCGCACCATGTGTAATGGAAACCATACAATCGCGACGTGTTTTTACTTGCAGGAATAATGACTTCTGTAATCACGAACACAATTTTCGCGCTCACACTATTATAACAAGGAATGACAACTTTTTCAACTGAGTGCCAATACAATTGCGATTCATTCAGATATCTTCATCTGTTTACCCTCCAGCGTCGGTTTTTTCCCCTCGGACTGAGTGAGGGGTCCCACCTCTACCGCCTCAAAGGCAGGGTCCTGGAGCTTCAGACTCTGGGTCGGGGGATACAACTGTGTAGGATGACCAGTACCTCGGCCAGACGGCCTTACCTGCTATACTGAACAGGGGCCTTGCGGGGGATGAGAAGATTGGAAGGGATAGACAAGGAAGAGGGAAGGAAGCGGCCGTGTCCTTAAGCTAGGTACCATCCCGGCATTTGCCTGGAGGAGAGGTGGAAAACCATGGAAAACCACTTCCAGGATGACTGAGGTGGGAATCGAACCCACCCTCTACTCAGGTGACCTCCCGAGGCTGAGTGGAACCCATTCCAGCCCTCGTGCCACTTTTTCAAATTTCGTGGCAGAGCCGGGAATTGAACCCGGGCCTCCGGGGGTGGCAGCTAATCACACTAACCACTACACCGCAGAGGCGGACTCATTCGGATATAAGGAAAGTTATTAAGTAACGACAAACTACTAATTAAACCCATTTATTCGGCCTAATGTACCATTCTGTTCAGTTATTAACAAACGATATTTAACGCAGAAATAATATTGCGCAGCATGACGCCAACTGGAAGGGTGTGATGACATATAGAACGCGGGAACTCAGAAGGTGATTCCCTAGGTTATGCAAAAGTGAGAAAGGATATATGTGGTAGGGAGAAAGAGAGATAAGAATTTGTTTGGTGAAGCACCACGCCACCCTAACAATAATTTTAAGCGGGAGCAGTCAGGTTCACCACATCACGGGAATTGAATGATATCTCCTCCATCTGAAGGTTTTCCAAGATAATAAAAGGATGGAAATTATCTCCAGAATTTTACGAAGCCAACGATACGTTTAATGCTGTTAACAAATAATTAGATTAATAACTACGTAGTAAGCCGACCACCGTGGGAAACTGTTTAGTGGCTACATACCAAACTCAAGTTGTTTCCAGGGGCTTTCCCTGGCGTCGCGTGGGTTTTTGCCTCCTATGAGAGCTGAAAGATGTGGAAGGAGGGGATTCATTCGACGATAAGACTGCACCTCGTGCGTGTGGCGCGTCTGCTTGTATTTACGCCAGAAACCTTTGTTTAGTTCAAAGACTGTGAATAATAAGTATAGTGGCGATAACTTAGATTCAGTGGATCGGAGATCTATAAACTTTCCGGTAGTAATTCAAGTGTATGATAATATTTAGACGCTTTGCAGTGAGATCGCGAGTGCCTAATTAATTGACGGTAAATAATGCCGTATTTATAGACTTCATTATGAAGCGGTAAGGGTGAAGTTGCGAAGTGCAAAAGAAATACCAATAATAAACTAAAGCAATCACTGTTATTCCTGCTAGACTTAGGAGACTAGATCAGTTGAGCATGAAATAGTAACAATTGCCTCGAACGACTCAGTCTTGGTTTCAAATTTGAGGTCGCAGATAGTCAGTACTGATCTCCGTTTCAAAAGAGAATAAAATATACCGGGAGAATGTATTGTGACCTTATCGGTCATGTACATATTTATTTATTAATTATTTGGCAGTGAAGAACCTTTGTAAAGATCCCTCGTACTTGTTACAAAAAGTTGCATTAGGTTGCACATACTTACACAACCTTTGTAAACTGCTAAACACCACTCCGTCTTAACTAAAAGGATACACAGATAGAGAGAGAGGGAAGAAAATCTCAAGCCAGAAAAATCGATAATGATACCTTCACCCGTTGAAAAAATGGCCGAAGACAATGTTGCCAGCTCGCGAGTTGCATTTGTATGATGAGATTTCGAGACATGCATAATATTTAATATGGTAAACCTCGGGATGTTATATCATTTCATTATAGACATCTGCCAAAATTCCAATTCTTTATAATATATTAACGTGTGGAAGAATACGCAATCGTTGCATTATATAACACGCTAAGCGTCCCTTGTACGCAGCACCCTCATGGAAGACATTGTTGGGGCATTATTTTGATAATTAATTTTAAATAAATGGCCGAACATTTCATGTTCCGCACATAACCAGACCACTTAAGAATCTGAGTCACACGTTTGAGTGTATTACCGATGTCATACGACACGTGGAACTATTAATTAAAAAAAGTAGTGGGGATTATCCACTGTCTCTTGCATGGAAGGGGGAAAGTTTATAAAAGGAATAGCGATGATGACGACAGTATCCATTTCACGCGAAGGATCCAAAGCAGAACCACGGTTTGATGGTGTTCTGATCTATTTAGTGTTTCAGACTGTAAATGTACAGTTTATATCTTCGAGAATATTGTAATTGTCTACAAACAATAGTATTTAAAACAGGTTGAAGTTATGTGATCGCAAGAACGGTATAATTGTAACTTTTACAATGAAGCAACAAGTATTAATTTCATTATAGTGCAATTAATTGTATTTTGTGTGTTAAAGTGACGCAACAAGTCTTAATCTCATAAAAACTGTTATAAGTGTAGAAGATAACCATTGGAATATGAACGTGCTCAGCGGGAGTAGCAACGGACATGAACCCGTGACCAACGTCAACACCATGGAAGCTTAAAAGGAAAGAATGAGGGTCTTACCCGGGACCCGAACCTTGGATTGTTACGACATGATGATAAGTACTAAAATGAAATAATTTTTTAATAAATGCGCGGTTATTCATTATGCAGATCACGTAAATTAGGTTAGACATGTAAATTGCATGTATTTTTTTAATTAGAAAGAGAACTTGTGAGTGGTCTTCATATTCATTTATGTTCATTTCATGGAATTAATAGTCTACTCCATGGGCTTAAATATATATATAATTAACGTAATGCATGTATTTGACGTGATAAAAAATATTAGTTAGTTTGAGAGTGCTTAGATTAGGTAAATGAAATAGAAAGTAGATTTGTTTTGGCACTGAGCCAAGCCGTAATTTTGTATATTTATTTACGTGATATCCAAGCTTATTATGATAATGCATGTGATTATGCTTGTAAAAATGGATTATCGACTGTTAACATTAGGATAGCAAGGCACTCTTATTTTCACGTAATTTGCATGATTATATTTGTAGATGACTGTATTAATTATATGCGTAACTAGTGACATGCCTAGACATCGAACAGACGCCCTCCTATTGAGATTAGCGTTTTCCTTTTATGTGAAATATTTTCCCTTTCTATATATGCGAATAACATTATGGATATGTTTAAAATCCATATTTGATTTTATTGATTTGATTTTAAAATGTAGGAAAAACCTAGGCTGTATTCTGTAATCGGATGGAATCGAAGCCAGTCATTCTAAGTTGATGGATGTGAATATGAGAAAATGAACAGTGGATTGATATTGTATTATAGAATTGTGGCAGGACAGTGAATTTATAAGCCAGTGGAGCTTTGGAAATATGATATGAGAATATATAATGAAATAAGATTATTTAACAAATATGTGTTCCAAGGGAAACGATTTGCTTTCACCTTGAGATGTTGAAAGGATATTTCTGCCACACCGGTCCATTATTTGCTAGCGCTTTTACGTTCGGATATTTACGATCCCGGGGGAGAGTGAAGAGGGCTTGGCCCCTGTAAAGGATTACTGTATGCTGTATTGTTCGAGCTATTCTACTTAGAATGAAGGCAGTACGATACCGATTATTGTTTAAAGGGTTCTTTGACTTTTTCATGTATGATCTTATAATAATATTTAACTAACTGGAACGTCAGTATTATCATTTATTTGTTGACCATATGATTAATTAAGAAAGGCAGTTTTATTAGTCCCATTTGTCGATGCCATCTTGGATATCATCGGTTCGAGTTCTGAGGCAACCATGGATTTTTGTTGTCACATTTTTTTTATATACAGCCAATTGCATTTGTATATTGTTATTGTTTATTTTCATATTGTGTACATATTTTCCTTTTTATACATTCTTTTAGTCGTGTTTCACTCTTTATGTGGATGACAAATCGAGCTTTATTTTCGTAATTTTTGTCATTGGATTCATTGGGATGTGGGTTCGATTTCTATACCCGACATCAGTCATTTTATTTTGATTAGGATTATATCGACTAGCATTCATTTATTCTTTGTTTATTTTTGTAATATAATTAATTTAGCTAGGTGACCACTTCAAGTTATCTTCAATTTAATTTGTTGTATAAATAATTGCTTCTTCTGATAGTGAAGAAAGTTATTAATGATAACCGTCGCATTTATAAGGATATTTCTGATTTTTTTAAAAGTATGTTATACAAATTATGATGTAATATTTATCATCATGTCGGGAAGAAGAAAGAGGTAAAGGAGAAATAAACTTTTTGACACTTTACAATTTGTATTTAGTCCATTGGACATTGCATATTCAACATTGATATACGATAAATATTCAGGATCAACCTTTAATTAATTTGATTTATCAAGGCTCAATAAATAGGTATTTAAACTTTTGTCTGCCTATCATTTTGCCGAATAACATTGTATCCCAGGTTTCCTTCCGTTCTTTTATGCCTTTAAGCTAGTTATGTGTTATTTTCTTTGATCTTCTGCCGCGAACGCACCATGGCCTTGGGAGGTCGGTGGTTTGATTCTTTGGAACGGAAGGGTGCAGTAGACCCTTGCACGGTCGGAAGAGCATTTGCTCACCCATCATTCTGAATTTTTTTTGTTCCTTCCTGATGAGGTGGCATTTGACTCTAGACTAAAAAGGTCCTTTTCCATCAGGCGCTTTGGCGTATGGTGCTGTATGACGGTATCCCGATTTTTTAGGGATTATCATGCAGTCATTTGGTTCTATGCGGCAAATGGCGTGGGGTGGAAAGGTTGCAGTATGCTGTGAATAAATTAGGCATTTCATTCTAGTAAAGACCTGTGACGTGTGCATGAGACGTGGGATACGGGATCTTCCGGCTACAACCACAAGAAGACGACCAACGAGCCATCCTCACCGAAGAAGACATCATGAACGAGCTACACATGGAGTCTGGACCTAGAGGATCGAACCAGGACCATACCACCACCAGGATGGCTTAAGCAGGCGTCGTTCAACCCGGACAGGGGATGAAGGGGTCTCCAAAATGATAGATGACTGAACCATATTCAATAAGCATGTGTTAGGATCGGGGGATTGTTGCGCAGAAATACAGTAATTAAATTTGTAAATATTAGTAGGGGAAGTGATTACAGCCTATCAGGCTATTTATTAAGATGTTTTTTATATATTCAAGTGTAAGGCATATATATATATGTAGTAAGCAATGATTAAATTAGGTTATGTGATAGGAAGTAGTGTGCCTAGTATTACGGGAGCTTGTTTGTGTGCTTTAGATTAGTATTCCTTAGTGTCTGGCGTCGGATAAAATTTACTTGTAACTGTGGGTTACTTAGGATAGTGTCTCATTTCCCTCTATTGAGAAGGATAGTCAGACCTGCGTAACATAGCGTCTGCATGCTGCCTGAATTGAAATTCTTTTAAATGCTTGTATTTAGTTAATCGACTGTGGGTGAATTAAATCACACCGTAGGCTGTGTCATTAATATTTGCGACCCCGTTCGTACTCTGCCAAGCAAGGTCTTGAACCCTAGACCTGAAGGTTACCAGGAACACGTCATATGGATTGACGGTGATGTTTTATGTGAATAACAGGGCAAAATACCTTATGTGTTATAAATAGGGAGCGGATTTTTATGTGCTAAAAATGTGAAAAATATTTATTTTTTATGTGCTGAGAAACTTTAAAATATGTGATAAAAATTGAAATTATTTTCCTTTAAATATCACATAACTACTCGCGCTCAAGAAGTAAATAAGTATAATGTTTTGTATTAGAATATGGTGCTACCAAACGTGCTCCTTAAGGCAAAATGGTGTCTGTGTATGGAAACGTGCTGTATGGTATATTAATTTTTGATATGCCAGAGTGGATATTATGAATGGTTATTTTTTAAAGGTAATGTTTTGTTTAAATATGGCAAAAGGAACCTATCATCTTTGAAAAAATAGTACCAGTTTGTACTCACCCATCACACGCTGGAATATTAGTTGCTCGAAGTAGTCTCAGAATTGAAGTGAACAACAAAGGTCGTCTCCAAATTGTCCATCACAAATGCATGCCGATTATCTCTAAAGAACGCCTTATACTGCGAAAGCAATCGCTCCACATCACAGGAAGTCAGACGAGCATAGTTAAAGAGAGGAATGTCACCAACAATAACGCCATCAATTTCGCCAACATGAGTACCCACTAATACATTAAAAATATGACACATTGTTTGAAATCCTTTGTTTTTCCTGAACAAATTTTGATATTTGACCTTTAACAGTCCCTGTACCTGCGAAGCCGGGAGTGAATCTAATTTATTTTCAACAGCGCGCACTTCCTTCACTGTTTCGGACAACAGGTTAGTGGATTTTTCAAGTATGTCTATAGTTTTAAACAAGGAGCTTAGATTGGCAGATATAAACGCCAAATCATATAATTTTTCAAAGAGCTGTCTTTTAGTATCTCTTGAAGAATCTCAATTGACGACACTTCGTTTTTATCTAGCACGTTCACAACGGATGCAAAACTTTCGAAATTGTCTGAGTAGTATACCACAGCGCTAAGCCAAGTACCCCACCGTGTAACAATAAGCAGAGGAGGAAGCGCAAGATTCGGGTCTTTCTCTTTAAAGAGATCGATTCTTGAGGGTGCTTTCACGAAGACTTGCCATTAGACACTACTTTATCCACTTGAGGATACTGAGCCCGCACAGTTTCACACAACCTGTGTAGAGCATGAACAACGCAAGCTCACAGAAAGGCCTTCGGCTGCCTTTTTCATGTAAGCTGCACTGTCAGTAAGGAAAAGCAATACATGGTCGAATTTTATACCTTTTGGCTAAAGTAAGTGCATGGCTTCATTGAATAACCTAGCTACAGTGACATGGTTTGCAGCAAGCATTTCTTTACACGCTAGCAAATGAGAATGTTCACAAGCAGTTTTGTCATTCTTCAACACACCAACTACAACATTTCCTACTTTTCTGCCACTTGAATCAGTGGTTTCGTCAATGCTCACCCACAGTTTTTCGCTATCACATACTGCCCGAATTCTCTGTAAAGTTTCTTCGTAACATTTTGGGAGATAGTTTTTCCTTAATGTGGATTCGTCTGGAGGCTCAAAATTAATGTACTTTGTTAGGAAATTTCTCAGTCCCGGATTATTTATTTTACCAAGAGGAATGTCGGCGCAAACAAATGCTCTGCACATATCTAAATAATACTGGGAATATTTAGATGGGCCTTCATTTGAAGTAGCTGGTTCAGCTATTAGTAATTGTCGTGAACGCACACGCGAAGCAGTCGTAGTATGCTTATTTCCAGACAAATGCTGGGTTACTTGAGAACGTTGATCTGCACTTACTGTTTTTCCACACGGTTGGCGAAATAACACTTTTCCATCGGTAGTGAAAATGCTTTTAAATTCCACTACATTGTTGAAGACGCGATCTTGTACTCGACTTCTCTTTTGGCATTATTTTGCAGGTTACGACACACGCATTTACGGTGAATCACTGTTTCAATAAAAAGAATAGCTGCGGACACTGAAGGAAATATTTCTTATAAATCCATACAAAATCACACGACCACAGGAATGATATATGGACCCGAGCAGCTAACCTTACTCTTACGAGTGATGAAATTCCACTACCTAATGGTGGGGCAATATTCTTCCGAGTCTCCCATGACGTAACGGAATTACGTCACCTCATATCTCCGTGATTGCCTTTCACTGATACTCTATAAACAAAACCCGAGTGGTCTGACTCATAAAAGCGAGTTGGAATGACATCATGCAAGGAAACATCTTGTGCAGCAAATCAAATCGTTGTCTAACTGTAACGACGTAGCCAGTGACCAGCAAGTTTTAGAACTTATGGAGGGAGGTCTATAAATAGCCGAAACATTCAGATACATTATGTTAAATACACTGTTAAAAACAATACCGTAATCGTAAAATGAAAATATGAGCATTATTTTATAACACAGAAGCATTTTAAATTTTATTGATCAACAAATATTGCCGATTTATGTGCTTATTATAGATTTTCTTAAAATATGTATTTACATTTAAAAATGTGAAAATATGTGTTTTTATGTGAAATAAGATTCAGTTTTTACACTTGGGGATGCACAATAGGAATAATGAACTTCGTAACTTGCGTTAAAACTTACGCAAGAAAAATATGTAATTACATAAAAATCCGCTCCCTAGTTATAAATGAGGCCCACGGCGGTCTGTTACTTGCGTTGGATAAATAGACTGTGATGTGATTCCTCACTCATTATGTGGCTATTGGTTTGTCATGAGTAGATGATTGTAAAAGCCCTTTTGTGAAGTAGTTCTGAGCGCACGGAAATTAGGCCATGGGGCCACTGCCGGCCGTGTTTGCATTTTTTTTAGTGAGGGGAGGTTTTACTGGCGAGACAAGGAGGTCATTACCCGGCCCTGCACGACGGGGGAGGGGGGGGGGTTCGCGGCCATTTTAAAAGGCAAGGTTATGCGGATTTTTCTTTTTCAAGCAAAGACGTATGTGTGACAGCAATTCTTTCTTTTGTTTTTCTTTACTTGTCAGTAGAGGTGGGTCTTACGTATGAACTTGGCACTAACGAATTAGTAGTGTTAGGCTACCTTTTAAATACAATGATTGCTTAATGGACCTGAGATCGCATCCATATTCATACCTCTATGGTAGGGATAGATACGGTTGCAGTGGTAGATTTATTTTAGTCGTAGTTGTAACAAACGAACTTGCTATTTGTGTGTGTACTCCCCAATATGTGCGGGGACCCCTTGCAATGGCTTTATTTCTGCGAGACAGTTCTGATCTTAGCATGATGTATTTTTATTTTGTAGGTCTATTGGTCCTGTTCCATGTAGGGAACACGTTTTCTTCTTGGGTTCACTGATCTACCCTCCGCTCAGAATCATCGAGCTATTTTATGTTGTCTTTGGAAATTATAGATGTAAGCCTTTATGGCATTTATCTTTTGCACTACGAGTGCAATCTATTGTAAAGAAAAACTGGTTATGAACACAGAAACTTATGCTTTGTAAAATTATATATATATATATATATATATATATATATGAATCATAACTGAGTTCCTCATTTCATAATTTAGAGTAATAGAGTAATTTTCCTAACCCCCATACTCTCGTCGCTAGAACCCAGTAATTGACCGTCTGCAGCTAGGCTGGTGCATTTTTTAGTAACAGGTAAGCAGGTAAGTTCGATTGTGCATTGTTATGTATGCCCTGTAGGGTATATTAAAAAGTTTTATTCACCTTAAATCAATCAATCAATCAATCAATCAATCAATCAATCAATCAATCAATCAATCAATCAATCAATCAATCAATCAATCAATCAATCAATCAATCAATCAATCAATCAATCAATCAATCAATCAATCAATCAATCAATCAATCAATCAATCAATCAATCAATCAATCAATCAATCAATCAATCAATCAATCAATCAATCAATCAATCAATCAATCAATCAATCAATCAATCAATCAATCAATCAATCAATCAATCAATCAATCAATCAATCAATCAATCAATCAATCAATCAATCAATCAATCAATCAATCAATCAATCAATCAATCAATCAATCAATCAATCAATCAATCAATCAATCAATCAATCAATCAATCACCATTGATCTACACTTAGGCTTGCCGCCCAGGTGGGAGATCCTGTATCATTTGTTTACCTGGTCTTTTCTTAAATGTTTTCAAAGAACTTGAAAATTTATCGAACATTTCTCTTGATAAATTATTCCTATAAATGGATATTTGCCGAATATTTCCTCTTGATTTCTAACTTTACCTTCTTATTTTCAATTTTCCTATTTTTAAAAGCTCTACTCAAGCTTAATTGTCTATTAATGTCATTCCACGCCAACTGTCCACTGGCAGCTCGGAACATAGTGCTTAGTCGAGCAGCTCGTCTCCTTGCTCCCAAATCTTCTCAGCCCAAAGTTTGCAACATTTTCGTAGCACTACTCTTTTGTCGGAAATCACTCAGAACAAATCGTGTTGCTTTCCTTTGGATCTTTTCCAGTTCTCGTTTCATTTAGTACTGGTGTACTGTAGTTCCCACACGCAGGAAAAATGCTCTAATTGGGGTCTTATCAGAGACGTATGCACTCTCACCTTTACATCCTTATTCCAACCCTTAAAAACCCTGATAACTACATGAAGAGAGCTGTAGCCTTTATGTTGTCCGGCCCCGCGGTATAGTGAGCAACGCGTCCGCCTGTCACCCGGCCGCCCCGGGTTCGATTCCCGGCTGGGTCAGGGGATTTTAATTAAATGATTAATATCCCTTGGCTGGGGACTGGGTATTTGTGTCGTCTTTAACGTTCCTTTCCTCACACTTGCTCCATTTCAATTACACGCAGGTTCATATCACATGGTGCAAGTAGGGGCAAAAGATCTCTATAGGTCGACGCCCCGAACAAATAGCATTAAAAAAAACTTTACTTAAAACCTCGTGAATGTGATTATCCCAAGTTGCAATGACCCGATGTTACATATCTCTATCATGAATATTATGATATAGAGTCTATATTAAAATCTAGGCTTATGTTATTTGATGGTAATAATTAGCAATGTAGGATATACAATACTCTATGTGTATTTCAAAATAGTAATTTTGTTGATACAGATGTTTATGCTTCCCTATCCTGTACTCCATCCTACATTGACTCTAATCTGTTTGTCATACTCATGGCTTGAACTACCCTATTTTCTTACCCTCTACACTTCCCTCAAAAACTAATTGGACAAGTTGTGTGTGTCTCAAGATGTGTTTTATCTCTTCTTCTGGTCACATTTCTTCCAATCGTTTTCCCCCCACCATCATTTTATTCATGATCAGATCTATCCATGTCACCTCGAGTATTCTTCTATAATACCATATTAAAGTCTACTATTCTGTTTATTTCTAGTTATTGCCTATGCTTCACTTCCATTCAAAGCCACGCTTCTCTTCCTAATATGTATATCAAAGTTTGAAGAGAGCAATTTTCCTTTCTTGAGACCCTCATTGCTTGTGCTAGTATTCATTTTTTGTCCTTCTTACTTCTGCCATCGTTCTGCTATAGTAATTTGTACAAGAGTAATATTCAGTGTATAGCGAAGGACAATCAGGAATGTTGAGTAAGAGTGATCCCTTTAATTAATAACTGGATTGCTCATGACTAGGACCCGGATGTTAATGCAGTAATAGGTTAGAATGCAAACTTACTGAAGAGATTAATAAGTAGAGTTTACCCACACGACGGTGATGCTATGAGGTTTGCATTAACATTAGGGGTTCGGCCCATTAAAACCCCTAGAATTTATGTTACTCCCACTGCATTACGCTAGAGCGGGCCAGTCGACATTTCCTACTAAGTAATTTTGTTACTAAATAATTTTGTTAATAGGAAATGTCGACTAGCCCGCCCTAACGTAATGTAGTGGGAGTAACATAAATTCTAGGGGTTCTAATGGGCCGAACCTCTAATATTTATGAAAACCTCATAGCATCACCGTCGTGCGGGTAGACTGTACTTGTTATTCGCTGCAGTAAGTTTGCATTCTAAACCTATTACTGCATAATCATCCGGGCCCTATTAATAACTATAGCTAAGGACAACCAAAATTAGGACAATAAACACTGTTTACAGATTAAAGTTCCATCATAATATTTGACCAGTATCTGCCATATACGTCACGAACTTTTCTTGTTAGTAAGTGCCCAACTTTCAGCACTATGCCCTAAAAATACAATGTATAATAGTTTGGAGAACCATCGTCTTCATATCTCTATCGAGATCCTAACACTATGTACAATACAAGGCTATCTTGTAGCACTTCTCACAATACTTGTGCAGTTTTCTACATCTTTATCACTGCTACGAAATGCGCTCCCGATCTGATGGTGGTAAAAAGATACTGAAAATCCTATCTTTAATAATAATAAGTTGAAAATGGTTGTTAAAATGATTGAGGAGAAAATGGAAAATAGAATCTGTCTTATACACTTAGATATACAGTAATTTGCTCCTAAAGTTTCCGTAGTTAATTTGCAGACTTTTTGTGTTATGTCTTCTAAGTCCGTTACCATATGAGTTACACAGGTCGTATTTCTGTGGTAATAAATAAATAAATAAATAAATAAATAAATAAATAAATAAATAAATAAATAAATAAATAAATAAATAAATAAATTTATGTAGATATTCGTCTGTCCAACTCTTTAGCTGAATGGTCAGCATCGTGGTCTCCGATTCAGAAAACCCCATGTTCGATTCCCGATCGGGTCAATAATTTTAACTACGTACGATTACTTCCTCGTGGTTGGCGACTGAGTGTTTTTATTCATCTTGATACACACCAAACTACGAATGAGCACAAGAGTAATATTCAGTGTGTAGCGAAGGACGAACTTATCCCTCCACATGCGGTTGGCATCCGGAAGGAGATCTGGGCGTTAAACGTTTCCAAATCCACATTGGGTTTCGACCCCAAGAAACTGGGAAAAGGCCAAGAAGAAAAATAATATTTTTATTTGTCTATCTTGATCCTCTATATCAGAATATTAACCTAGTTGGTGCTACTGGCTGGGTTGACCTCACCTTCTCCACGTCACAGCAGCACCTGGAGAGCTTTGTCCTTACAAAGCTTTGGGACAGAAAGGTTTCATGGGACAGTATATTAGCCTTTCGCATAGCAGGTGCGGCCGCTTGGGCAATGTACTGGTCATCCTCCCCAGTTGTATCCCCCGACCCAGAGTCTGAAGCTCCAGGACACTGCCCTTGAGGCGGTCGAGGTGGGATCCCTTGCTGAGTCCCAGGAAAAAACCGAGCCTGGAGGGTAAACAGATAAAGAAGAAGAAGGTATCCCTCTTAGTCTGCATCTTTATCTCTCATCGTCTGGCTTGAAGGTATCGTGCCAGTAGGCAAGCTACCGCCGGCATACATTTAGCTCTAAGGATCACTCGAACATGTGACCTCCACCACTGTGACAGCTAATAAGACATGTAGAGTGCTTTCGAAGAGGTGAAATTAGTGCTGCTGTTGGTACAATTTGCGTCCTTGGGCACGTGTTTACCCATCAACCCATCACTTTGACTAGAAAGGCCACGGCCTTACTCGGAACCTGCTGGGGTTTGTGACCAATGGGAATTATATGCTACAGGCTGTCACGGAGAGTCACAAGTGGGGCATGAGATCAGGACTTTCGCCGCAGCTCATAGCATCGTGGCAGCCTTGGTCTTGCTTTCTTATCTCGCTGAGGCCTGCAAAACTTTGTCATGGAACAATATATATCTTAGGAATATTTTTAACTAATTTGTGTCTTTCCCTTGTTGACATAAATATGTCTTATGGCTTGGGCTCATTCGAAAATTTGTGTAACATGACGTGACAAAATGTGTGACGGAAGTGTAACCATAGCAGCCGTGCAGGCAGTGATATAAAGAATGGATGGATCGTCAGACAATGTTACCTAGCAACCGTGCAGGCTATGCCTTATGGCTGGTGGTCATCTGAAATTAGCAGCCGTTGATGGATGGCTATGACCGGGAGGCATATTTATGATTAGGGCCCGGATGTTTATGCAGTAATAGGTTAGAATGCAAATTTACTGAAGCAAGTAATAAGTAGAGTCTACCCACACGACGGTGATGCTATGAGGATTGCATAAACATTAGGGGTTTGGCCCATTAGAACCCCAAGAATTTATGTTACTCCCACAACATTACGTTAGAGCGAGCTAGTCGACATTTCCTACTAAGTAATTTTGTTACTAAATAATTTTGTTAGTAGGAAATGTCGACTAGCCCGCCCTAACGTAATGCAGTGAGAGTAACATAAATTCTAGGGGGTTCTAATGGGCCGAACCCCTAATGTTTATGCAAACCCCATAGCATTATCGCCGTGCGGGTAAACTCTACTTATTACTCGCTTCAGTAAGTTTGCATTCTAACCGATGACTGCATTAACATCCGGGCCCTAGTTATGATCATTCGATTTTCGCAAAGGGAAGAGTGGTTTCTTCTTTCCTTCCTTCTTTCCTTCCTTATTTTAGAGCTGTTGATCTAGATGTTAAAGCTCGTATACGCTGCTAAAACAGAAATAAGATCACGTCTTGAGATGTTCCTATACATTGTAAGAATGGACAGTGGGTAGGGGATTGCACTATTACGGCAATAACATGTCCTGCCAATACAACAGAGGGCTCAACTAACATCCGGATGTTCAGGAGGTGTTAATATCAGTTGAAACGTACGACTGCCTCAGTTCAGAGTGTGTATGAAGATTGGTTTGTGTGGAATGTGTTGTCTACAAGTAATGATTAATCATGTGGATCGAGGTAGGCAATGGAGGAAGCAGTTGTCGAATGAAGCTACTCGTGCACTTACACTGCTTCAACGCCGAGATATACGGTACCAGAATGGTAGTGGTTGCTCCGAATACGATTTGGTATCTGTGGATACGTTTCCAGGAGACTGGAAATGTCGCTACGTACACTGATACAGGCCGCCAAAGGAAAACATCCCCCCGGGCAGGATCGTTTGTGAGTCTCCAATCTCTCCGAAACCGCCAAGTTACTTCACGAACCCTACAGGCGGACCTACAGAAGCTTCTAGAGTATGAGGTAGTGACCAAACAGTCAGAAAGAGAATTCGAGAGGCCAATTTATGATCCCGACGACCCACTCATATCGTGGTAGGAGATTGCAGTTTACTAGAGATCATATGCACTGACAACTAAGACACTGGCAAACTTTGCTGTTCCCGAATGAACACGTTTCACGTTATATCGTGTCAGGTTGTCGTCTGCAGATCTGGAGAAGGCATGGTGAGTGATTTTATCAAGCAGCTGAACAATCTACAGGTGCTTATGGAGGTGGACAGTGGGCAGTCATATGTCTTGACAAGAAAACCTAATCATCTCCTAATCATTCGCAATTAATCTTCAACTGATCGACGGCACATTGCCAAGATCTTCGTGCCACATGTGATTCATCACTTCAGGTAACTTGTAGAAAAGGCAATATTCACGCAAGATAATTCTAGAATGCATGATACAACCTCATTCGGAGATATGGCCATCCAGAAGTCTCGACTAGAATCCGATCGAACAAGTCTTGAACCAACTGGAGAAACATACCAAGCGAGAAATCCACCACCCCAAGCACCAAACTACCTCGAAGAGGCCCGTTTTGAAAAGTGGGGACATCTGCTTCATCTAAACGTGCGGAGCCTTGTCAGAAGCATGAAAAGGCGCTGTGAAGCTGATATCCATGCGAGGGGTGGCGATACTCTATACTAAACACTTAATTACCACGTAGCCATTTCGGTGTATGAATAGGGACCACTTTGTATGTGACACGTTGTGCAAAGACATCGTGTACTAAGTGTCTAAATAACACTTTTTATTTTAATTCTTATTTCTTTCAAAGAAGATTTGCTTTCATGACGTGTCTGTTTTCACTTCAATATGTACGCGTGTCATGGAGGTATGAACATTTAAAAACTTAACCAAATTACTTTTTTTGAGCCATTTAATAATTAAGAGGGGAATTCTTCAGGCAGTATTACTGGACATTAAGTTTTCTTATATAAATGGTATGAGTACAGAACTGGAATCGGAGATAAGGCTTTTTGCAGATGATGTTATACTGTATAGGGTAATAAATGGGTTACAAGATTGTGAGCAACTGCAAAAAGACCTGGACAATGTTGTGAGATGAACAATAGGCAATGGTACGATGATAAACGGGGTTAATAGTCAGCGTGTGAGTTTCCTAATAAGGGTATTTAGGGGTTGTAGTAAGGATGTAAAAGAGAGGGCATATAAGTTTCTGGTAAGACCTCTAGTAGAGTTTGGTTCCAGTGTGCGGGATCTTCGCCAGGGTTACTTGATTTGACAACTGGAAAAATACAAACAAAAAAAGAAGCAGCTCGATTTGTTCTGGATGATTTCCGATAAAAGAGTAGCGTTACGAAAATGTTGCATAGTTTGGTCTGGGAAGACTTGGGAGAAAGGAGACGAACTGCTCGACTATGTGGTATGTTCCGAGCTGTCCGTGAAGAGATTGCGTGGAATGACATTAGTAGACGAATAAGTTTTAGCGGTGTTTTTAAAAGTAAGAAATATCACAATATGAAGATAAAGTTGAAATTCAAGAGGAAAAACTGGAACAAATGTTCGTTTATAGGAAGAGGAGCTAGGGACTGAAATAATTTATCAAGGGTGATGCTCAATAAATTTCCAAAATCATTGTAATCATTTAAGAAACGAGTAGGTAAACAACAGATAGGAAATCTGCCACCTGGGCGACTGCCCTAAATGCAGATTAGTGGTGATTGATTGATTGGATTGACTGATATAAAAATAATAATAAATATTCGGTGCTTCCATCCGAGCAAATGCTTACCAGCCAATATTAAGAGAGTAGTTACCGTGCTCGAACAAGACTGAAAACTTTTATCTTAGTTCGTAGATTGCTTCGATCATTTAAACTATAACTTGAAAATAAATCCATGTATTGTATAATTTCTAAGACTAATCGTCGGTTGGGAAGAAATATAAGAAATTCTAATGCCAGGTGCAGTGTATGAAATTCCTCCAGCAGTATGCAATAGCGGGATAAAATGCAGTCAGCTCGTAAACAGTGTTTTTTTTATAAACCGAATTCGCAGACAAAATGATCCTCCATTCATACTATTTACAGACCGATTTTTCTGTACGGGAATGCAAGTTATGGGGATTTGTAATTTTGTATACACAAGCTGGAAGTGAGAGTCATGATAATAGAGAGAATGACAACCGGTATAAGCTTGTGGAAACAATGATGGGAGGGCATTAATTGATCTCGAATACACTGAATGGAACTGTGGGGCGAATGAAGGAGGATTTGCCTAGAAGAATGAAGTATAAGAGACACAAAGGGAGTTTTATTTATTACAAGATAAGAGGTGAAGAATCTGAACAGGTCACTCTACTTGTTGCATACAAAGAATTATGGAAACTACCTAGTCGAAGAAGTAAATACATGTTTGGTTTACCTAGGAAGCCATGGGCTCTGTTCCCCATGAGGAAGTGAAAAAATACAGAAGTGACACTACCTACCATGAAGATGGATTGGTGATGATTGCATTTTAACAGGGGTAGCGTGCCTGCCTCTTACCCGGAGGCCCTGGGTTCGATTCCCGGCCAGGTCAGGGACTTTTACCTGGACCTGAGGGCTGGTTCGAGGTCCACTCAGCCTACGTGATTAGAGGAGCTATATGACGGTGAGATAGTGGCCCTGGTCTAGAAATCCAAGGATAACGGCCGAGAGGATTCGTCGTGTTGACCACACGACACCTCGTAATCTGCAGGCCTTCGAGCTGAGCAGCGGTCGCTTGGTAGGCGAAGGTCCTTCAAGGGCTGTAGTGCCAGGGGGTTTGGTTTTTCTTCATCCTTCAAAAAACGAAGATATCGGTAAAAGAAGGAGAAAGGCTACGAAGGACGTAAACATGGAAGATATTCATGGTCTCGTCAATACAAGAGGACAACAGTAGATCAAGAGAGGTTCGATGGGAAAGTGACAAGTCTGGAGGCAATTCCAAAATGAGGTAGGGGCCTCGTGGTCACCAATCCACGATCCTAAAATGAACATCCACGAGATAAAACTCCTCGACGTATTCGAAAACCGTAAAATTAGTTAGTGGACCGTAAAAACCAATAACATTATTGTAAAATGATTGCGGAGGCAATTAATTAATACACATAGGCTTGCAGACTTAAGGCTGAAAGGCATAAACAATCTATAATGACGTATGTACTTATTCTGTCATCATTATAATAATCATTTTGAGCTCTACTCTTTCCTGGAAAGCCAACGGCCGTAGCCGTGTTGAAATACCGGATCCCGTGAGATCTCCGAAGTTAAGCAACATTGAGCGTGGTCAAGATATAGATGGGTTGCCACGCGCTATTGGTGGGGGTAAGGGAATGGAGGAGCGGAAAGGAACTGGCCACCCTACTGTACGTAAATTCCGGCTCAGGCACACCTCAGCGGAGGTTCGGACCTGCGTTCGGGCAGAATACACCCTTACCTTACATTTTCTGGAAAGCCGATTGAATTGATTGGAACTGTTTCTGAAGTAAAGAAACCCTCAGACAATGGGCTCGTGGTACCTGAACATTAAGTAATACTGTACAAGAAGCATCTCAAATTACAGGCCCCATAACACTGCAGAGTTCTCGATATTAAGATTTCAAGAATCCGTCAACGACTTTTCGAAAGTTACCCAACTCCCTGCATGAAATATTTGAACGAAATTGATTTTTTTCCACGGAAGTGTAACTCCTACGTGGGAACAAATGTATCTGTAGCTGTTGAAAGAAACATCGACTCTGGGAAACTTGACTTTAAAATATAAAGCTTGATATGGCTAGGGAGCGCTAGGATGTTATTAAAGTTATGACGTATAACAACTTACAAATAAATAAATAAATAAATAAATAAATAAATGACCATTCATCAGGTGAAATGTTGTGGACGTGTGGTTTCCAACTGTTTGATGAACATGTCAGTCACTCATGACAATCTTATTGAGGCTGGGTTAACTGTATTTAGAGCTCGCAATACGAATGTAGTTAGTAAATATGTATTCTCCCTTTATTATTAATACCATCTGCTTCACTACACCGACAAATCGCAATAAGTTTTAAGAAATGAAGTGCTTCAGTGAATGGATATTATTTAATTATGAAATGGGCCCTTCTATAAAATAATATTAATAAATAGAAGCAAGTCCATCGTATCCTCAAGTTGAAGGTCTAAAGTACATATATTCAACTAGAGGCCATGCAGCAAATGCTGAAAATATATTGTTTCCAAGGTACTGCAGTTGATCTTTGTGATCTATTCGTTCGTTCGTTCGTTTGTTCGTAATCTGTTTACCCTCCAGGGTCGCTTTTTCCCTCGGACTCAGCGAGGGATCCCACCTCTACCGCCTCAAGGGCAGTGTCCTGGAGCTTCGAACTCTGGGTAGGGGGATACAACTGGGGAGGATGACCAGTACCTCGCCCAGGCGGCTTCACCTGCCATGCTGAACAGGGGCCTTGGTGAGGTAAGGGCATATTGGAAGGGATAGACAAACCGAACTCGATAGCTGCAGTCGCTTAAGTGCGGCCAGTATCCAGTAATCGGGAGATAGTGTGTTCGAGTCACACTGTCGGCAGCTTTGAAGATGGTTTTCCGTGGTTTCCCATTTTCACACCAGGAAAATGCCGGGGCTGTACCATAATTAAGGCCACGGCCACTTCCTTCCAACTCCTAGGCCTTTCCTATCCCATCGTCGCCATAAGACCCATCTGTGTCAGTGCGACGTAAAGCAAAAAAAAAAAAAAAAGGCATAGACAAGAAAGAGGGAAGGAAGCGGCCATGGCCTTAAGTTAGGTACCATCCCCGCACTTGCCTGGGGGAGAAGTGGGAAACCACGGAAAACTACTTCCAGGATGACTGAGGTGGGAATCGAACCCCCGTCTATTCAGTTGACCTCCCGAGGCTGAGTGGACCCCGTTCCAGCCCTCGTACCACTTTTCAAATTTCGTGGCAGAACCGAGAATCGAACCCGGGCCTCCGGAGGTGGCAGCTAATCACACTAACCAGTACACCACAGAGACGGACGTGATCTATTTGTTGCCGTTTAATATGTCTGGCTTTAGTTTCTCTCACAGCTTCATCATTAGCCTCATCGATGGCCTAGGCGGCATCACTGAAGAGGCGTACTAGGTTAATGAAGAGTTGCTTTTTTTTGCTTTACGTCGCACCGACACAGATAGGTCTTATGGCGAGGATTGGATAGGGAAGGCTTAAGAATTGGAAGGAAGCGGGCGTGGCCTCAAGCACACGCGCCAGATCTTAGGACGCAGACACACGCGTGAGGGTGCTTTCCACTCCACATATCATTGTATTGTAAAATATGAATTACTGTATTAATTGGAGATTTTAAGATGGATTATGTAAGTATGACTCTTTCTGTGGGGATCCAGCCAGAAAGGTACAAGAGCGGGGAGTGCAGAGAAAAGTTATTTGTACATTTCACTAGGAAATAAATGGTCTGGGGTGGATTCCACCCCATACGCGTGTGTTTGATGGTTAATGAAGTTACAGCCCCAGCATTTTCCTGGTGTGAAAATGGGAAACCACGGAAAACCATCTTCAGGACTGCCGACAGTGGGGTTCGAACCCACTATCTCCCGATTACTGGATACCGGCCGCACTTAAGCGACTGCTGCTATCGAGCTCGGTTCATGAAGAGTAAGGTAGCTTCCCGTTCCTTTCCTCACTGCGCCAGAAGTTGCTATTACATATTAGTCTGTCAAGCTCACTGAAATGCTTGCATCAAGACCTACATTTTCACTTTCATATTGACTGAGTGTTCATATTGACTGAGACATATCAATGCAAGCAATAACATTGTTCTAGCCAATAGCAAAAAACACAGTGCACTGTAAACACTAGGTCTCGCCAGCAAAGGTAATCTGTAGTATATTCAATTTTATATTTCAAAAATAACTGCGGGTTACCGTCTTAACAGTACGCTAACACGCTACTGCTCGAGACCGACGGTCATCCACCTGTAGCGCTAGTAGCTATGATACCGTTGATATTAGTTGATGATGACGTTTGTTGTTTAAAGGGGCCTAACAGCTAGGTAATCGGCCCCAGCTATGACACCAGCTGCCACACTACGTAACAGAGGATCTTGGAACTATATGAGCTTACATTGTTTCCCTAGCCACGCACCACAATATCTAGTGGAAGACCTTGGAACTACTTCAATAAAATATGTAGAAAAATCGGCATTGTTACTTAGCCTGTTATACTTCTAAGCCGCAATATTGACCACCTCGCCACCTCGCCCAAGCTCATTCTCGTCGTGAAGTTTTGGGAATTTTCGATTCTCATAGGGATACTGAGAGTATCAGGTTCTCTGGTACTAAGTCTTTAAGTTTCCTGGAAGTTTTCATTAAATCTTGTCTGTTTCGATTTTATATCCACATTTATACATCTAAAAACTTCGCATTCGGTTAATATATCCAATATTTCCCTCAACAGGTTTTCAGGGTTTGACACTAAGAATTAATTTTGAATCTTAGGAAACATTTAAGCCCACGAAAACTGTATGTCATCGCTTTGGAAAAAGGTTTCACTGGGCGAAAAAATTGTTAATTTTGCACACTTTTGCTGTTTTTCTGCAGAACCTAATTTCGAATCCTAAGTTAAGAGCACCGTCCGCCTCTGTGGTGTAGTGGTTAGTGTGATTAGCTGCCACCCCCGCAGGTCCGGGTTCGATTCCCGGCTCTGCCACGAAATTTGAAAAGTGGTACGAGGGCTGGAACGGGATCCACTCAGCCTCGGGAGGTCAACTGAATAGACGGGGGTTCGATTCCCCTCAGCCAACCTGGAAGTGGTTTTCCGTGGTTTCCCACCTCTCCCCCAGGCAAATGCCGGGATGGTACCTAACTTAAGGCCACGGCCGCTTCCTTCCCTATTTCTTGTCTATCCCTTCTAATCATCCGAAACCCCACCAAGGCCCCTCTTCAGTATGGCAGGTGAGGCCGCCTGGGCGAGGTACTGGTCATCCTCCCCAGTTGTATGCCCCGACCGAGAGTCTGAAGCTCCAGGACACTGCCCTTGAGGCGGTAGAGGTGAGATCCCTCGCTGAGTCCGAGGGAAAAACCAACCCTGGAAGGTAAGCTGATTAAGAAAGTGGAAGTTAAGAGCAACTTGGGCCCCTTTAAGTCGCCTCTTACGACTTGCAGGGGTTACCATGGGTGTATTCTATCACCCTTACCCACAGCGAGTGGTATGGTGAACGGTTCGGTAAATCTGCTTATGTGGGTAACAGAGAATTCGCCTGCTTCACCAGGGTTCTTTCGCATGCTGCCGAGATCGACAGTGAGAAGTTTCCTGTCTTCGTGAATCCATCGTCTTCGCCGCGATCGAATACTCTGGCACAGAAAGCCAGCGGCTCCGCATGAAGAATATGCCTTCGATAAACTGCTAGTCGATTACGGGATGTCTTTACAAGAGCGCTTGCTCCTTAAATGGACTCCAGTACTTAACTTGGCCTAAATATTTCACAGGTTCCCTTGGCGGCTTTGCGTGCTACAGTCACAGGTGACGTTCGATCGCTCAAGAAAACTTGCGCCCCATGAATAATTCAACAACGGCTTTTGAAAGACAACAGTTGGCAGTTTCCAGCTCCTAGCCTGACACTTCCTGGTGATCCATGTAACTAGTACACGTTGAACTCAAAAATAACTTGTTCTCAAATTAAAGACCATTTTTCTCTGCTCCTAGGTCAACGACATGTGTATGGTGTACCTTTTCTTTTTAGTGCTATGACCCTCCGCTCTACGTCACGCTTTCTCACTTGTCAGCTGCACTCCGAGTTCAAGCATCGATATACACACATGGGAAGTGAACTGATTTTTTTGGAGGTTTCCTATTTTCCTTGTCACTTTCTTTACATGCCGGGTTGAGTTGGTCAGACATTTGAGGCGCTGGCCTTCTCACTCCAACTTGGCAGGTTCGATCCTGGATCAGACCGGCGGTATTTGAAGGTGCGAAAGTACGTCAGCCTCGTGCCTTTCCATTTACTGGCACGTAAAGGAACTCCTACGGGACTAAATTCCGGCATCTCAGCGTCTCCGTAAACCGCAATGGTACAACCTGTGACAATAATGTTCGGTGAATAGTTCTGTACTATCAACGTAGATGAAGAATGCACGACAGTGACCTTACTGTCCTTCGAAATAGTCCCCTTCCGTAACTATGCACTGCCGAGATCGGCGGTACATGTCCTGGAAACTTTGAGAGAAGGCTTCCTTTCGGATGGTATTCAAAATATCGTTCCCTCAAGTAGAAATTCCTTGTGGATAATTCCGTGACTACCGGAAAAGGTGATGAGCATCGTTTTGATGCGTGACTTTTCGGCTCTGACCTTTTTCCGACTAGGGAATCCCGGAGAACGCCAGGTTTCATCCTTAGTGACGATACAGTTCAAGAAATTTGGTGTCACATCCGCCGTTTCGACAAAATCCTATGAAGCCTCTAAACGTGCCTGCTTCTGATCGTCAGTCAAGTGATGTGGCACAAGACGAGAACATATTTTCTTCCTCCCTAACTTCTGGGTAACGATTTGTCGCACGGATTCATGGTTAATCTGCAGTTCATCCGCTATCATGCACACAGTTAACCGCCGATCGTTCGTGATTAATTTCCTCACCTTCTCACTGTTTTCCTCACTGACGGCGGTCGCCGGTCTTCCGCTACGTGGTTTGTCAGAAACACTTTCCAGACCTCCTCGAAAACGGGCGAACCACTCGTACACACACTTCAAGGACAGTGCTTGATCTTCATAAACACGTACCAGCGTCGCATGCGTTTCTTTCGGTGTCTTGCCAAGCTTAAAGCAAAACTGTACATTGATCTTTTGGTCGTTCATGTTCCTGTTCGCAGTTCAGAACCAATGTACTAAACACGCTATGTCTCAACAAACAGGACTTACACGGCACACACACGATGTTCAACTGAACAACGTTCGGAGCAGGTGGTCAAAACCTGCTGCTACGCAGGTGCAACGTTGCGTGTCTCCAGTGTTGCCGGATCGAACGTTCTCACTTCATTCACGGAACTTTATTGTCATAGGTTGTAGTTAGTGGGATGTAAAGCCAAGAAAAGTAGTATTATTATTTTTTACTTTCATTACAAAAAAGAAAGTCGCTACTTACTAAAAGAAATTTCTGTCCTGAGGGCTGCCGACTCAGAGGGCTTGCAGATGATGGGAGTGGTACGTTATCAATGTAAAGACTCATCTACCACATTACTTGGCCGTCTTGACCGGGCTAACTGCCTCTCACCCAGCGAGTTGTCTACGTGGTTTGTGTCGCGTAACTGTCAGCTTCCGTTCGCGTTCGGGAGATAGTGGATGCGAACCCGACTGTCCCAGCCTTGAAGATAGTTTTGTGTATTTTCCCATTTTTACACCAAGCAAATACAGGGGTTGTATCTTAGCTAAGGGCCCGGTCGATTTCTTCCTATTCCTAGCCCTGTCCTGTCCGATCGTCGCCATGAGACCTGTTGTATCTGTGCAACGTAAAAGAAGGGAAAAAAGGAAGTATACCTCTCAAATCAAGAAGCTCTTCAGTTGACCGCATAAGGATCACGCCTGAATAACATTTCTTGGACTGACCGGTAACTGAACCTTAGGCCCTCGATTAACTGCAGAAATGACAATCTACGGTACTCTGAAGTTAAATATAATAAGTCGAAGACTTGAAATGAAATGGCGTATGACGTTTAGTGCCGGGAGTGTTCGAGGGCATGTTCGGCTCACCAGGTGCAGGTCATTTGATTTGACACCCGTAGGCGACCTGCGCGTCGAAGTGAGGATGAAATTATGATGAAGACGACACACACACCCAGCCTCCACACCAGCGAAATTAACCAATGATGGTTAAAGTTCCCGGCAAGGCCGGGACTCGAACCCGGGACCCCTGTGACCAAAGACCAGCACGCTAACCATTTAGCCATGGAGCCAGACAGCAGAAGACTTATTACTAGAGGAAGGCATTTATAAGCACTAATACGTTAGAATGAAAACGTATTTAAACAAAACGCAAGTGTCTTCTACCCTCACAACGGTTCTGCAGTGAGATTTGCATAAATATTAGCGATATGAACTATTATCACAACCTCTAAAATTATTCGCTCAAATCGGCAAAAAATGCAAAACAACTTACATAACTATCCTTCTTTATATCGTAGAATGAATTACTACTGAACAACATTCTAATGCAAAGGGAAAACAGATGACATTTCAACAATAATAATGTTATTTGCTTTACGTCCCACTAACCACTTTTTAAGGTCTTCGGAGACGCCGATGTGCCGGAATTTAGTCCCGCAGGAGTTCTTTTACGTGCCAGTAAATCTACCGACACGGGGCTGTCGTATTTGAGCACCTTCAAATATCACCGGACTGAGCCAGGATCGAACCTGCCAAGTTGGGGTTAGAAGGCCAGCGCCTTAACCGTCTGAGCCACTCAGCCCGGCATTTCAACTATATCCGTCCCCTAGTCATGAGTCATTACCATTACAACTTATTTCGTTTTGCCCGCTATTAAGCGGAACCAGGAGTCAGAACATGATAAGTATATATATCATCTTCCTCCAGAGTCCATTTAAATAATACTATGTTACGTCACTATTGATAACAAGCTATTGCCATTTATAAATGATGTATTTCTATGTAATTTTTTTTTTTTTTTTTTTTTTTTTTTTTTTTGCAAAATTCACCTACCTAAGTAATCCTGATAAACTAATACAAATTCTCAGGCAAGTAGATATTAATATTTTCCGTTCACTCCACCAGAGTGAATTAATTTTTTTGAAAAATATTTATATTTAATATTTAATGCTCCTAGCTACAAAAATGTTGTATTATTGTTAGTGCAAATAAACGGTAGTTTTCATTATTTATGGTTCTAAAATCACCGAAAGAAGTACAGTGAAACTAACTGTGAATTCTTGTACATTTCATGGAGTTTTTCTGAAAAATACAAAATTGCTTCCTTAATCTGAAGTCATTAGAAAGTGCGTTAATATTTCATCATCATCATCAACTGTTTACCCTCCAGGTTCGGTTTTTCCCTCGGACTTAGCGAGGGATCCCACCTCTACCGCCTCAAGGGCAGTGTCCTGGAGCTTCAGACTCTTGGTCGGGGGATACAACTGGGGAGTATGACCAGTACCTCGCCCAGGCGGCCTCACCTGCTATGCTGAACAGGGGCCTTGTGAAGGGATGGGAAGATTGGAAGGGATAGGCAAGGAAGAGGGAAGGAAGCGGCCGTGGCCTTAAGTTAGGTACCATCCCGGCATTCGCATGGAGGAGAAGTGGGAAACCACGGAAAACCACTTCCAGGATGGCTGAGGTGGGAATCGAACCCACTTCTACTCAGTTGACCACCCGAGGCTGACTGGACCCCGTTCCAGCCCTCGTACCACTTTTTCAAATTTCGTGGCAGAGCCGGGAATCGAACCCGGGCCTCCGGGGGTGGCAGCTAATCACGCTAACCACTACACCACAGAGGCGGACTGTTAATATTTTCTGATTAAAATAAAAGAGTGTTCATTGTTGGAAAGTGGTATTTAACTCAACGGTCGCAAGTGAACTTTATAATAAGTGTGCTAAATTGCACAAAATTAATATGAAATGTGTTTGAGAAAATCCACTTCAGAATAATTAAACTTTGTTTATCTTCCCACGTCCAGGTCCCCCTGGACGTCGTACTGACACAGACACGTTTCCGACCACTCGTGGTTAGGGAGGTAGCGGCCGTGGTCTTAACTAATGCATGACTTTTCTTCAAAATTCATGGCCTTTGTCCTTAAAATATTTGGCCATCAGAAATGCACAATGTTCAAGATATTACAGCAAAGATAAAAACAATTGGATGCCAGAGTAAAATACATACGGAATAACAGAAAGTTTCTATAAAAAAAGCGCAAAAGGAGGAAAAAATCCATTGTAATAAACACTCTTGTTTTTAATATCTAGACCAGTTTTCTTCAAGTATTTTGCTGTTGCACTTTACACACGTAAATCTCCGGTTGCCACGAACAGCTGGATATGTGTTGGAAGGGGAACCCGAGGGTGCACACGCGTGTCAAACAATTCTGTGCGATAATATATATTGTTCTACTGCACTCGATGATGAGGTGGTTCACATCTCTTGTGTTCCTTGCACTACACGGGCATTGGAGAACTCCAGTCCTGATGAGGTGAGCGTGGTTGAATCTCATCCGGATGATGTTAATTACTTGATGGTTGAAGGGAGGCAGGAGTCCATTCAACGTAAGTTTTTCTGTGTTATTTACATAAAAATCAATGTAGGGGAAGCGTAATGAAAACAATAAGACATTGTGTGCGTCTTGTTTGGCCAGACTGCCGACCAGATCATTGTATAGAAATCCTGAAGGCATAACTTCAACGGCCTCTCATTCTACAGCAAAAACTCATAGTTTAGGCCTTCAGGGAAGCAAATCAGTGTGGAAAACATCCTAGGGAAATGAGCTACGACTTTTAGGTAAACAAAATATAATAAATTAGGAGAATATATTCTTTATTTATTCTTAAAACTTTCAATTCTTTTCTTAATCATCGTTATCCGGTCAATCAGATGAGCAGTTTGCCTTTTTTCTCTCATTACGAGCGCTAGTGTGAGTCAATGCAGAGTTTCACTTAAGCCTTTATAACTATATTCGGTATGGACAAGTTTCAAAAAATAAAAAAATGCCTGAAGGTATTGCAAGGAACAATTTACATAATGAATTATGTAAATAAGTTAATTTGGCTAGGATTTGGATCAAAAAGAAAACGAATACAGAAACAAGCGATTTTAGGCTGTTTTTACGGAAATGCATTTAGGCTGGAAGTGATCACGTTTAGATGCCATTAAAATCATCTTCACCTTCACCTTACTTGAACTACTTGTAAAACTATTCAGTCTTAGTGGACTAATCACATTTAAAATGTCAAAGAAACACGAGTTTTCAACCCACAGCCATCAGTTCGGTGCTTAAAGGTCGAGAAACGCGATCCATTTGGACGCAGGCGCTTCAGTAGCGGACTGGACGAGACGCCAGGTCACTGTTCCATCAGTTGACTGCCGGAGTAGCAAGTGCACGAGCAATGTTTGTGGTGACTGTCATCGCCCGCTTGTGATGGAGTACTTCGGTGAGGAAGTCTCTCACGATGATATTCTCTCTGTTGACTCCGACATACCTCCCAATGCTGTCTTGGTCAGGTAAGGTAAACAACACCTCGTACAAATATTGACACTGCGTTCTACTTCTCCATGTGAGAATTTTTGCCTTCGAATTAGTGGGCAATACTTCAGTGTCCTTTAGTAGAAAACAAGAAGTTCTCTAAAATATTCACACCGCATCTGATTAATTCTAATTCTCTGCGTTAGAATTATTTCCTATGGTTAATTGGACAAAAGAGCCTAGTTCAATGTGCTTTAATCATCATCATCATCATCATCATCATCATCATCATCAGCATCTGTTTACCCTCCAGGTTCGGTTTTTCCCTCGGACTCAGCGAGGGATCCCACCTCTACCGCCTCAAGGGCAGTGTCCTGGAGCTTCAGACTCTTAGTCGGGGATACAACTGGGGAGAATGACCAGTACCTCGCCCAGGCGGCCTCACCTGCTATGCTGAACAGGGGCCTTGTGGAGGGATAGGAAGATTGGAAGGGATAGGCAAGGAAGAGGGAATTAAGCGGCCGTGGTCTTAAGTTAGGTACCATCCCGGCATTCGCCTGGAGGAGAAGTGGGGAAACCACGGGAAACCACTTCCAGGATGGCTGAGGTGGGAATCGAACCCACCTCTACTCAGTTGACCTCCCGAGGCTGAGTGGACCCCGTTCCAGCCCTCGTACCACTTTTCAAATTTCGTGGCAGAGCCGGGAATCGAACCCGGACCTCCGGGGGTGGCAGCTAATCACACTAACCGCTACACCACAGAGGCGGACAATATGCTTTAATACTAAACAAAAAGTCCTCTAAAATATTGGCCATGGCAGGTTCGATCCTGACTCAGTCCAGTGGTATTTGAAGGTGCTCAAATACATCAGCCTCGTGTCGGTACATTTACTGGCACGTAAAAGAACTCCTGCGGGACAAAATTCTGGTACTTCAGCGCCCCTGAAAACTGTCAAAATGTACTTAGTGGGATGTATAAACATTAACAATATTAAAAATATTGGCACCACATCTGATTATTTCTAGAGCTCTGCGTTAGAATTATTTCCTACGATTTATTGGACAACTGTAGAGCCTCTGTGGATCAGACGGCAGCGCGTCGGCCTCTCACCGCTGGATACCGTGGTTCAAATCCCGGTTACTCCATGTGAGATTTGTGCTGGACAAAGCGGAGGTGGGACAGGTTTTACTCCGGTACTCCGGTTTTCCCTGTCATCTTTCATTCCGGCAACACTGTCCATTATCATTTCATATCATTTATCAGTCATTAATAAAATCACCCTGGAAGTGGCGAACCAATTGTAATAACAGCACATATATGGTTCATTCATTACATCCCTGACCCGGTCAAAGACTGGAAAACAGGTTGTAGGTTTTCATTTTCATATTGGACAACAGTTCAATGTGCTTTAGTAGTAAACAAAAAGTCGTCTAAAATATTGGCACCGCATCTGATTAATTCTAGTTCTCTACGTTAGAATGATTTCCTACAATTTAAAGGACAATAACTAGTTCGATATCCTGTAATGGGAAACAAGTCCTCTGAAAGTATGGATACCACATTCGACTTCATTGCGTTAGAATTATTTCCTAGGAATTAATGGACAATATTCAATATCATTTAATAGTAAACAACAAGTCCCCTAAAAGTGTCGGTGCTGTATCTAATGATAATGAATTGCATTTTGTATAAAGTTAAATCTACCAAAATTGTAAACAAGTCTTCTAAAAGTGCTATCTAATACATTCTAGTTAGTTTTAAAATGATGGCCTACAAATTAGTGGATAAAAGTTCAAAATTCCCTAATTTTAAAATAGTATTTTAAAAGTGTTCGCACTTTATCTAATAAATTCTAGTTCGTATTAGAATTCCTCTTCTTATTCTCTTTCTTCTTTATCTCAGCCTTTTCCCACGTCACGTAGTGTTAGGGTTGCTTTGTTGGAATCTTCTCTTCCATAAATGCCTATTCAATGCTTCTTCCCTCTTCCAAACTTTTCCTCTTAAATCCTCTTCTACCTTGTCTTTCCATCTCATTTTTTATGTTCCTCTCTTCCTTGACCCTTCAATTTCCAGATTTCCAACATTGCCAACTCTTTTACCCACGTAATCCTCCCCTCTTCTCTGCACATGAACATACCATCATAGCCTACTTTCTTGAACTTCTTTCCTATGGACCCCACCTTCACTGTTCTTATGTAATCATTCCTTATTCTACCCTTTCTTGTAACTCCACTCACTGACCTTAACAATCTCATTTCTGCCACTTGCGTGATCGGCCAAATTTCCGCACTATAGGGCACTGTTGGCCTCACCACAGATTTGTAGAGCTTTCCTTCCATCCTGCAGCTGACCTTCCTATCACACAATACTCCACACAGTTTCTTTCGTATTAGAATGATTGTCTACGAATTAATGGACAATAGTTCAATATCTCGTAATTGTCAACAAGTCCTCTAAAATTGTTGGCTTCTTCTTAATCTGTTTACCCTCCAGGGTTGGTTTTTCCCTCGGACTCACCGAGGGATCGCACCTTACCGCCTCTAGGGCAGTGTCCTGGAGCTTCAGACTCTGGGTCGGGGATACAACTGGGGCGGATGACCAGTACCTCTCCCAGGCTGCCTCTCCTGCTATGCTTAACAGGGGCCTTGCGGGGGATGGGAAGATTGGAAGGGATAGACAAGGAAGAGGGAAGGAAGCGGCCGTGGGCCGTGGCCTTAACTTAGGTACCATCCCGGCATGCCTGGAGGAGAAGTGGGAAACCACGGAAAACCACTTCCAGGATGGCTGTGATGGGAATCGAAGCCACCTCTACTCAGTTAACCTCCGAGGCTGAGTGGACCCCGTTCCAGCCCTCGTAGAGGAGACCGGGGCAAGTTGAGGATGCTAAGCTTTGAAGGTCGTATGTTAAAGATTATTCAAAATCATTATTATTCACACTTAATGCATACATTACATTATACTCTGTTATATTATGACCTTATAATTACACTCTTGAAAGATGTTCCAAAGTAATAAAATAAAATTCATAACTTCAGCAAATTCTCCATCTTGCCCCAGTGGCGGATCAAGTTGACGAACCTGTCGAGGCAAGATAACGAAAAATCCAAACCTATTCTAACCTACACCAACCTTTGTAATATAGCTTGAAAGGGTGTTTAGTATACACACATGGACAATGTCACTATAAACATCACTTTCATGGTTATATATTTCTATAGTTTGGCACTTCAATATCAAAATTTTAAGATTTCTTTTGATTTTACAGAATGAAACAGTAATCACACACAAAAACTCCTCCTTCATAACTAGAACACTTCTCATGCCACCATTTACTACATCTACTACACTGAATCCAGTCTTCTTCCGGAGGATCCACATAAGGTACACTGCACACAGGCCACTCAAATCTGTTATTGCCCTTAGGAAGCAATGTAGATGTGAAATGAGAGTCCTTTGCTGCCAGTTTCTTCTTCTTCCTTCCCATTTACTTACTCTCTTTGCTTCTCTTTTCTTCTTCTCTTCGTAATAATGTCTTTTGTACGGGTACTTGTTATGACTGATGCTGATCCAGTTTGCCTTTTCCTGGTCGTTGATTTCTGAGATTTCGGCAAAGACTTCAGGTCATAGATGGAAGTGCTCTTAGAGGACTTCATTTGATTTTCTTCGTCCTGCCGAGAAGGTCCTGGTTGCGGTGTACGCAATGCTGCTTCTTGCTATGGGTTGTCATGTTCTCTTGAGATTGTAAGATCTGGCAAGTGAGTGGATGGATCAGATTCTGTGGAAGGCACTGGTTCTTCTGACAAATCTCTCTCTGTCGTAGCTGCGGGAGCATAGTCGCCTTCATCAAATAATTGTGGATAGAATGGCTCTATTCCAGTTGCTTCGAAACCTTTTATGGCATTGCTTATAGTCGCTGTTTTTGTGTAGGCTCCATAAAAAACTCTTGCAATGTTTCTATCATTTATCTGATGCCCAGGATGAGACACCAGATAATTGTCACAAGCCTGTGAGTAAGCCGTCTTCAGGGGTCCTAAGAACGACACATCAAGTGGCTGCAGCCTGTGGGACGTATGTGGCGGCAATCCAATCATGACGATTCCTTTTTCCCGACAAAATTTGACTGCCTGTAGAGGAATGTGTGAACTATGGTTGTCCACAATCAAAATGTTATTATGATCTGCCAGTTGAGGTGTTAGGTTCGCGCCAAAGGACGTGTTCACTTCTGAAGAGCATCCTACACCAGGAATAAGGCACAGGCCTAGCCACTCCATCCCACTTTCAAGGCGAGTCTATAGGCTAGTGTGGCGAACACTAGCTTTCACAAGAAATTCTCTCAAATGGGACTTAATTTTCGATATTGTAATGTTCCATTATTCAAACTATAAGCAATACAAGCTATACAAGCGTTCACGTGGCATCAAGGCACTTGCTCCGTAAAAGTGGCTCGAATCACCATCGAACCTCTCTTGCTTTCCTTCTCCGTATTTCCTAAAAAAGACGCACAAATGAAAATATTTGTAAAAAATCCCCTGACGCTAACGGCCAGAGTGGTCTACCACTGCTCGCATAGTCACTGTCAGAGGAGCCGACTCCGCGGGGTGCTATGGTGCTCAAACGTCCCCCAGTAATTTTGTGTACCGAGCTCGATAGCTGCAGTCGCTTAAGTGCGGCCAGTATCCAATATTCTGGAGATAGTAGGTTCGAACTCCACTATCGCCAGTCCTGAAGATGGTATTCCGTGGTTTCCCATTTTCACACCAGGCAAATGCTGGGACTTTACCTTAATTAAGGCCACGGCCGCTTCCTTCCCACTCCTAGCCCTTTCCTATCCCATTGTTGCTATAACACTTATCTGTGTAGGTGCGACGTAGTCAATTGTAAAAAAAATGGGGGTGTTCAGCACCCCCGGCAAACAGGGGGAAGAAAGATAAAAAGAGATATCAGATGATAAAGAAAGATAGATAGAAAGAAAGAAAGAAAGAAAGAAAGAAAGAGAGAAAGAAAAAGGGAATCATAATTTTAATTACATTATTAATGCCCACAATTTGTGCAGAATAAGGTTAGTATGCCATTTCAGTTCAAGCAGTAGTCTATGATAGGTTTTTCTCGATTTATACACTTAAGAAAATGGCAACGTTCAGAAATTCTGTGACACAGTTCGCAGATACAATTTGAGTTTGCGTCATGGTATGATTTTGTCGTGCACATTTGATGTTGGAAGTCGTACACGGCCAAAGAGGTCACGAAGTGACGTAAGTCCTGATTCGCGCTCATCCATGCTTTATTCATTATGGCCTCGGTCGAACAGAACTCTGTCCAGATTTCTCTTCTTTTCAATGTCCTTTCTTCTAGCACCCTCTACCAGATTGCCGTATGAGGTAGAACACATCTGAATCTCAGTTCCTCCATTAAGAAGGGCTCCAGAGCGAGCTCATATACCAATCTTGGGCGGGTGTATTTAGATACACCAAAGACCGCCTTGAAGTATCTGGCGTTTACCTGTTCCATTGTTCGTAGATCTGCCGTACTTAACTTATTCCAAATTACTTAAATGCCATACGTGAGTATTAGGACGATTTTGGCGTCGAAGAGGGTCATGACAGACCTCAGGGACTGTCTTGTAATGGCTCTGAAATCAAATAGCCTTTGTGACTGCTGTCGCTCGCTGTTTAATATGGATGCGGAACGAGTTCATTGTCGTTTGTAGAGGTCCACCCAGATATTTGAAACTGTTAACAGAATAAAGAGTTTTTGCTTTGGAAAAATATTCTGCTTTCTGGGGAGGCACGTCTATCTTTCCTGAAGATCATGTGCTCAGTCTTCTCTGAATTTTACTTTTACGTTGTAGTTTTTAACCCTGCCCGCCTCTGTGGTGTAGTGGTTAGTGTGATTCGCTGCCACCCCGGAGGTCCGGATTCGATTCCCGGCTCTGCCATGAAATTTTAAAAGTGTTACGAGGGCTGGAACGGATCCACTCAGCCTCGGGAGGACAACTGAGTAGAGGTGGGTTCGATTCCCACCTCAGCCATCCTGGAAGTGGTTTTGTGTGGTTTCCCACTTCTCCTCCAGGCAAATGCCGGGATGGTACCTAACTTAAGGCCACGGCCGCTTCCTCCCCCATTTCCTTGTCTATTCCTTCCAATCTTCCCATCCTCCATAAGGCCCCTGTTCAGCATAGCAGGTGAGGCCGCCTGGGCGAGGTATTGGTCATCCTCCCCAGGTGTATCCCCCGACCCAGAGTCTGAAGCACCAGGACACTGCCCTTGAGGCGGTAGAGGTGAGATCCCTCACTGAGTCCGAGGGAAAAACCGATCCTGGAGGGTAACCAGATTAAAAGGAAGAAGATTAACAACGACGGAGCTAAGCAGTCCACTAAGAAATTAGGGTTTTCTTTATTCTCATTCACAAGTGAGTTATATGGATATTTCATTTTATTAACTAGACCTGATTCATCCAAAACTTCATCAAGGTTAATTGATTCCAGAGGTTGTTAAGTTTCTAAAGATCGCTTTAATTATACCTGTTTTTAAATGTAAATCAAAGAGTTTCTTTTTCCGCTCTGAGAAGATTAATAAGTTGCATGGTGCAGTGAAAAAATGAAATGGCGTATGGCTTTTAGTGCCGGGAATCTCCGAGGAAATGTTCGGCTCGCCAGGTGCAGGTCTTTTGATTTGACACCCGTAGGCGACCTGCGCGTCGTGATGACGATGAAATGATGATGATGATGACGACACATACACCCAGCCCCAGTGCCAGCGAAATTAACCAATGATGGTTGAAATTCCCAACCCTGCCGGGAATCGAACCCGGATCCCCTGTGTCCAAAGGCCATAACGCTAACCATTTAGCCATGGAGCCGGACACCTGGTGTAGTAATATGACGCAAGGAAAATTGGACGACAAAGCAATCATGCATGACCATAATCAAGAAATAATAAGTAAATCGGACCTCGAAATGTGGCGAACGTTTTCATCAAACGATCGCCTGTTCGTAGGAACACTCTATTCTGTTTGTGAGTGAGAATTAGAAATTCTTCAAATATTTTATATTTTGTACTGAAGGATTAAGAATTTCTCTTTTATTATTATACTAGAATAAGCGCCAGAATTGAGGCAATTTACTTTTTTTCTAAACTCATTAATCATTCTAAGATAAAACTAGACTATTATGCTTTAGAGAGACAATTTGTATTTCTTTAGCTTCTATCCTTTTAATTCACATATACGTATTTAAAACGTAAAATAACTTAATTTTTCGTGATCAAAACATACCTTTACCGTTTATGTGGATTTTATGTGCATTCATGTGGACTTGTGTTTGTACTCATTCATTATTTTTATAAAAAGTGCCTAATAAACAATAGTTTCTAAAAATGGCTTTCACGGCCGCACATGTAAAAATCACGGGAATAGAAGCAACTTTCGGGTGACTAGGCCGTGTGCGTTTGCAGAGTTTCGCTCCAAGAGCAGCAGTCGTGGACATTTCTGAGATTCCCGAGCGATTGGTTCCTTCATCTCATTTTGGCGTGTGGCTTTTAAGAGCGTTGACTGGTAGGTGTGTTTGGTAGTTTTTCCGGTATTACAGGGAATAGTGGAATGGCGATAGTGGAGGTATTGAAATGTGGTGGTGGCGGCATTTATTTTCAATTTTTGGGACTTGGGAAAAGTTGACTTATTTGCTCTTTGGATGGTGCTGCCATCAGTTGGGCTCGTTGAGAGGTTCAGAAGGGATATATTTAGGGATGCGTTGTTGGTTGTTGGGGTATGCAGTGTTTCTGGGTGGGAAAGATCTTGGGTTGGGATGCGTTGGTTACGTAGTGCTAGTTAATAGAGAGAGGAGATTTTTCAGAAATTCTATGGTGGGGATGGTTTGTGATGTGCGGCCCAGATAGTGCGTGGGAGGGGGGTTGAGTTTAAGGTTTAGTAAGGACGGAATTTGTTGGTTAGTTGTTTGAGGTTGGCGGAGGTGTTTCTTTGCGATGTGGTGAGCTTTCATTGCTTTCTTCAGGAATGGGCAGCCTGAATATGAAGCGGCATGTTTGCCTTTACAGTTAGCGCACTTGGCCTGGTCCCGTGGGACTGGGCAGACGGTGTGGTGGTGATGATCTCCACATCTATTGCAGCGGGTCTGATTTCTGCAGCTTGCGGTGAAGTGGTTTAACTGTAGGCAGTTATAGCAAATGAAGATGAGTGTGGATTGTGGGCGGGGCTTATTTCGGGTTGTATAGGTTCAATTGTATGTAGGTGTTGGTTTGATGGTAGGTGATTGTTGAGAGTTATGAGGAGGGTTTTTTTTAGTTTTGAGGAATTAGTTTGGGTGGGTTCTGTGGCTGCAGGTTGTGTGTTTATTGGATCAGTTTGGATTTCCTGTTCTATGGTTAAAGGAGAGGTTTGGGTGCTGATGTCCGTTAGGGATGGTGGTGTGGTGGTTTGGTGGTTTGTTAGCCGCATTCACGAAATATAGAACCATCTACCGATGTTTCTTCTTCTTCTTCATCTTCTGTATCTTGAATGTATTCGTACTCGTCATCATCTTCTACTTCAGGTTCTTCTTCTGATTCTTGGTGAGGGTGGGCGTCTGAGGCGCGGAAAATCATGGGTCTTGGGACTTCTTTGAGTGCTGTTATCCGTGTGTGAAATTCTCGGCCAAGGTTGTTTTCGAGAGGGGTCATCATTAATATGTTGTTATGCGTTTCTTCTATTAAAGCTACGTGGGTTTGGATGAGATCGCCGATGATGTTTAGTATTCAGGGGCACAGGCCCTACAAGGCTGAGTGGAATTATAAGTACGTTGCAATTTGGTGAAATTGGGAAAATTGAATTGTTTTGTTTGTATGTGAATGGGCACTCAAAACTGTGGTTCTCTATGTCTGAGTTGAGGTAAGAAGCGGTGTCGGAGTTTTGGAAAAGTGTTGGCGACAAAGTTGGTCTAGAATTTTCAAAATTGGGATTTAGGGTAGGGGATACCTGGGTTAGGCAGATCTACTGCTTGGTCCTGTCATTTTAGCAAATAGGGATTGCTAACCTACTAAAGGAGAATTGAATTCTCCGTTTTCAAACATAAGTACGGCGGCACCTTTATTATTACTAATTTTCGAAACCCAGCGCCTCAGTTCAGTGTTACGAATCTTCTCGGCCGTTATTATTGGTTTTCTAGTGTGGAGTGTCCATTTCACCGTCAGATGCTCCTCAATTGCAATCACGTAGGCTGAATGGACCTCGAGCAAGTCCTCAGGCAGCTTGTAGGGAATCGAAACCGGAACCTCAGGATAATAATAATTTCGTGTGGCTATTTCTAGCCGGGGGAAGCCCTTGTAAGGCAGACGCTACGATGAGGTTGGTCGGCATCTGCCATGTGTAGGTAACTCCGTGTTATTGTGGAGGAGGATGGTATTATATGTGGTGTGTGAGTTGCAGGGATGTTGGGGACAGCACAAACACCCAGTTCCCAAGCCAAGGGAATTAACTATTTAAGGATAAAATCCCCGACCCGGCCGGGAATCGAACCTGGCGCCCTCTGAACCGAAGAGCACTGCGCTGACCATTCAGCCAATGAGCCGGACAGCCTCGGGATAAGAGGAAGGCACGTTACCCCTACACCCAGGGGGCCACACAACCGGCTCGACTAATGGTTTTACAGTATTAACCCTCTGAAGCTCAATCAGTGGATATTCATAAAGAAAAGTGCGACGCCTACGAATCCACAATCCCATACTTCTTCCTTTCTTAATCCGTTTATCCGCTAGGGTTGGTTTTTCCCTCGGACTCAGCGAGGGATCCCACCTCTACCGCCTCAAGGGCAGTGTCCTGGGGCGTGAGACTTTCGGTTGGGGGATGAAACTGAGAAGGTGGATCAGTACCTCACCCAGGCGGCCTCACCTGCTATGCTGTAGGAGTATGGGAAGATTGGAAGGGATAGACAAGGAAGAGGGAAGGAAGCGGCCGTGGCCTTAAGTTAGGTACCATCCCGTCATTTGCCTGGAGGAGAACTGAGGAAACCACGAAAAACCACTTCGAGGACGGCTATCACCCTTTCTTTTATACACAGGGGCTACTATAGCAAACTCTCCATTCATTTCGTATTGCTCCTTCAACCAAAGAATAATCAAATAACTTCGAGGCTGTTGCGCCATAGGGTTTGGTTTGGTTTGGTTTGGAAGAAAATGTACACTTACACAGGTATGTTGTCATGAAAGGCATTAAACTCAGTATTTCCTTTCTAGAAATTGTAGGGTATATGGGATGTTATGGACCCAAAGGTCGATCAAAGACGTGGAGATATGATACATTCATGGAACTTCCTGGAGATAAACATGCTACTCCACCTGATTCTCCACCCATATCATACTTCAATTTCTTTTTCACTTTTTCTCTGCGAAGATAGTTCGGCTAGTTGACCTTCCTCAGGGGAGGGCAGTTCGTGTTCAGTTTCAAAGAAGGCATTTCACATCCACGAGATTTTCTGAACCAAAGGCGGAGAAAATGGTCTGAGTGTGAATACTAGCAATTCCAAGTGTCTCACAATTAAATCACTTACACTGCTTTGTAGGATTTCTTCTTTTACCGCTGCTAAATTGTTCCATCTATCGGCCAAGTTAACAGTTACATATACTGTATGTAATTTGTCCGACTCCTTGCCTGAATGGTCACCGTTGAATCTTTCGGTTCAGAGGGTCCCGGGTTCGATTCCCGGCCGGGTCGGGGCTTTTAATCGCGTGGGATTAATTCTTCTGGCTCGGGGACTGGTTGTTTGTGTTTGTCCCAATACTCTCCTCTTCATATTTACACAACACACCACACTACCAACCACCACACGAACACGCAATAGTGAATACATCCCTCCAGATAGGGTTGGCGTCAGTAAGAGCATCCGGCCGTAAAACAGGGTCAAATCCACATGTGCGACAAAAGTTCGCACCCACAACCCCACAAGGTGTTGGAAAAGAGGTAGAAACAGAAGAAGATTGTATATGCAATTTATACGACAGTGAAGACATAATTCCTAAATTTAGTATAATGATCTCTGAATTGTATGTGTACAATAAAATTTCTCTCTTCAAATACCTACAACTTACATTATTATTGCGGACTCCTTGGTTTATTATCGCGGCCACTAGGGGACCCGCGGGCCACAGTTTGGGAATGGCTGCCTTAGATGGCTGACTTTCTCATAAATATTTGAGCAGGGAGATAGTCACCATAACGAGGCCCTCCCGGGATCACAAGCTACAAATAAGAAGCAGCACGGGCGGTCCAGTAATTGTGATCACGTCACGGTAAAAAAAATCACTGATATCAGAAAATCACGGTATCGCTCATCACGTCAGACGTCACCAAATACCAAAGCGCTCTTTAAGGGACTTGCCGGTAACAGTATGTTTTTTCTTAGCGGCACAAGAATACAATTGAATGCTATTATTGCATGTGATTTTAGTGTAAATATTGAACTCCCTCCTGCTCTGGAGGACATATTAATATTTCCTCCCGCCGAAATGCTGCCAACGTTATGAAATAAATCCTACCCGCGTATTTTTTTTTTTTTTTTGCTAGGGGCTTTACGTCGCACCGACACAGATAGGTCTTATGGCGACGATGGGATAGGAAAGGACTAGGAGCTGGAAGGAAGCGGCCGTGGCCTTAAGTAAGGTACAGCCCCAGCATTTGTCTGGTGTGAAAATGGGAAACCACGGAAAACCATTTTCAGGGCTGCCGATAGTGGGATTCGAACCTGCTATCTCCCGGATGCAAGCTCACAGCCGCGCGCCTCTACGCGCACGGCCAACTCGACCGGTACCCGCTTATTTACATCTAGATATGTCTCCTTCGTCTCATCATGCACGAGGGTTCATTTTATCCTGCGTAAGTATAGTTATCATGTGCCAGAATCGTCTCACCATGCAGTGTTCGGTAACGTCACACACCTCCTGCATTACAGTCCATGGTTTGGCACAAGGAACTGACTAGTAGCGACATCATGTGGCGCAGCTTAGAAGTTATAAATGCTCTGTTGTATGTTAGCGTTACCTCGTGTCAATTTACTACACTACCTGAACTTGTTGCCAAAGGCCGATGTCTCATTTTTTATTCCGTGTAACTTCCCTACTCTTCATTTGATGGGATATTTTATTGATGATTCTACGGGAAATGACCGCCTCCATGGCTAAATGGCTAGCGTGCTGGTATCGCTCGAAGAAGTCCCGGGTTCGATTTCCGGCCGGTTCAGGAATTTGAACCCTCATTGTTTAATTCCTCTGGTTCGGAGTCTGGTTATTTGTGCATTAGAATATTAATCTTGGGTAGGGCCCCATCCTCACAGACGTGCAGATTGCCTACAGACCTACACCAGGCCTCTCTGAAGGCTGCATGTCATTATTATTATTATTATTGATGATGATGCTATTTGCTTTACGTCGCACCGACGCAGATAGGTCTTATGGCGACGATGAGATAGGAAAGGCCTAGGAATTGGAAGGAAGTGGCCGTGGTAAACCATCTTCAGGGCTGCCGACAGCGGAGTTCGAACCCACTATCTCCCCGATGCGCGCTCACAGCTGCGCGCTCCTAACCAAACGGCCAACTCACCCGGTAAAATGCGGTTTGTCCGTGGAAGGTGGATAATCAAACTGGATATCTGAAGCATTAAATATACGAACAATTATTCTCTATCATTCTAAACGTAGAAATGTTTAAAATTCAGATTAGCACACTCGTTCAGTATTTATAGGGTGTTTTATTATTATTTTTTTTTTGCTATTTGTTTTACGTTGCACCGACACAGATAAGTCTTATGGCGACGACGGGATAGGAAAGGCCTAGGAATTGGAAGGAAGTCACCGTGGCCTAAAGTAAGGTACAGCCCCAGCATTTGCCTGGTGTGAAAATTGGAAACCACGGAAAACCATCTTCGGAGCTGCCGACAGTGGGGTTCGAACCCACTATCTCCCGATTACTGGATACTGGCCGCATTTAAGCGGTTGCAGCTATCGAGCTCTGTTTGTAGGGGTTTAAACTCGAGTCTATATAATTGTGAATCCGACAGTAGTTCAGGTATTTCCCTGTATTTGCCTGGTTTTAAGATAGGAAAATACTTCTAAGATGCCCGGAGTTCAACAGGTTGCCCGCACCCAGTCTTGCTCTTGGTAAATGAATAAGCCCGTAATATAACGGACATCCCAGCGTCTCCGAAAACCGTTAACATTTAATGGGAATTGAACCTCTGTCATCAACTATTAATTACTGCCAGAATTAACGACTGCTCTCTGTAATAAGCGTCAACATTCAAGTTTCACTATTAGTGTTTCTAAAGTAAATGGTTGTTACGTGAAAAAATAAAATAAAAGTATATTGGTAGAATTGCATCCGATCAAGTCTTGCGAAAACCTAGCAAATTGCCCGCGGTGGAGGTCTTGTAGCAATGGAAATGATGGCTTCGTTGGCAGGGCTGAAAATAGCTTCAGTAGAGCATTTCATTTAAAAAAAAAAGAAGTGATTGCCCAAAGGAAATTACCCATATATTCGTCTGTTTTCAGACCTTTTTTGCTGTACGAGAGTGAAGACTGGGTAAACTCAGGATACCTATTCATAAGCTGGAAATAACAAGAACCAAATGGAGCGGACGCGCGTGTTAACGAACTATGGGACCAAGCTCTGCATTCGGTAGAGGAGTGGGTTCGAACCCCTCCGTCTCCCGAGAATGTTTTCCTGTCGTTTCCCAGTTTCACTTCCAGGCAAATGACGGGACAGTTCCTGTTCATAGTCCACAGTCGATTCCTTCCACCTCCTAACCCAGTTATATACGCCATCCTTCATTTCATCTTCATTAGCTACTCAATTGACGTTAGGAAGGGCACCCGACCGTAAAATTATGTCATATAAATTCATCTCACCCCATCCCCGACCTCACATGAAGAAACGGGAATAAGGGTTATTTATACAAGCTGGAATTAACAAATAATGAGAATGATTTTATGTAAGGCAAACAAAGTTCGGCCCATGCGGTGTAGGGGGCAACGCGTCCGCCCGTCACCCGACGGCCCCGAGTTCGATTCCCGTCCGGGTCAGGGGTTTTTAATTGTAAATGATTAATATCCCAGTCCTAGGGACTGGGTATTTGTATCGTACTTAAGGTTCCTTTCCTCACATTCAACAATTTACTCTTCCGCCATTTACAAAATACACGCAAGTTTCACATATGGTGCAAGTAGGGGCAAAAGATTTTTCTAAGTCGACGCCCCGAACAAATAGCATTTTTTAAAAAGGCAAACAAACGAGAGGGAACAATGACAGGAGGGAATTTGCAGTGAGAACATAAAATCCAATTTACGATGAATGAAGCTGAGGAAACGAGCCGATGAACCGAATGTAGGAGGACAGTTTGAACTCAGCAACTGAGGGTAAGGACAATGTGAAGTTAACAGGTGTAGAAGTGGACGAGACCTCAAGAAGCGTGTACTGTCGGTGTCGTAGTGCAGGGCCTCTCAAACGCCCAAAATCTCACGCGTGCAAATCAAGGCGCAAGAGCTCCGTGCACTGTGCATCGCTCCCGCTCGGCACGGCTCGGACCAACGCTTCGTCTCTGGGCTACTCGGCTAAGCTCGGCTCAATTCGGCTCGGATTTGGAGCGCTACGCAGCAAGTGAGGAAGAGGGAGACAGGGTTAGCGAGCGAGACAGGCGTGGGGAAAGAGAGAGACAGCGCTATTGCTCCAAATCGAGGAGTGGGGGTTCTGCACTCTGGTCAACAAAGCGAAGTCGTCTTTTGCACCGTGCACAGTGCATGCACCAAGCGCATGTACCCTGAGAGGCCCTGTCGTAGTGTGACTGTGGCTCAACCGCACGCCCCTGGTTCGATTACCGGCCTATCGAAGGATTTTAACTCTGGTCTAAGCGCTGGAACGCGGTTGACTCTGCCTCTTGAGACAAATTGAGGAGCTGTCTGGCACAAGAGCCAGCAGACAAACCACATGGGCGTTCCTCAGGGCAGCTGTCGTACTGGCAAACCGAAGCCCAAATAAGGGTTGTATGTGACGCGAAGGTATGGGGAGGGTGGGATCTTAGTTTATTTACTGAGAATAGTGGCTGCACGCTGGAAGTCATAGCATTCTATAGCGGAGATAAATGTATGCTTTTTAGTTTTCTCATCAGCAACTGCTGGGTTCTACCGTAAATTAAATAAGAAACTCAACCTTCTCATTTCTAACGTTCTCCTGCCCTACCTCTATAGTACGGTGCTAATCGAAAAACAAGATTTTTTTTTTGCTATTTGCTTTACGTTACAACGACACAGATAGGTCATATGGCGACGATGGGATAAGAAAGGCCTAGGTATCGGAAGGAAGCGGCCGTGGCCTTAATTAAGGTACATCCCCAGCATTTGCCTGGTGTGAAAATGGGAAACCACGGAAAACCATCTTCAGGACCGTCGACAGTGGGGTTCGAACCCACTATCTCCCGATTACTGGATACTGGCCGCACTTAAGCGACTGCAACTATCGAGCTCGGTAAAGACAAGATTAACAAAGGAGATGAAGAGGTATGGGCTTGAATGGGTCTAACTACGATATCAAAATTGAATTAAACTTTAAATAAAGGTTATATTTCTTTTAATAAGCTTAACAATCTTTCACCGGGCGAGTTGGCCGTGCGCGTAGAGGCGCACGGCTGTGAGCTTGCATCCGGGAGATAGTAGGTTCGAATCCCACTATCGGCAGCCCTGAAAATGGTTTTCCGTGGTTTCCCATTTTCACACCAGGCAAATGCTGGGGCTGTACCTTAATTAAGGCCACGGCCGCTTCCTTCCAACTCCTAGGCCTTTCCTATCCCATCGTCGCCATAAGACCTATCTGTGTCGGTGCGACGTAAAGCACATAGCAAAAAAAAAAAAAAAAAACAATCTTTCACTTAGAGAAATAACAACAACAAATTTGGGGATTAAAACTGAGCACCCCAGAATAGGGAATTTAACAATTTTGGGCTTCAAGCCCCAGAGTTACAAGTTTTGAGCTACAATATCAAGTTTACACAAGTTACAAAATCTCAATGTTTAGACAAGGACAGGAATATCCCAGTATAAGAGCACTTGCTCCATGAATTATAAAAACCGGCCTTCCAAAGGCACCCCTCAATTTTACAGTAAACTTAGGAAGGAGCTTACATGCTCTCCAACTTTAACAAATTTCTTCCAGCCCGCTTAAGGTAACATTACACAAAACTTTATAAACTCTGGCCTCTCTAGGCGCAATTTACTCTTAATAAGGTTAGTACACAGGGGTATCTAGTACCCAACCTACTGGGCCTTTGTAGAAAAAGAACAGGTTAAGTTAATGGCCCGAAACACAAACTGAATGGAGGCGTACACTTGCGCTCTCAGAAACTTTAATATAAACCCCTAATTGGGCTTTCGGCCCGATGATACAGAGACTAATCCCAAGCTACTGAGTTGACTAGAGTTGAGGTTAAATTTTAACACTTTACCAAAAGAGAAAAGTTACAAAATGATAGTCACCTTGAATAAAATTGAAAGGGAGCTGGAGAGGGTAACGCACTCTCTATCCCCTATTTACAGAATTTAGAAAATTTAGGAAATTTACATTAGCCGAAAGACGGTTTACATTTTAGAAAACAGGTTACATAGTTATAATTTAGGACCTTACCCTCGTGTAAGTCTGCGGAGATAGCTACAGAAACATAAGTCTGGTGGACATTACCTTGGCTGCTGGACTGCCGGACGAAGAATGAGGCACCCCGTCTCCTGTCTCAACACACACACTCAGAAAGACGACGATCAATGAGACAAGGTAGCAAGAGCAGCCGCAGTTTATATACCCAAAGGGAAGGTCCGAGAGGATTCTGGACTTATCCGGACAGATCCTCTCAATTTTATTAGCAAATTCAAAAGTTACACCCAAAGAACCAAACAGAAGCCTGTGATAGGCTGAAATATAATTACAGAAAATTCTCAGTGTTGCAAACTTTGAAATAAGAAAAACAAAATGAAAGTTGATTTACTAGAAAAAACTCATGAACACAAAATGTCTTTGAATAACAACTTCTTTTACCTTGCACCAGAGTGCATGACCATAGTGTTTGGTAGTGACATCTATGGAGAAATGTCCAAATTTCTTGAAGTAAACAAACATAGGCAACTAAATCCAATCAGTTTAGGCAACTTCACAATAACAAAATTACTCAATACTTCAGTAGTGACATCTTCGGATTAAAGTCCCAACTTCATGTAGTAGCAGTTTTACATTTGTTGGATATATAGAGTTCATTAAGGCGATTCTTTTGAATGTGCATAGTTGAGGTGTACCTCCCGGTACAACAACAATAATAATAATAATAATAATAATAATAATAATAATAATAATAATAATAATAATAATAATAATAACAATATAATAATTTCGAGTGGCCATTTCTAGCCGAGTGCAGCCCTTGTTAGGCAGACCCTCCGATGAGGGTGGGCGGCATCTGCCATGTGTAGGTAACTGCGTGTTAATGTGGTGGAGGATAGTGTTATGTGTGGTGTGTGAGTTGCAGGGTTGTTGGGTACAGTACAAACACCCAGCCCCCGGACCACTGGAATTAACCAATGAAGGTTAAAATCCCCGACCCGGCCGGGAATCGAACCCGGGACCCTCTGAACCGAAAGGCAGTACGCTGACCATTCAGCCAGCGAGTCGGACTATAATAATAATAATAATAATAATAATAATAATAATAATAATAATAATAATAATAATAATAATAATAATAATAATAATAATGATAATAATAATAATAATTGTACCGGTTGGTACACCCCGACCCCGCAAATTTAAATTGTGGGCCTAAAAAGTATCCCCTACAGGAGAAACTCTGAACTTTAAAATCTGTATTAAATCAAAGGTTTAATAGAAGATGTCACTACTGTAAATTTTGAAGTGTTCTGAACTGTGTCTATTTCGGTTTGTGTTTGTTTGCTCTGTAGCAAGAAGTGTGGACATTCTCTTTTAGATGTCACTACATAAAAACTATAACTGTGCACCCTGGTGCGAAGTGAAAGAACTGTTTTGGCAGAAATTTTGTATCCATAAGTTTGTTCTTTGTTAAATTTCGTTCTTTCTTTTTTTGGGTTGGCAATATTGATCTCTGTTTCCGCCAGTTTTAAATTCAGCCAATCCTAAATTTTCTAAATTAATTTTCCACCAATCCCAAATTTCTTCTTCAGTTTTGACATGTAATTTTTAGCCGACCAATAAAAGGTATTGGGCTGTTTTATTCACGAAAGGTCTCGAACTTTCCCCGAGCATATAAAACTGCTGAGGTTCATGGCTCGTCGCCACTTCATCGACAATTTGCTTAGTGTGTGATTATGTAGCAGGGGGTGGGAAGCTCCTCTTTCTTCGGGCAGCAGTTCATCAACAAGGTAATGGCCGTTTAAGAACTTTATTTCTTGCTAGCTCAGCAGTTTTAACCCGCGGGGGGAAGGTTCGAATCCTTTTCAATGTAAACCTTACTATATTCATGTAAATTAACCGCAATTTGGGATAGAGAGTGCTTAACCCTCTCGAGCTCCCACTCATGTTGTTTTGAGGTGACTACGTTTTCCTAACCGATTTTCTTCTCTTCTTAATGTAATAAATTATTCTTCTACGAGTCACCTCCCTAGTATGGGATTAGCCCCTGTATAACTGGCCGAGTGCCACCTAGGTTTTAAGAAGTTTCATGTAGAAGTGCAAGCTACGCCTCCAGTCAATTTGGTTTTTGGGCCATTTAATTAACTCAAAGTTTTGTTTTCTTCATGTGAAGGCCCTGTAGGTTGGGTATAAGATACCCCTGTTTCACTGTATGTGTGGCTTGAGGGCAGTTAGGAGTGAAGTTTGTGTGGCCTTTGATAGGCTTGTAAACTTAAGAGCGGGACTGCTCTTTCCAAATTTGATCTCTGCGTGCCTCTAGGAGGCTTGACATTCTAATTAGGGGCAATTGCTCCTTGGTATGAAGGGTTTTTCTGCCCTTTGGTTGTGAGCTGAGGGCTCAAGGAATGTAAAACGGGGCTCGAAGCCCCAAAACTTGTAACGACTGTAATCTATAATTGCTTAATTTGTTGATTTGCTACTTGGTACCTGTTACACTTTTGTTATTTGTTGTCATTTGTTGATTTTGAAAAAGAAAATACAACCTTTGTTAAAGTTTTAAATTAACTTTAATTTGGTAGTTGAGACCTATTCCAGCCCGCACCTTCTTTCACCTCTACTGTTCCACAGATACCTCGGAACAATAATAATAATAATAATAATAATAATAATAATAATAATAATAATAATAATAATAATAATAATAATAATAATAATACTTTCTTAATCCGTTTACCCTCCAGGGTTTGTTTCTCCCTCGGACTCAGCGAGGGATATCACCTCTACCGCCTCAAGGCCAGTGACCTGGAGCGTGATATTTTGGATCAGGGGGATACAACTGAGGAGGAGGACAAGTACCTCGCCCAGTTGGCCTCACCTGCCATGCTCAACAGGGGCCTGTGGGGTGAGGGTACGATTGGAAGGGATAGACAAGGAAGAGGGAAGGAAGCGGTCGTGGCCTTAAGTTAATGTACCATCCCGGCATTTGCCTGTAGGAGAAGTGGGACATCACGGAGGACCACTTCGAGGATGACTGAGGTGGGAATCGAATCCACTCTACTCAGTTGACCCCCCCGAGGCTGAGTGGACCCCGTTTCAGGTCTCGTACCACTTTTCAAATTTCGTGGCAGAGTCGGGAATCGAACCGGGCCTGCGGGGATGGCCGCTAATCACGTTAACCTCTATATCACAGAGACGGACATAATAATAATAATAATAATAATAATAATAATAATAATAATAATAATAATAATAATAATAATTAGTGAACCCATGCTACTCCGCAACATTCGTTATAAATAGGTCAGATAAGTCATCTTGATATGCCTGTCGTCATATTGTTTTGCCTGTCGTTTTTAGTACTTTTATAAACATTTAATACCAGAACATAGCCCGGCTCCTTGGCTAAATGGTTAACGTGCTGGCCTTTGCTCACATGGGTCCCGGGTTTGATTCCTGGCAGGTTCGGGAATTTTAACTATAATTGGTTAATTTCGCTGGCACGGGGGCTGGGTGTACGTGTCGTCTTCATCATCATTTCATCCTCACCACGAGGCGCAGGTCGCCTACGGGAGTCAAATCAAGAGACCTGCATCTGGCGAGCAGAACTTGTCTTTGGACACTCCCAGCACTAAAAGCCATACGGCGTTTCATTTTTTCGCCAGAACATAATTGATTCAATCGTAATGTAGCTTATAACACTTCTTTCCACTGTGCTTCTATCATTCGGGTATATCTGGACCTTAACATTTTCAAACTTTCTTGCCCGAGATTAAAAAAAAAATGCTATTTATTCGGGCCGTCGACCTAAGACGATCTTTTGCCCCTACTTTGCACCATATGTTGTGAACCTGCGTGTATTTGGAAATGGCGGAAGTGTGAAGTGTTGAACGTGAGGAAAGGAACATCCCCAGGATCCGCCGGTGACAGACGGACGCGTTGTCCCTTACACCGCGGGGTCGGACTATCTTGCCCGAGATAGTGCAGCCAAGTGTATTTGGTGCAACATACCTACAATTGGCTGTGACTAAATACCGGTTCGGTTAAGTTAACACCCACTTTTTCAGGATTTCGTCCCTGCGCTTTATTAATGGTCATATCCGACTCGTTGGCTGAACGGTCAGTGTACTGGCCTTCGGTTCAGAGGGACCCGGGTTCGATTCCCGGCCGGGTCGCGGATTTTAACCTTAATTGGTTAATTCCAATGTCACGGGGGCTGGGTGTATGTGTTGTCTTCATCATCATTTCATCCTCATCACGACGCGCAGGTCACCTACGGGTGTCAAATAGAAAGACCTGCACCTGGCGAGCCGAACCGTCCTGGGATATCCCGGCACTGAAAGCCATACGACATTACATTAATGGTCATACAGCAGGCCAGTCGACTTGATACCTTCTCTTATGTGCGTACGTTCACTGTTTTCTCTTGGCAGCATGTAAATTATTAGGAACGTTCTGCCATGTGTTGAGTATAATTATTAAGAAACTGGGGTACGTCAAAGAAACAAAGAGTAACCAGCAGAGAATAGTATTCTTCCATGATCAGAGGTCTCTGGCTTAACAAGTAGTAATCAAACATGGCTGCATGTAATCACGTTACTAAGGATGAAAATCTCATATATCAGAATATTAATGAAAGTGTTAGTCGCTTAGCAACCTGCTAAGTACAGAATGTATTGCGGGCTAGGATAAGCCTTTTCCTGCAATTACTGGAGTGGTTATTTACTGATTTTATTTTAGGATTATTCAAGGTTAGGTGAACCTAAGAGACGTATCACTGTCGTATGATTCACGGGCAGGTAATTCCAGAGAGAATAAAGAAAGAAAGTAACAAATCGGCCCAGTAGAACGACCGTATGGAAGGAACAAAGCTATTTTAGTAACATATCTTAATATATAGATAATACTTGTAATAATAATAATAATAATAATAATAATAATAATAATAATAATAATAATAATAATAATAATAATAGTAAATGTTACGGAGTTTGCGTGGAGCAGAGAGAGGTGAAAGAAGGTGCTGGCAGAAATGGGTCTATCTACGATACCAAAGATTAAGACTTTAAAATAAAGGTTATTTCCTTTTTAGATATCAAATTTTAACAAAACTCTTCACTTGGTGGAATGACAATTTTTCAGGTACAATAGCAGTTTGATACAAGAATAGAAAACCCAAGGATTGGTAATTTACAAATTTTGAGCTTCCAGCTCCAAATTTACCAGTTTACAATGTGGCTAATGTTGGTTTAGTTAGATAAGGAGATATATCTCCCAAGACACAATTTTCAAGAGCACTTTGCTCCAACAGTTACAATTTTACGGCCTTCCCAAGGCACCACCCATTATTACACACATATCAGAAAAGAGCATACATGATCACCAAATTCTACCAAGGAGGCTGCGCTACCAATTTCTTACAGTCTACTCAAGGCAACTTTACAAAATACCTTACAATTTCTGGCCTCGCTAAGCACAACCTATAATTTACAATACATTCTAAGTACCTTAGTTTACACAATGGTATCTAGTAACCATGCTACTGGGCCTTCGTGAAAAAGAAGAACAGGTTAAATTACTGGCCCAAACTAAAAAATGTATGGAGGCGTACAATTGCGCTCCTTGGCAACCAAGTTTTAAAATACTATTTGGGCTTGTGGCCCGATGATGCAGAGGTTAATCCCAAACTACTGAGGTGACTAGAAGGACAAGTTACTTAATGATTTACAGGAGAAAAACAGTTATAAAATCGTAGTCACCTCAAGATAAATTGAATGGGAATTCGAGAGGGTAACGCACTCTCTACCCCGATTTACAGTATAAGTCTTTATGAACTCTTACATGAGAAAGAAGAAAGTTTACATTTTAGAAACAGACGGTTACATAGTTAAAGGTTAGAACCTTCCCCTCGGGTCAATTTGCGGAGAAAGCTACCGACATACAAAACTGGTGGCCCTGATGTTCTGCCTGCCGAAGAATGAGGAACCCCGTCTCCTCTCTTAACACACACTCAGAAAGTCGACGATCAATAAGACAAGTTAACTCGAAAAAGCCGCAGATTTATACCCAAGGGGAAGCTTCGAGAAGGCTCTGGACTAAATCCGGACACAGCCTCTCATTTTATTGGATAATCAAAAGGTTACAAGGAGCCTATGATTCGCTGAAAAATACATACAGAAAATTTATGATTGGTTACAAACCCACGCTGGCGGGATGAGAAGGAAGTGTTGCAAACCTTAAAGTATCAAAATAATGAAAGTAAATTCAGTTGAGGAAACCTACAAAATTTCTTCAAAACTCTAATTATTCCATTTTGCACCAGAGTGCATGACATCAGTTCTTTAGTAGAGACATCTATGACGAAAAGTTCAAATTTCTTGAAACCAGTGATACACCAAAAAAAAAAAAAAAAATCCAGTTAGTTTAGTAAACTTTGAAATAACATATTACTCTGTCCTTAGTAACATCTTCTGATCAATGTCCCAACTTCATGCACTAGCTGTTTCAAGATTTGTTCGATAGAGAGCGTTCCTTAAGACGATTCTTTTAAATGCGCGGGGATGAGGTGTACCTCCCGGTAAAATATAATAATAATAATAATAATAATAATAATAATAATAATAATAATAATAATAATAATAAAACCAACCGGCCGTGGCCTTAATTAAAGTAAATCCCCAGCATTTGTCTGGTTTCAAAATGGGATCATGGAAAACCATCTTCAGGCCTGCCGAGAGTGGGGCTCGAACCCACTATCTCCCGAATGCAAGCTCACAGTTGCGCGCCCCTAGCCCTTTCCTATCCCATCGTCGCCATAAGACTTATCTGTGTCGGTGCGACGTAAAGCCTACCCGACACTAACCGCGTAGCCACTTCGCTCGCTCTATTCCATTTTCTTCTCTGATTAGAGTTCTTAGAGTTTTCAAGTCGCCTTTAGTAAAACAGTGGCTGCAGGAGCTTCCCCATTTCACAGCGGATGGCAGTCCACCTCCGTAGCGTAGCGGTTAGTGTTATTAGCTGCCGTCCTCGGGGTTCGATTCCCGGTACTGTCAGAAATGTAAGAATGGCAGGAGAGCTGGCATGTGATTGAAATGGTACACATGCAGCTCACCTCCATCAGGCGTGTACCTGAAGAAAGCTGCACCACCTCACCTCGGGATGAGGACAAGAGTTTACATATCGGATGGCAAATTTATATTCTGTGACGTTTACAGAAAAAAAGGTGAGTGAAAAGTGCTTTCTATTTCACCCATAACGAGTTATTTTCAGTTTATCAAAGTAAAATGGTATTTTAATTGATACTTATCAAAATATGTAAAATTGAAACCGCCTAAAATATATTTTTCGAATCTATTTCTTCATATTCGAGAACCTATTTCTATTTTAGGCACTTAAAATAACATTTTTAGCACCCAATAATCTGAGATCTACTGATAAACTGAAAATGCAAGAATACGAGAAGATTGTAAAGAAAGGTTTTTTTAATAATCAGAAAAAGACGAACTGTGGTGTATTGGTTACCGTGATTAGCTGCCACCCCCGGAGGCCTGGGATCGATTCCCAGCCCTGCCACGAAATTTGAAAAGTGGTACGAGGGCTGGGAGGAGGTCCACTCAGCCTTGGGAGGTCAACTGAGTAGAGAGAGGTTCGATTCCCACCTCAGCTATCCTCGAAGTGGTTTTCCGTGGTTTCACTTCCATTACGGGTGTATCTGATAAAAGATTCACCACCTCGGGATGAGGACAATGCCGGGATGATACCTATTTAAGGCCACAGCCGCTTCCTTCCCTCTTCCTTGTCTATCCCTTCCCATCTTCCCATCCCCTCATAAGGCCCCTGTTCAGCATATAATAAGAAATGTAATGTCCTGGAGCTTCAGACTTTGGGTCTGGGGGGATACAGCTGGAAGAGGAGGGCCAGTACCTCTCCCTGGCGGCCTCACCTATGTCGACGATTAAACGAAAATGAACCTTACATGCATTGTACACTAGGAGTGCGTAAATACGTCATGCAAACGTACATTCCTACAGTACGGTACTGTAAGGTTCATTTTCCTTTACACATGGGCATAGGAAAATCAACACAACAAAATTTGTTCTGATGGACTGCATATCCATACGTGGCTGGGAGGCGTGATCAGTCTTAAGGAGAATAATTGATAGGAAGAGCTTTGTGGAATACAACTTTTTACCGGTCGAGCGACGATATATTTTAATAGATCTACTGTAGGTGATGGATTTTCAACTGAGCAAATACATCGTAACCTTATGACTTGCACAGCGTGTGCCAAGAGGAAAGGGATGGTACAGTGGTAGTGGCTATTATGAACAAAAACGTGCGTATGAAAGAGGGGTGTGCGCCGAACAGTTGTCCCGTTATACCTGCTGGATTGTAATTCTGTTCTTCTTATTATTATTTTACGGTTCCTTGGGTGAACGGCCGGCGGACTGACCTTCAGTTCAGAGTGTTCCAGGTTACATTCTGGACCAGACCTGAAATTTTAACTGCGTATGCGTAATTCTTCTTGCTCGGGGACTGGGTATTTGTGTTAGTGTTCATACACTTCTCTTCATGTACACACCACCCTACCAACCACTACATGAACACAAACGGGAATACAACCCTTCACACAGGGTTGGTGACAGCATAGGAGGTTGCTGAGACTAAAATGAGTTCCACTTACTTGGGATGGGCTTCTCGCTTTCATCTCTCCTATACTACTCCTGTAGACCTCACGGTGCGAAATCTGCGAGACCTTTTAATCGATATCTCCATGGTTCGAGAGTCGGAATTCTCCCATTTTGATTTCCTTCCTTTACGCCGCCCGGACATAGATAGGCTACGATGTGATAAGGAAGGAAACCACCGTTGCCTTAATTAACCGGGCAGTGGTCACGTGGCTGTAGGCACATACTGTAAATGGTCGCGTCTGAGGGTTTCCCTTACCCAGTGAATTGTATATTTTTCTAATAAGTAGTTAACTTAAATGCATCTGTCAGTGATATGGAAGTGTCCATGGACATGTTCCTTATCACACAATATGAACACAGATAGTTCAACAATTACCACACGGTTATTTTCTAGCATAATATTCAAGTCTGAAAAATGATGAGTCGTCATCATCATCATCATCTGTTTACCCTCCAGGGTCGGCTTTTTCCCTCGGACACAGCGAGGGATCCCACCTCTACCGCCTAAAGGGCAGTGTCCTGGAGCTTCAGACTCTTGGTCGGGGATACAACTGGAGAGAATGACCAGTACCTCGCCCAGGCGGCCTCACCTGCTATGCTGAACAGGGGCCTTGTGGAGGGATGGGAAGATTGGAAGGGATAGGCAAGGAAGAGGGAAGGAAGCGGCCGTGGCCTTATGTTAGGTACCATTCCGGCATTCACCTGGAGGAGAAGTGAGAAACCACGGAAAACCATTTCGAGGATGGCTGAGGTGGGAATCGAACCCACCTCTACTCAGTTGACCTCCCGAGGCTGAGTGGACCCCGTTCCAGCCCTCATACCGCTTTTCAAATTTCGTGGCAGAGCCGGGAATCGAACCCGGGCCTCCGGGGGTGGCAGCTAATCACGCTAACCACTACACCACAGAGGCGGACATGATGAATCGTTCTGGTACAAAAGTGGTTGCGTCATGAGTATTTCCCTCACTTGTTCAATTACGTTAGTGGTCGTGTGCCGAGCCTTTCGCTCTCTTCACAACCAGTGCTAAAATCGGTTCGGTTTGTTCTTTGTCTTGTTGTTTTATTTATTTATTTATTTATTTATTTATTTATTTATTTATTTATTTATTTATTTATTTATTTATTGCCTCCACCATCGGCTTACAGGCAATAAATACTACAACATACACAGAAACAATCACTAATCTACGCCCCTTAAACTACTAACTACATGCCCTTCTAATTTAGTGGCGTCACCCAGGCCGATAACCATACCATGGGCAACGCCACCCTACACTAAACAAACCATATCTACTATAAAATTGTTGTTTTATTCCTTTCTTTTGTTTCATATTTATCTTGAATGGGCCTATAATATTTTTATTTCACAAATTTGTAATGCAGAAATAGAATATAAAGCAATACAATGTAAGGATTTGTTTATAAAATAACGCACTGTACAAATGATAAATATAAATTAGACATATTGTAACTTACAATAAAAATATTATAGATTTTAGTAACGTTTAATTCCAGTAAACGTTCCCTTTTCCACCGCGGCAGTTCATTCATCGCAGTCGTCTCCGGCCTGTTCGATGCCGCAGTTGTTACAAACTTGTAGGGTGTGTTCTTACAAATTGGCGCGAATAGAAGATGAAAACGCCTCGGGGTATAGTTTCTCGGAAAAGCGCCGTCTGTTCTGCATTTGTACACGGGTTTTTCAAAATTTCAGTCACGTAAAGAAGACCACAAAGAACCAAGAGTTCTTCCTTAGGTGTCCTTGGCATCACTTTCTCGTTCGTATTCGCCCCTTACCTGTACCATGTTAATGTTTATCTGAGGTTGATGTGTCCTCAGTGCACAATGGATGTCCCACACCGCGCAGTTGTCCTTTTCAATATAACGCGGCACTTGTGCACGTTGCTCCTCTTCGAGCTCTTCTCCAGGTATCATGACCACTGTTTTCTGCGTGGTCCCTCTCATCCTCACTTTAACTCTCATAAGCAACACTAAATTGTGCCAAATCACTTCCACAAACAGTATTTCTATCTTGATTTAGTTCCTGTTCCACTTCGTCCATCCATTGAAGGATTCGCTGTTCTTGTGGATTAGCCATTGAATGACTACAATATCTTCAGAACATTTTAAATATTCAGTATATTACTAGTGAAAGTACACCCTGACAATTAGAACAACACATTGGAGGTACATTATTGTGTTCTAATAAAATAGTAACACTAGTGATCACGTGCTGAACAAATCTCTCAAGGAGCTTACTGCATAGTAAGAACAAAAATAATTCTTCTCTAGTGGACAGCTGACTAAAACTGATCATCCCGTGTGGAAGAGAAGGAATGGACAGAGGAACTTTTCTTTTTTTTTTTTTTTTTTTTTGCTAGTTGCTTTACGTCGCACCGACACAGATAGGTCTTATGGCGACGATGGGACAGGAAAGGGCTAGGAGTGGGAAGGAAGCGGCCGTGGCCTTAATTAAGGTACAGCCCCAGCATTTGCCTGGTGTGAAAATGGGAAACCACGGAAAACCATTTTCAGGGCTGCCGACAGTGGGGTTCGAACCTACTATCTCCCGAATACTGGATACTAGCCGCACTTAAGCGACTGCAGCTATCGAGCTCGGTGGATAGAGGAACACCTGGAGGGGAAGGGAGCTGTGCCCAAGAGTTGGGCAATGACAATACTAGCCCTTTCCTGTCCCATCATCGCCGTAAGACCTATCTGTGTCGGTGCGACGTAAAACAACTAGCAAAAAAATACTTCACTTCGAAAAGTGAGGCATTCTCTCACCACGCGACCACTGCCGGGTTAAGGTACAGCCTCTGCATTTGCCTGATGTGTGGATGAGAGTTCACGTCAGACCATCTTCAGGACTGGTGACAATGGAGTTCGAACCCAGAATTTCCTGAAAGAAAGCTCACAGCTACGTGACACTAACCATGTAGCCACCTCACTCACTCTATTCCATGTTCTTCCCTGGTTGATTATTTCGCTGTATTTCCTCTGAAGACAATGATCGCATCACAATCTGTGTTGACTCCAACGTCATCTTGTAACGTACGGAGTGCAAAGTGACGTGATAGAATCGAACACGAAATATTCAGTTTACAAAGCAACATTCTATAACCGAAAGCGTTCTCTTTTTCCTCTCGTCGGCTCGTGAAATAATTGCCTTCCACGTCATGGAACCTGCCACCAACTGTGTTCTTATCCCGCGGTCTAACCGCAAGGGCGGTGAAATCAGCCCTGCAGGAAGTGACTTACCGTGTCTTCGGTCTCTGTGTGGTCACTCTTTCGTATCTGCTGTAACTTTATTAACGACAATGAGGAAGGGTCAGACCGATAAAAAGAGGCCAAGAATTTAGGGAGATGTTCGATAAAATTCCAACTTATTTGAATTCATTAACAAAAGATTGCGTAAACAATTGATAAGAAATCTACCTCCTCGGGCAATAGCCCTATATGCAGATCAGGGGCGATTGATTGATTGATTGATTGATTGATTGATTGATTGATTGATTGATTGATTGATTGATTGATTGATTGATTGATTGATTGATTGATTGATTGATTGATTGATTGATTGATTGATTGAGCACAGAATAGAATGAGATTGTCAAGAAGAACAGTTCGCCAGGTTTTAAAACAAACGAGGAGCTTTATTATTTAATTACATCGATAGAACCAACTGTGGACTATGGTTACACAAGCTACCTGCCTCTCTTTTTTTAGCCTTACACATTTTGTTTGCATTGTAATCAAACGTTTTATAACCTCGCGTTCCTTTCCAGCCATTCTTCCACCGAGATGTTCCGCGGTTTTGCAGGTTCTTTCTACGGATAATCTCTCAAACTTGCAAGTTTCTTCCTATTATCTTCTCCATTATGTCCTCTGGTCTTATATCATTTACCCGCATGTCTTTGTGCACCTACTTCAGCCAGCAGGGATGAAATTTCCATTTTTCCTTGAAGTGAGCAATTTGTGCACCAGTCTCTCCAGGTTCATTATCTTCAGGTGATCATAAAAGTTTAATATCCGTTTCTTCATAACGGTGGTGATTATTTCGACTCTCGCATAGTTTCTTGTTTGACCTTGGGTGGAAGACAAAACCCTTGGACACTTTCTTAGAAACCAAGCGAGTTGGCCGTCCGGTTAGGAGCGTACAAGCTGTGAGATCGCATTCGGTGGATAGTGGGTTCGAACCCCACTGTCAACAGCCCTGAAGATGAATTTTTCGTAGTTTCCCATTTTCACACCAGGCAAATGCTCGGGCTGTACATTAATAAAGGCCCCTTCACACTCCTAGCCCTTTCCTATCCCATCGGCGCCATATGACATATCTCTGTCGGTGCGACGTAAAACCAATTGTAAAAAAAGTTCTTGGGACCCAAGATTTTTCTGAAGAACTTCCCTTCCTTTTTCTCAATCGATATATCTTTCATTTCTAGTAGTGTTTGTGTAGCGTAAAGGCATGCCGGCCTGACTACCATGCAGTAGTGTCTCAGTGTAGACTGGTAGGTGGATTTGGATCTGTATAATGGATCATTTTAAATGGCAATTCCATCTTCCTTACTCTCTCTCCCCCAGTGCTTCGTTTTCATTGCCACTCGGGGCAAATGATCTCTCCAAGGTATTTCATTTTCATGGTCCTCCGGGCAGTCCCATAAGTTGTCTCAATGCTGTGAGTGGAGTCTGTCCTTATTAAACCCATATATCCATTTCAACGTAAGATATTATTATTATTATTATTATTATTATTATTATTATTATTATTATTATTATTATTATTATTATTATTATTATTTTAATTGATTGCAACTAGGTTGCAAGCTCGTACAGCACAATTGTACAGGTCATTGCACTTTCGTGGGCAGTTATATAGCTAAATATAGATCGTATACGTAAAGATGTTAAATTTGTAGAACATAAGACGAAAGGTTCCATGGTACATTAAAAGTTGGTGAAATGACGAATTGAAGTATTTAGCTTAATACAATAATGAGGTATTATTTGAGGAAAGAATTGTTAATAACGTATTTCTAAAAAGACATAATTAACTGAAGAATATTTCCATTTACATTGTGTAAGACAACAGGTTTTGAAGAGGTTCATAATTCACTTGATGACACATCATATGATCGGTGAAAGTACGTACTTAATTACAGTGGCGGTGGGCTCTCAGGAGCACATGAACACGTGAACACCCAATTATAATGCATATTCACGCATTCATGGAAAATTCAAAATTGTTTCCTTTATTTCGACTTGATTTCATCAATCGATTACAAGCATTCGACTTATATCGAAGCTCCGTTACACCAAATACAGTAGAGATAATACGCGACACTTACGGATTTAGCCTTGTTAAAATGGGAGACAATTCGACGGTGGCGCTCCTAGTGACTTGACCTGAAAAGTCGCGCTAAATTCAAATATCAACGGAAATGCATATACGAAAATGGATAAATACATTACTTCTAGAAAGAAAGTTATTGAGGTATTAACTTCGAATTTGCTAAAGCAATTCTGGATAAATGAATGAAGAATTATTTAAAAGGTTATTATTTAAATACTGAAATTAGACATATAAACAAGATGTGAAATAGACTGCTGTGAAATGGCTTGATCTTTCATTTATGCATTACGTTTTTTGCTTTAGCATTCCCGCATGAACTTTTACGGTTAGATTTGTCTTTTTTCTCATTAAAAACATTGTATCATCACATTAAGACACTTGTCAATAAAAATATTGGCACATTCCTTACACACATGATGCAATGAATTAACATTTAATAGCTGGACAATTTTCCTCTTAACATGAACCCTGCTAACAGAAATAAAATCTATAAAATCCTGGCTTTAAACTGAGAAGGGGGATAAAAGAAACAAAAGTATGAAAATATTGTCGATAGTGATGCTTTGATGAATATTTACGTACAATTAGAGTACAAATGTAACATACCCTTGGCTGTATAGTCGAGGATTTTTAAAGTCGCTGGCCTGGAAATGATCTGAACAGATCTTACAATTCTTATATAAGCGTAACGTCCCTTCTTTCTTGTACACCATATCCAAATCACTTCTGTGACATTTCAAAACCCACAGATCACACCTACAACAACACATCGGTATTGAAGGTAAACTGCTGTACTATACAATAAAATATGCGAATTATATTTTAAACCAGTTAAAATATGGGTCGAGCAGGTCAGAAGATTATGAAGTGTTATAAAAATCTCTTTGTCACTGGAAGAATATATATACAAACACAATATTACTTACATTTTCTTGTCACGAGGGTAGCGAAAGAAAAACCGCGCATTCTTCCTAACTTCATAGTTACTGCAGCCAAACACAGCACATACCTTTCCCCTCATGTTGAGAGGAGATATCAAGGAATGACACACGCTACTATTTAATTATGTCAACTCACTGAAAACGCATAAATAACACCAAAAACTTCACACACAAATACACGTGCTCTTATGGCAGAATCAGTAGTTTTCAGGTCTACTCGCTGGAGAGAGCTCCAATAGCTGTCCCTCGATATCTCGCTGAGTGTCGCGTATTGTCTCTACTGTATTTGGTTACACTGACAGTTGTCCGTTTCGACTGACAATGCAGGAAGCACACTGGCGGTTGTTCTACGAGCCTGAAGACTACACGCATGAGCATGCCGATAACATCATGGTTTATGCACAGATAACCCCCATGAGCGAGGAGCACGGTAAAGTATGTATCGGAGATAGTATTACAGTTAACCACAAGGGTCCGCCACCTTCCCTGTTACTGCTGGCCACGGCTCCCAGAAGTTACTATTGCATTACATCGCCGGAAGATTTCGCCAGTAGGTAATTCTGAACAGGTGTTCGTACTCGCGGGAAGAAATTTGCTTTACATTATACTGTAGGTAGAGAATCGTTTCCCGTGAAATTAATTTGAGTACCGGTAAATGTGGTACCAGTAGGCATTATTTTTATGCTTGCCATCCCTAAGTGAATAGTGTTCAAATCTTTTAATATTCGCTACAGTAGTCTACAGCATTGTAGCAAAGTTGCTGTGAATTTTACTTTCACCAACATATGAGTAGCTTTGGCTAAGAGTGGCCACGGTTTTACTGTGGTTTTACAGATCTACATTCGGGAGGCGGTAAAGTAGGTCTCCTCCTCCTGTCCACTGTCTTTTCCGTGGTTTTCCATTCTCTTCTCTTAAGCGAATGATTAAATACACCAACAGTTCCTTTAATAGGCCACGGTCGCTCCTCTTTCACGTTCTTCTCACTTCAAATCACCGCAGCACATCTCTAAGAGGCCCACCATGAGGGTACGAAATGAAAACGTTTTAGTAATTTTAATAATAATAATAATAATAATAATAATAATAATAATGGTAATAATAATGATGACGTTAATGTTTTTACGTCCCACTAACTACTTTTACGGTTTCCGGAGATGCCGAGCTATCGGAATTTAGTCCTGCAGGATTTCTTTTACGTGCCAGTCAATCTACCAAACGAGGCTGATGTATTTTAGCATCTTCAAATACCACCGTACTGAGCCAGTATCGAACCTGCCAAGTTGGGATCAGAAGGCCAGCGCTTGAACCGTCTGAGCTACTCATCCCTGCAGTCGTAATAATTTTATTGCACACTCACAGATTTAATCTCGGAAAAATACATCCTCGGTTATAGGGGTTTCACCATATTATGAGTGGAGAAGAAACCGTACAAAGAACTTTTAGTGAAATTATTTAAGTAAGTTATTTTGACTGATTTTTATTCTTTGTTGGTACATTTGAGACGTGAACAAAAATATTGCTGTGAATCCTTTAGAAATTTTGACACGAACCGCCACTGCTTAATTACATCGAACATTCTGTTATACGGCACTATAACTTTTCTATAAATACTGCTAAAGTTGGTGCTGTTTTTACGTCTGCGAGGAGGCTGTTGAATAGGCTGATGGTAGACTGCGCCAGCGGTCGAAGGAATGTAAAATGGTCAGCCTCTCTACCCCGTGAAAGGTGTGTAAATTGCGCCAGGGGTCAACTGTGGTTCCTTTCCGTGTCAATGGTCAATAGCCCCTTCACCGTGGGCGTGTCGAACAACACACCCGGCGAAACAAACTCAAAGATCAACGGCAAATATATCAGTACGATAAAAATATATTTCCTAAGGAAAGTAGTTGTCTTTCTGGAGGCGGCAGACGTTATTTTCTTCAAGAATTTGGCACAAGTATAAACAATCTATTTAGTAGGTGTCTAAGTTTTAACATAACATACATTTTCTCCCCATAATTTCAAGTGAACGATGCACTAATAAGAAAAAACAAAAACTTCGTGTTCTACAGATCGGACTACCGTCTTCAATGTTGGTTTCTTTTTATATTACCACGAAGGCCTCACTTTTTATAATGAAACAGATTGAACTCCATGACTCAAGTCAATACAATAGGGAAATACTTTGAAATATCCCTTGGCCGCTACCCTACGGCCAAAACGCATATAACCAAAGTGAAAATGTATCCATGTTAAAGACTTTAGAAACCACGTTAGAATATCTCTTAAACTGTTGATGTTCAGTGGATTAATAAACCTAAATCAGCAGCTAATATAAAACAGTACAACAGCCCTAGGTGACCATTGTTGCAATATACTACTACAGTCTTTAAGTTCGTGGACAGGCGCCTACAGTGCAGGCAACACAGTGTACACTTGTGTACGTAATACAGTCAATATTTTTAGGGCGCAAACTGTTCAAGGATAACAGAGTCGTTTGATCTGTCTTTTCGCGTCCATTTCCCGTTGTCGTGATCCGGGCGATTTCGAATTGATTATCTCAAACGTTTCGCTAGCGGATTTGCCTTATTTTTGGCAGAACTTGAAATTTACCCTTTGCTGAAACTACGACATTGAAGTTCTGCCACTGACATTCAACTACCCTACACAAAAGCGACCGTAGTTCTACTTATACCAGGGCCACTTAAACTTCCAAAATCTCACGCGTGTAAAACGAGGCGCAGAAGTTCTGTGCACCGTGCATCAGTCCTACTCGGCTTGGTTCGGATCAGCATTCTGTCTCGAGGCGACTCGGCTAAGCTCGGCTCAACTCGGCTAGGATGGCGAGCCCTGCAGGGCGAGCGAGAAAGGGGAAATAGACGGAGCGAGCGAGACAGGCGTAGGGAAAGAGAGAGAGAGAGACAGCGCTATTGCTCAAACTCGAGGAGTGGGGATCTACGCTATACCTAGCAAACTCGTCTTTTGCACCTTGCACCGCGCAATGCAATGCACCGGCGCATGCACTCTGAGAGACCCTGGCTTATACCGTAAGCACGCAACTGCATCTTTACGGGACAAGCGAACAACTGACACAACAACATCCTCTGGTGCAAACTCTCCGCTGTAGTGCACCACAGCGACACTAGACGACTAGTCCACGAACTGAATGACTTCTACGTAGTTATTTTTATTGTATGTCTAGGTAGCTGAGAACTTAAAGTTTTTAATAGTATTTTTAAGAGCTTTGGTAGATTAGATATACAGTACATACATCACAGAAAAGCTCTGGTTTTAGAATTGCTGCCGTAAGCCAACTAAGAACCATAATGGACAACAGTGCGAGTGAATGGCTACTGTGATTATATCCAATGAGCGAAGTATTTTAAAATCTGTCCTAAAACACACATGCATTTTTTTTCATATTACGTCACACGCCATATCTTTTTTCGGTTGGCTGGCCCTCTTCTCTGCTCAGCCGGCCCAAGGACAATTCTATTGACAGACACCTCATTAGGCTGTCGCCTACCCCACATCATGACCTCCTGCATCATCGCTGGCGTGGACGTCAAGCACTCGGAATATAACCTCGTCCAAGAACTGCGGCACTCTGGCTATCCAGTTTACAACGTTCGTCGGCTTCGGGATCGCTCCACCTCACAGACTTCCACTCAGATTCGTGTCCAATTCCGAGAACCTGTTAACCAGGCAACCCTGGAAGACAGCGGCGCACTTCTTTTTCGTCAGCTCCATGAAGTGTTTCCGACTCCGGCGTCCGTCTTAGATCAAACGGCCTCTCACTCTTACGAGTCTCCTTTCATTGACACCTTGTTATCTACTTTCCAGCAACTCTCGTTGCCCCCCGTCTCCTTTTCGTCCTTTTCCACCTTTATTCCTACTGCTACCTTCACAATTTCGACCGTCACCCCCTTTTCTTCTTCTCCAACTACTATTACGTCTAGTCATTCTTCTCCTATTATGTCCACGACCATCACTTCTCTAGCTGCTACCCACGCTGTTCCCAGCAACCCTCTCTGGAAGCCACCAGCACGACTCAATTCGCCTCTGACGGACAATCCACCATCGCCGCTACGATATTACAACCACTTCCATCGCCGAGTTGTGTGGTCCGAGGCGTTGACCCTGCAGTCACGGAGCAGGACATCATGGACGAACTCCGTACAGCCGGGGTCCCAGTTCAGCGAGTCTACCGAATCCACAACGACCGCGGTCCAACGTTCATGTTCCGTCTCCAACTTCCCTGCGATAACGACGTTTATCAACTGGTCACCTCTGGCGTCCGCCTCCGTCTTCGGCACCATCGTGTGGAACATTCTCGTTCCCCACCCCACTCTGCCCGCCCTTCACCCAACGCTTCTCCTCTTCCCACTCACACAGTCCCGCCACCCCCCACCCCTCCGACAGCTGTTTATTCATCCGCTCCTCCAGAATTCTTCCTTCCGCCGCTCCCGATATTGGATCTTCTCTGTCTTCTTGCCACATCCATCACTAATATCACCACGACACTTTATTACCTCTTGTCCCAACACTACCCTATTCCTTACTACAACTTCACCCTGCACCCACCCCTAATACCAGCTCAATCTATGTAGTTCTTTGTCACTTTATGTAATAGCTCATCTTTCTCGATTTGCGCGCCCGACATATGACATATGTAAATAAAGTTCTCGTCCCTTTCCTCTTTTGTTCGTGGGGGTCTGCTCGAGCGGGGTGCTTTGCGGGTCTTCCCTGGATCCCGGCCTGTTGTCGCGGTATCCTTGTGCCAGCTCAATATCCTTCTTCCTACTCTGGTATGTACAAGACATACCTCCTTATTTTTAGATTTTCTTCTATATACTTTTCCTTTCACTAGTTTAGCTGACGGCCCGCCCACTCCTCATCCGGGGAGTGGGAATGAAGTAACCACTTTGATTGATTTATTGATTGATTGATTGATTGATTGATTTATTGATTGATTGATTGATTGATTGATTGATTGATTGATTGATTGATTGATGCATTTTTTCGAATTGACATAGTAATGTCTTATGGACGGGGGATCATCCGAAGAATTGTGTAATGTGACGCGACAAAATGTATGACGGAAGTGTAACCATAGCAACCGTGCAGGCTATGTTTTATGGCTGGTTGCAATCTGAAATTAGCAGCCGTTGATGGATGGCCATGACTGGAAGACATACTTATGATAATTTGATTTTCGCAAAGGGAAGAGTGGTTTTTGTTGTTGTTAGGAATACAATAAAGCACTTGACAAAGAGCCTTTGCTGCTTGTCTCCTGCTCGGATGAATACGATTTGATTCCCGAAGACTGTAAGTTGGACTTTTTAAGTAAGAAATCACGAGGTGTCATAAAATAAACCTCTCAGGGGAAAGAGTTCGGTCAGGTCCAAGAATAGGGGTATAAGGTAATCGTTATTCCTTTATTCCCAAGGTAATTGGATCGATGCCGGAGGCTTTTGAAGGTGTTTAAATATGACAACCACGTATAGTTGGTTTCCACTCCCGGACACCCTGGTGTGTGTACATACCGTCTACTATTAGAATGGACAACTTCTTTTCCTGCTATCTGAGGTCAGCCCTTCCTGACCCCTACTCTATATGGAGGGACGTATTCACTTTTGCGTGTTTCTGTGCTGGTTTGTGTTGTAAGTAACTGGAGACATGTATTAAAACGAACACAAACGTCCAGACCCCGAGCACTCGGAACCCAGACGAGGATTATTATTATTATTATTATTATTATTATTATTATTATTATTATTATTATTATTATTATTATTATTATTTATTGTCTTGTTTTATATGGCGCGACTCAGGCTATGAAGCCTGCTATTATGTCCGACCATACGTACACCTACATGAAGAGTTAAATATACACTAAATAAATTATCTACAATTTAATATCTTAAGGTATCAATTAAATGTTTTAGTTACCTAATAACTTAGTCATGATCTAATCCTACGTATGTTATGAATAATTATTATTTATTAACCAGGTTTGACAGAGTTTCTTAAAGTGGAAGTGGTTTGACACGCTGTTAATTTCAGCAGGCAGTTAATTCCAAATTCGGCTGGCGGCGACTACAAATGATCTACTGTAGCCAGTTGAGCGGTGAATGGGAATACTTAGTACTGAGATGGGTGATGATCTGGTAGGAATACTAGAAGGTGATGCTAGGTAATGGAATTGTGTCGCAAGGTATTCAGCAGTGTTAAGGTTCAGTATACGATGTAACAGGGAAACCGTGTATAAATTTCGTCGCTCTCTTAATCGGAGCCATGGAAGTCTATCAAATGCGGGAGAAATATGGTTAAACTTTGGTATATCTGAAATAAATCGAACACATGTGTTATGTGCCTTCTGGAGCTTGATGAAAAGTGAGGCGTTCAGGTTATTGTATACTACGTCACAGTAGTCGAATATTGGCATTACCATATTTTTGATAAGCAGTTTTCTTACGTTTTAAGGGAGTAAATCTCTGAATTTCTTAAGGGAATGTAAGGAACAAAACACTTCGCTGACATATACCTATTACATGATCGTTCCAACTAAGGTTTTTGTCCATTATCATCCCTACATTTATAGGAGCAAATCTCTGAATTTCTTAAGGGAATGTAAGGAACAAAACACTTCGCTGACATATACCTATTATATGATCGTTCCAACTAAGGTTTTTGTCCATTATCATCCCTAAGTTTTTAACTGTGTCTTTGAATTGTAACTGAGTGCCTCTTAATGTTACTGAGTGAATATGAACGTCTGTGAGGCGTGCGTGGGTTTTTTGGGTAACTAACATAATACACTGAGATTTTTGGGCATTGATTTCTAGTGCATAGTCATCGGTCCACTTACATATTCTTTCTAGGTCGTCATTCATATTATTTATTGCAGTCGGTAAGTAACGACAATGTGCATATATATGTATGTATATACTTGTAAGTCGTCTGCGTACACATGGTAGTGACAATGTTTAATTACTTGTATTAGTCGTGAAATGAAGATCAAAAAATAGGAGTGGCGCTAGTACTGACCCCTGTTGTATTCCAGTCTCTACAGATTGCCATGAAGAGAAATTTTCACCTGTTCATACACACTGCTGGCGATCAGAGAGATAGGAGTACATCCAGACAGTGTGCTTTGTGAGGAGTTAAGAACACGTAATTTTTCCATCAATATGTCCGTGTCAACGCACTCAAAGGCCTTACTAAGGTCTAGAAGAGTTAGAACAGTAAATTTTCCCTTATCAATAGCTACTCCTATGTCGTTTGTAACTTTAAGTAATGCAGTAGTTGTGCTATGACTGCTTATAAAACTATACTAGTATTTGTCAAGAAGTATATTGTTATTTAAATATGCGGTTATTTGGCTGTGAACTATTTTATCCAAAATTTAGGACAGAAATTGTAAAATGAAAATAGATCCAAAGTGGGTTCCACGGCATTGTAGGTCTTTGGCAGTGGGCGAACAAATGCTCATTTTCAAAGGGAAGGGAATATGCCAGTTATTAGTGAGATATTAATGATGTGGGTTAGAGTTGGTAGGATTACGTCTCGAGATTTTAACAGTAACTGTGGAACAGTCTCACCATATACTGTCGCAGTTGTTTTTATTGATCGTACAATTTGTCTCACTTCTGCGGGAGTTACGAGTGCAAAATATAACTGGTCTCCTCCATTGTTAGTATTATCATTGTGTAGAATTTTGTTAACTGTCTGCTCTTTTGTTGTTTCGTCAATGTTAACGGGTTTTGTAGTAAAGTATTGGTTTAAATCATCCAACGGTAGTTTAATGTCAGCAGCATGTATTTTATTTCCACCTATGCCCATCTTTTAACAGTTTTCCAAATTGTTGTCGTGTTCCAGATTAGCAAAATGTACTGTGAGTATCTTATTTTAGCATTCCTTATAGCATGTGTGGTCTTGTTACGAAGGGTCTTGTACAGGTCAAAATCGTTTGGTACTTGGCTAGTTATAAATTTTGTGAAAGCTTTGTCTCTCTCCCTCTCTTTGTCTCACACCCAGAATCCTCTAAACCGAAGGCTACTGTGCTGACCATTCGGCCAAAGGCCGAGTTAAGTAGCTCAGATGGTAGAGCGTTGGCCTTCGGAGCTCAGGATGGCAGGTTCGATCCTGGCTCAGTCCGGTGATATTCGAAAGTGTTCAGCACGTAACAGAACTCCTGCAGGACAAAATTCAGGCACCTCAGCGTCCCCAAAAATTGTAAAAGTGGGAACTAAAACCAATGACATTAACGCTACATACATGCATCTAAAATATAGACCGTTATGCCTTTCAGCGCTAAGTCTGCAAGCCTCTGTGAATTTACTAAACGCCGCCACAATCCTCTATTTGTAACTAGTTCTGTGGTCTCGTTTGGTTCTATACCTCTTATCTTTAAATAGTCAGAAACTGAGTCTAACCATCGTCGTTTTGGTCTTCCTCCACTTCTGTTACCCTCCATGTACGCTAATAATAATAATAATAATAATAATAATAATAATAATAATAATAATAATAATAATAATAATAATAATAATAATAATAATAATAATAATATTAATAATAATTCCCCCCGCCCCCATCGTGGCGCAGCAGCATCGAAGGGCTTGGTCTATCATGCGACCGCTGCTCAGCCCGAAAGCCTGCAAATAATGAGGTGTCATGTGGTCAGCACGACGAATCATCTCGGCCGACATTCTTGGCTTTCTAGACCGGGGCCGCTATCTCACCAGCAATAGCTCCTCAACTGTAATCAAGTAGGCTGAGCAGACGTCGAACCAAACCTAATATCCAGGTAAAAATCCCTGACCTCGCTGGGAAACGAACCCGGGGCCTCTGGTTAAGAGGTTGGCACACTATTTCTACACCGTGGGGCCGGCACTAATAATAATAATAATACCGAGCGAGTTGGCCGTGTGGTTAGGGTCGCGCAACTGTGAGCTTGAATTCGGGAGTTAGTAGGTTCGAACTCAACTGTCGGCAGGCCTGAAGATGGTTTTCCCTGGTTTCCGATTTTCAAACCAGGCAAATGCTGGCGCTCTTCCTTAATTAAGGCCACGGCTGCTTCCTTCTCACTCCTGGACCTTTCCTGTCCCATCGTCACCTTAAGACCTGTCTCAGTCAGTGCGACGAAAAGCAAATTGAACAAGAATGTAACTAATAATAAGAATGTAACTAATGATAATAATAATAATAATAATAATAATAATAATAATAATAATAATAATAATAATAATAATAATAATAATAATAATAATAATAATAATAATAAAGCTGTTTTGAAAAGACCAAGCATATGGATTCGGAAAAAAAATACTCCACTCACAGCATTGAAACGGCTTACGGGATTGACCGGAGGACCGTGAAATTTACATACCCTGGTGTGGTCATCAACGTGAATGACAATGAAGGGGAAGCACTGGGCGAAAGAGCAACGTAGATCAAATTGTAAGAACGAAACATAAACACAAACAATAATAATAGCCTAATAATTATAATAATGTTGGTTTTCTGTCTCACTAACTACTTTTACGTTTTCCGGAGACGCGGTGGTGCCGGACTTTTGACCTATAGGAGTTCCTTTACCTGACTCTAAAATTGTCGATGCGGGTCTGATGTATTTGAGGAACTTCAAGTACCACCTGATTAATCTGGAAATGAAGTCGCCAACTTGGACTCTATGTATTTGAACGCCAGCTTACCTCACAGGTCTGTAACATTACGTGTCGAACAGAAAATTCCTTCCATTATGCGTACCTGATTGAGAGAAAACATGAACTTGACTAATGAAATCTGGTTTCTATCTCGTTTCTTGTCATGTGCCAGCTAATTGGTCCAACAAGTGAAAATGGTTACTTATGCTTGCAAAAAAGGGAACCAATTTTCCCTTTGAAAATATCAAATGGTCGTAAATACCCTTTGTCTCTCGGTCATGGCCATCAATCCATAACTTACATCACAGCCTGCATGGTTACTAGGTATCATTATCTGACCATCCATCCATACCTTACATCACAGCCTGCATGGTTACTAGGTATCATTATCTGAACATGCATCCATACCTTACATCACTGCCTGCACGGTTGCTAGGTAACAATGTCTGACCATCCATCCATACCTTACATCACTGCCTGCACGGTTGCTAGGTAACAATGTCTGACCATCCACCCATAGGCTACCTTACATCACTGCCTGCACGGTTGCTAGGTAACAATGTCTGACCATCCATCCGTACCTTACCTCACAGCCTGCACGGTTACTAGGTAACAATGTCTGACCATCCACCCATAGGCTACCTTACATCACTGCCTGCACGGTTGCTAGGTAACAATGTCTGACCATCCATCCATACCTTACCTCACAGCCTGCACGGTTACTAGGTAACAATGTCTGACCATCCACCCATAGGCTACCTTACATCACTGCCTGCACGGTTGCTAGGTAACACTGTCTGCCCATCCATCCATACCTTACATCACTGCCTGCACTGTTTTTAGGTAACATTGTCTGAGTATCCATCCATACCTTACATCACTGCCTGCACGGTTACTAGGTGACATTGTCTGACCATCCATCCATACCTTACATCACTGCCTGCACTGTTTTTAGGTAACATTGTCTGAGTATCCATCCATACCTTACATCACTGCCTGCACGGTTACTAGGTAACATTGTCTGACTATCCATCCATACCTTACATCACTGCCTGCACGGTTACTAGGTGACATTATCTGACCATCCATCCATACCTTACATCACTGCATGCACGGTTACTAGGTAACATTGTCTGACCATCCATCCATACATTACATCACTGCCTGCACGGTTACTAGGTGACATTGTCTGACCATCCATCCATACCTTACATCACTGCCTGCACGGTTGCTAGGTAACACTGTCTGCCCATCCATCCATACCTTACATCACTGCCTGCACGGTTACTATGTAACATTGTCTGACCATCCATCCATAACTTACATCACAGCCTGCACGGTTACTAGGTAACATTGTCTGACCATCCATCCATACCTTACATCACTGCATGCACGGTTACTAGGTAACATTGTCTGACCATCCATCCATACCTTACATCACTGCATGCACGGTTACTAGGTAACATTGCCTGACAATCCATCAATACCTTACATCACTGCATGCACGGTTACTAGGTAACATTGTCTGACCATCCATCCATACCTTACATCACTGCATGCACGGTTACTAGGTAACATTGCCTGACAATCCATCAATACCTTACATCACTGCCTGCACGGTTGTTAGGTAACATTGTCTGACCATCCATCCATACCTTACATCACTGCATGCACGGTTACTAGGTAACATTGTCTGACCATCCATCCATACCTTACACCACTGTCCGCACGGTTGTTAGGTAACATTGTCTGACCATCCATCCATACCTTACATCACTGTCTGCACGGTTGTTAGCTAACATTGCCTGACAATCCATCAATACCTTACATCACTGCATGCACGGTTACTAGGTAACATTGCCTGACCATCCATCCATACCTTACATCACTGCATGCACGGTTACTAGGTAACATTGTCTGACAATCCATCAATACCTTACATCACTGCCTGCACGGTTGTTAAGTAACACTGTCTGACCATCCATCCATACCTTACATCGCTGCCTGCACGGTTGTTAGGTAACATTGTCTGACTATCCGTCCATACCTTACATCACTGCTTGCACGCTTACTAGGTAACATTGTCTGACCATCCATCCATACCATACATCACTGCCTGCACTGTTTTTAGGTAACATTGTCTGACCATCCATCCATACCGTGCATCACAGTCTGCACGGTTACTAGGTAACATTGTCTGACTATCCTCCATACCTTACATCACTGCTTGCACGGTTACTAGGTAACATTGTCTGACCATCCATCCATACCTTACTCACTGCCTGCACGGTTGTTAGCTAACATTGTCTGACCATCCATCCATACCTTACATCACTGTCTGCACAGTTACTAGGTAACATTGTCTGATTATCCATCAATAGCTTACATCACTGCTGCACGGTTGTTAGGTAACATTGTCTGACTATCCATCCATACCTTACATCACTGCCTGCACGGTTGTTAGCTAATATTGTCTGACCATCCATCCATACCTTACATCACTGCCTGCACAGTTACTAGGTAACATTGTCTGATTATCCATCAATAGCTTACATCACTGCCTGCACAGTTACTAGGTAACATTGTCTGATTATCCATCCATACATTACATCACTGTCTACACAGTTACTAGGTAACATTGTCTGATTATCCATCAATAGCTTACATCACTGCCTGCACAGTTACTAGGTAACATTGTCTGATTATCCATCCATACCTTACATCACTGCCTACACGGTTGTTAGGTAACATTGTCTGACCATCCTCCATACCTTACATCACTGTCTGCACGGTTGCTATGGTTACACTTCTACGACACATTTTGTCGCATCACGTCACATAATTTTCCGGGTGACCCCCAGTCATAAGACATAATTATGTCCATATCTTAGGGACAGATTTTCTTTAAGTACTGTGCCCAGATACATCTCTGATGAGACATGCAATTTTTCCTTGTACGGTACAAGGTAGATCAAGTTTGTTACTTTCATTGAACTGTCTCGGTCTTGTCCTTGGCTTCGACAACATGAAAGTAAATGCTTTTTCTTATGCAGTCAATCGCTGTTGTGACTTGTGTAAACGAAAGAAAGCGTTGATAATGGGATTAGTTTGTATGCGCATTTTAGTGAACATGTTAGAGCAATTTCTAGTTCGTGGGGGAAGCGACGGGAAACTACCCCATTCCTCATTTCCTTAGCACTCCTCATTAACACCTTCCTCTTACTTCTATTGCCATTTTATTCTAATGGGCAACTATTATTATTATTATTATTATTATTATTATTATTGTTATTATTATTATTATTATTTGTTCGATTAATCTATTAGAGGTCATTCTGAGAAGATGACCATAAACATTTAACCTTATTTTTCGCTTGGTATCTGAGAGTTGTTCACTTTTCTTGTGGAGTGTTTCATTATCTTATTATCCTGAAATTTTGTTCCTATGATCTTTCTTAATTTTTTCTTTCTTTTAGCTCTAGTTTCCCCACAAGAACTTTGTAATTCATGTTTAGTGTCTGCTGCGTATTTTGCTTCTGGTTTAATCACTGTTTTATAAGGTTTTGCCAGCCCCGTGGTGTAGGGGTAGCGTGCTTGCCTCTTACACGGAGGCCCCGGGTTCGATTCCTGTCCAGGTCGGGGATTTTTACCTGGATCTGAGGGCTGGTTCGAGGTCCACTCAGCCTACGTGATTAGAATTGGGGAGCTATCTGACGGTGAGATAGCGGCCCCGGTCTAGAAAGCCAAGAATATCGGTCGAGAGGATTCGTCGTGCTGACCGCACAACCCCTCGCAATCTGAAGGCCTTCGGGCTGAGCAGCGGTAGCTTGGAAGGCCAAGGCCCTTCAAGGGCTGTAGTGCCATGGGGTTTGGTTTGATTTTTATAAGGTTTAATTTTGGACCCCCATGCAATGGATCCCTTTTTGTATGTATCTTTTGTTAATTAGAAGGTCACTTCAAGTTTATTATTCCTAGATATCATTGTTTTGTATTCCACAGCAATCCAACTAATCCATTCTCCTAGAAATTTGAATTCTTTTACTATTTCAATCTTTTGTTCTTGGACTTTGAGGTATTTATGTAGATGTTTGTTGTTAGTCATGATTTTGTTTCTTGTCGAAGGAGATGTGAAGACTTGTTTTAGCTGCTTGTTTCTCTATTATATTCTCTAACAGTGTTTAAAATGCACAAGTATATATAGGCAGTGTTACAATTAGTGTTTTCGACAGATTGATCAGTTTTTCTATGCCGTTATTCCCACGTCGAATAGTGTGTCCAACGAATTATAAAACTCTTTATTGGCATATTGATGATAACTTGATTCTGAGGTTGAGCTGTCTTGTAATGGAATCATTGGTGCGAAATGTTGTTCAAGGTAAGCATAACATTCTTCATCAGCGCAACATTTCAAAATAATCCACTTTCTTCAGGTCTATAGCACGAAGAGTGCACGTTTCGGCTCTAGAGATGAAAACTGAAAATACCAGACTAGATTCTATTCTCATTTTCAGAGGTAACGAGACAGTGTGATTCTTGCATATCTTATAAATAAAGTTGTAGAGGGTCCGCTGTCTGTAATTTCTTTTGTTTTGCCAAATTTTCAAATGTCTATCCGTTTTCTGTCAACTCAAGACCGAATCGGAGGTTTTTACTTTTCGTGTCTCTTTGTCTGTTTGTCTGTTTGTCTGTTCCACCATCACGTCGAAACGGCTGGATAGATCTCAACCAAACTTCATATTTAGAGTATACTCATCCTGGGGAAGGTTTCGATACGCATATCATTCTAAAACTTACTCTTCAAATGACGATACCATGCTCAGTATTGAGTGACCGACCACGGCAACGTCTCTGACTGCTTGCCAGCAGGGAAGTAACGTATTGCCATTTTCCTCACAATTCCTTCAAATTCGTGGTTGTTCCTTGGGTAGAAAGCAAGAGAGTCGTCAATAGGCCATTCTGCGGGATATTGGCGGAATATCATTGGAGGTTATAACCGTCCTCGAATACCTTAAGTAATAACACAAATATTCATCTTCTTATCTGATTACCTAAGAATCCCTGCGCTTAAATTTCTCTCCGATTACCGCTTTCTTATATCCATAACTCACACCGGCATAATTTATTGTGGAGCATTTGATTTTCCAATACATTCAATCGGTATTTACATATTTGTCGTCATCCGGATGTCCTCAGTTATAATCCATTTTCTATTAATTTCAACTTACTAAACTGTATTATTTTCTTCCTTAATTACCACGTATGTATGCGAGTGCTAATCCCCAATGCTGGACACTCTTTTCTTTGAGGAAATATTCTAAGCTATGCAAATGTATAACTTTTGGCCCAGGAAAATTTCGAAATATGGATGCAATTTTAACGACGGTGCAGACCTTCGTTTCGGGGTAATTGGTGGCTAATCAGTAAGTCTTATCACAAGTCAGAAAGCAAGTGGCGTTTCATTTTGTAGAGATCTACAACTTTTGTCCTATGACTTTTCGTCGTATTTCTATGCCTAATACGTTAAATACAGCTGGATTTCTTGATTTCAAGTTGGTTTTGTACTTTTACACGTATATGTTATCATTTGGCACACTTATAGGAAAGGCAGAACATGACATTCGGCACGCACATTGACATGACCATTGGCCATGTTATAGCCAAATTTTATGATTCTAGCTGTCACATGAGTATCAAAAATATAAAGCAGTATGTGAAAACTGTACAAAATTTCACCCCATTCAATGACTCTAACTCAATCTAATCCATAAATATAGGAGATACTAGAAGATGTCATAGGACCAACCATGTAGAGCACTGAAAGGGGCGTCTGATGGTGAAGTCCGTTTGTAGATACGTCGTACAGTTTCAAAGCAGTAACTATCGAAATAAAGGTCTGCACTTCTAGAGTGTGTCTGTACATTGACCATTTTGGCGAAATTTCCGTACAGTTATCCGTTTCAGGTGTAATAATGACCATCTGCATATATTCAGTTTTGGTGTCTGTCTGTTTGTCTATAACTTGGAAACTACTGGATATATTTCCACCAAACTTGATATTTAGAATCCACCTGTCCTTTGGTAGGTTTTAGGGCAAATATTGTTTCTAAATCCCTGAATTGACTGGGGGATGATACGAAACCTAAACCGTGATTTTGCATTCCTACAAAATATACACAACTAAACTTAATGTAAATTTACCTGCCTTAATGGAAATTAATTTCTAAGCCTTTTTCCTCATGTGCATCATTTCAATACGAGGATTAATAAGGGAGATATCATTAACGGACCGTTTTCCGCTACAAGTCCCACCGGACTTAACTCAAGAGCGGGTGCGTGTAAAGCGTATTTTTTACAACTTGAAAACTACTGAAGATATTTGAGTCAAACTTTACATTAACATCCACCTGTCCAACGGTAGGTGTTAATCGTCAATAACATTTCATGTTCCCGGAATGGACTGGCGGTTTATACACAATATATACAGTACAAGACCAACCTGACTGGAAATCGACCAAACGTGATGGAATTCCATCTCTAAAACTTTTTTTCATGTGCATTTTATTTCGACAGGATGATTAATAAGGGAGATATCATAAACGGTCCGTTTTTCAGGTTACGTCCAGCGGATATAGCCCAAACGGTGTTGTACGTGGAGCAGGTTCCTTATCTATCTATGTATATAAAATCGTAACGACTGTGTGCCTGTACATTGACTATATTGGCGAAATTTTCGTACAGCTACACGTTTAAGGGGTAATAATGACCACCTGCGTATTTTTTGGTTTAGTTTCTTGAAAGTCCTCATTTTTACACTCCTCACCGAAAACCCAGATTGCGGCATAATCTGCCAGTCGAAGAAGGATATTGAATTTGACAAAATTATACGTTTTAGCCTGTAACGGACGGAAAACTTCCAAGATCTTCAAATTTTTCCCTTTCTATCCCGAAGAATATCGAAATATGGAGGCAATTTTAATTATGGTGCAGACCTTCGGTAAGTATTATCACAAAACTGATGGCACAATCCCCGTTTTGGGAGTGATCTACAACCTTGGCCTTACGATATTTTGTCGTATCTGTATCCCTTTTACGTTTGATTTTTCTCTATTTCTCGATGTTAAGTAAATTTGGACTTTTCACATACATAATTCATACCTTCCATCACTGATAGGAAAGATAGACTCATCAAACTCTACACGAAAATTGGTCCACCCAGTAGCCATATATGAACCAAATGCTATGTATGCAGCTGTCACTTAATTATCCGAAAAGCAATGCAATGTGAGATAATCTTACACAAATTTTACCCTATTCCACGTTTCTAACTCAATCTGACCCATGAATAGATGAGATATCATAAGACCAGCAATTTAGGCCGCTAAATCCGGCGTCTTATGGTACAATCCTTTCTCGATATGATGTACCGTTTAGCAGCAGTTAATCTGTAAATGAAAGTCTGCAAAATTGTAAACAAGCACATACTTTCCTATGTCGAACTATATATATTCACCGATGTCGATTTTGTAGCGATCGAGAAAGGGTGTGTCTGCTATTGTAATCAGTACTCCCCACACCGACTTTGACTGGCAGCAGGAATGGGGTCCTTCTCCAATTCCTGTGTAACTGGCATTAATAAGGCAGGCCTACCATTGTAATGAATAATTCACTTCTCTATTTGGCTTGCAGAAGGCAAGGCAGCATGCAGTTTTGTTCAAAACTCCCTTTACCCAATTGTGTTTGGCTGTAGGCAAGCGTTAGCGCAGTGATAAACAGATGTACCCATCTAAAATGTGACTGGCATTAGGCATACTGGCCTGCTATTTTGATGGAAACTCACCAACTTGGTGTGACTGGCAATAAGCTGGCTGGCAGTTGGAAAATGATAATGATAACTGTACAACTCAATTTTGACTGGTTGTAGGGAAGTTTCCTGCCATTATAATAAAAACTCCTCAATTTGTAATATGTCTGGAAGTAAGAAAGGGGGCTGCCATTGTAACGGAAACTCCCGAAATCGATTGTGACCGCGCAGTAGGCAATGGGGCCTGCAATTATAATGTAAACTTCCCAACTCGATTGTGAATGGCAGTAGGCAAGTGAGCCTGCCGGTATCATCACAAATCCGTAACAAGCATTTTACATTGGAAACAACGTATGGGGACCTCTCCATGCTGTTTCTCGGATAACGCTAAGAGACATGCTATTTTAAAACAATCTTATTTACTGCATGTACAGTATTTACTTCAATATTCGTATAGAATGCAGAATACCGTAGCGAAGCACGGGTACATTTGCTAGTATAGGATTAATTCGGCATTGCATTTTTGGCCATAGCTGTTCTTCTCTTAATCTCAGGAACATATTTACTTGAACTAGAAATGACTGAACCAAGGTGTAGAATTTCTAAGATGTTCTCCAATTCCTAGAAGACATCTATGCTCGGGCATTGGTCTTATTCATGTTAATTTAAGCACTGACATTTTTGACACGAGAAATGAGCTATGCCATTTCCTTCTCATCACTAGCAATGATTGCAGTATCGTATGCTTAATGGAGGTTGGATATTTTCTTACCAACAACGGGAAGTCCACCATCCCTTCCCTAAAGTGCAGCTCTGATTATATACTCGCCGTAGATATTAAAGAGCACGGGTGACAGTATGTTTGGATCTTGAAATTTCCATTCAATTTCATATTTATTTTAACCATAACTGAGTTGGTTTGATACACATTCCTTATCACTTAAACCGGACGTGCAGGATCAGCCATTTCCAACAAAACTTGCCACATTTTCTCCCTCTGAGTACAGTCAAAGGCCTTCCGGTAATCTAAAAAGCAGATGATGAGAGGAAGTATAATTCTCTGCTTTTGCCAATCAACTGGCAGATTTTTAATGTCTGTTCTATTGTGCCTTTACATCGGAAAAATCCAAGTTGTTCAGGGGGGATCTATGAACCAAGGCAAGCTTGAAGCCTCTCTTTAAGTGTATATATAGCAGGAACTCAGGGGCGTATTCTCCTTGAATGCAAGGCATTCATTGCATGCGTTATGATAACACAAAGAACTGTCTGATTTACGATTTTAGGTTGTTTCAGCTCAAATATTAACGATTTCATCTCTCAGAAGTTCAAAAGGTCCGCGCAACTGTACTGGTTCCGTTGCTTGACTACGTGTGGTGCTGGTGTAGTCTCGCCGTCTACTCCACTCTAGGAAGAAAGAGACAGCAAATGGAGGAGTTAACGACGTAAGGCATTCAATCTTAAAATTGCATTCAGTGGCAGACGTAGTTCTGAAACCCTCCGAACGATGTCGCTGCAATTGAAACTTGGTCAGAATTTGTCACCCCATACCCGTGCTACCCTCTGCCATCTGTTAGCAATTTGGAGAAAGTCGACATCTTTACAGCGAACGGGACCCACAGATTACCCCCTAGCGAGAACCCAACGTGACGAAACTGACCAATGCTACTGGGGTGACTTACCTCCAGTGCTTGAGTTGTGGCTAACTAGTGAGTTAATTCATTGTGTGTTTTGCTGATTAGTGAGTTCATTCTGTGTGTGCTGTTCCTGTGCTATTCGTCGTTTTCGGAGTTCTATTATATTTTGCGCAATGTGGTATTAACGATGGATGAGTCTAAAACGGATATAATTGTAAATCAGTTTGAAAAGCCATTTACTGGCCGTTCGTTTGATGAAAAGATGCAAATAGTTAAAGCCGCGAGACCTCTACCTTTTCTAGTAAATTTCTTCTTATTCTTCTTATTCTTCTTCTTCTTAATCTGCTTACCCTCCAGGGTTGGCTTTTCCCTCGGACTCAGCGAGGGATCCCTCCTCTACCGCCTCAAGGGCAGTGTCCTGGAGCTTCAGACTCTGGGTCGGGGGATACAACTGGGGAGGATGATCAGTACCTCGCCCAGGCTGCCTCACCTGCTATGCTGAACAGGGGCCTTGCGGGGGATGGGAAGATTGGAAGGGATAGACAAGGAAGAGGGAAGGAAGCGGCCGTGGCCTGAAGTTAGGTACCATCCCGGCATTTGCCTGGAGGAGAAGTGGGAAACCACGGAAAACCACTTCGAGGATGGCTCAGGTGGGAATCGAACCCACCTCTACTCAGTTGACCTCCCGAGGCTGAGTGGACCCCGTTCCAACCCTCGTACCACTTTTCAAATTTCGTGGCAGAGCCGGGAAGCGAACCCGGGCCTTCGGGTGTGGCAGCTAATTACATTAACTACTACACCACAAAGGCGGACCCTCGTAAATTTGAAAAGAGAAAACAAGAATTGTGTACGCACGTTCAATCCAGAAACTTACAGTAAAACTGTTTGGCTCGAGTTCACCTACATGTAATTAGGGTGAGTAGAATTGAAATTTACTTAATACATTGTGTTAACTGCATGGTTACTAGTTGCATGCCTCAGTGGAGATTCCAGGATACGCCACTGCAGGAACTTCCTTGGAATGAGGGATAAGGTTCTGTAATTGTCCCATTTATCTGTGGATAAAAATAGATGCAACATAAGTGCATAATATTAAGACGAACAAAACACTCAATCCCCTAGCTGGGGAAATTAAACATACACAGTTAAATTCCTCAACCCTGCCGGCGATCGAATCTGAGGCCCAATGAATTGTAGGCCAATCAGCCAAGAAGCCGGACTAGAGAGTCTATCGGTATTCCCACACTGCAGCTACCATTAAGATACAACACCAAAAGTATAGGCTAATGGCACTGTAAAGCCCAATAATTATATATTCTAGGTTTTCCCTCTCCGTCCACTCTCATGCTCTCTCATTCCTTAACGATATGCAGTGAAACCTGTTTGCATTTTTTCCGTAATTTTCTTTTGCTTGAGTCTTGGCGACCTACAAAAAGCAGGTTTCGTATTGAGGTATTGTAATATGTATTTATACAAAGCAATAAGGAAGGGAAGTGATTAGAACACAATGACACCTGCTATATGCAGCTTTGAAACCCCAACTTGTGGAATATTTAAGGTACAAGTACAGTTTATCCATCCCAGACATATTCTAAATATGGTCCATGAGAGGTCTACAGTTTCTGGAACATTTTAGACTGAGTAAAGTTGAACGGGAAATACAACGGAACTGGTTTCTTTTTTTTTTGCTCAAATTTACGAGGGACCACTAGGAGTGCTACGATCAGTTCAAGTATCCAGAAGGCCGTGTCCACTAGTTTGAAAGGAAGACTGTGCACAGTGGGCCAGAAGTCTAACGTAGTGGGACAAAATTACAAAATAATAACATTTTCTTGTCACTATTTCTTCCTTCCCAAACTGTAGTTAAATAACCAGGAATAATGAATTTCAATCCTGGTGACGATATATAAACATACAGTATATGGCAAGAAATAACACTCCATTTCCTCCCTTTCTGGAAGAGGCTGTCTGGCTTATTGCTGGTTATGATTTAGCAGCGAACTTCGCCGGTCGCTAACGTAGTTTCAGTGGACGATAGTGAATATCTGAAGTATGAAAAAGAAGGCTACAAGTATGCAACTTAATATTAATTTAACTGGAACATAACTATTTTCAACATCAGTTCGCCCAGAACAACTCGTGTTGCTTTTCATCGGATATTTTCTAGTCCTCGTATCAGGTAATCCTGGTGTGGGTCCCATGCACTAGAACCGTACTCCAATTGGGGGTCTTACCAGAGACTTACACTCTCTCATTTACATCCTTACTACAACCGCTAAATACCCACATAACCTTACGCAGAGATCTCTAACCTTTATTTACGATCTCGTTAATGTGATTATCCTAAACGCAAAATGTTTAACTAAGAAAAATGCTAGTAGAGCCAAGAAATGTAGTTTTCGAGAATCCGACCCTCCGTGCAGTAAGGCTTTGTACAGACCGGCAAACAGCGAAGTGCAAACCGGCTTCCCATTGGGCTAATAGACGAGTCCCTGCACCAGTTAACCTCTCCGCCATCATGTCTTTAAGTACAGTAAGTAAATAATTCGTCTTTATTCGTGGCGAGGATGGTGCCCTTGACCCTCACCCACACTTAATCACAACATTAACATTACACATTTATAGTAAAAATTACAAAACACATGAACAAATAAATAATGTAGTAGTGCTAATAGCAAACATGGTTATAGGAATAGTATAAATAGTTATAGAATGTGCAATATGATTCCGACTCGTTGGCTGAGTGGTCAGCGTACTGCCCTTCGGTTCAGAGGTCCCGGCTTCAATTCCCAGCCGAGTCGGGGATTTTAATCGCTTCTGATTAATACTTCTGGCTTGGGGGCTGGGTTTTCGTGTATGTCCCAACACTCTCCTCTTCATATTCATACAACACACTACACTAACAACCACCACAGAAACACGCAATAGTGATTATATCCCTCCATATAGGGTTGGCGTCAGGAGGGGCATCCGGCCGTAAAACAGAGCCAAATCCACATGTGCGACGCAGTTCGCACCCGCGACCCCACAGGTGTGGGAAAAGCGGTAGACGAAGAAGAAGAATGTACAACATGACGATATAAATGATAACAACAATTATAAAAATAACAGTTTAAAAAAAGATATCCCTCTTTCCTCTGTGAAAAAGAAATGATCATAAATAATATGTCTGCCAGTCATGGTTATTTATGGGGCCCGGATGTTTATGCAATAATAGGTTATAATGCGAACTTACTGAAGCGAGTAATATTTAAAGTTAAAAACTTCATTATTGTTCCGTATTGAATAGAGAAATAAGATGTACAATATTATAGGTTAGGATCCACCTTTCAATACTCCGTAATAAGATGGTAAAAAGTAGTTACAACCTGTTTTATGGGACCGGTTTCAACACATTTTAAGTGTCATCATCAGCCAATTTGCGAAGATCTTAAAACAACTAGCACATTGAATACAGGCAAAAAATTAACATTGTATCATAACGTAGCAATTCAGTAAATGTTCAAAACACAATAATCACAGTCAAGAGAGTAAACAGAACATCACTATCTTGCGCCGAAAACAAATATAGCTGAAGTTCATAAGCAGGTCAAATATTCGCTTATGTAAAGTCGTTGCTAGGCAGGTCTTGTAGGCATTTGTTTCTCCGGCCGAAGAGCAAAAGGTGACGTGAATGAAGTCCTAGGAAAACAGTGTAGGATTTAATTTCGTCAAATTTCAAAGTGGATATATAGGTTTTATAAAATAATTTAAAACGTTAAAAAAGAATAAAGCCAAATAAAAAATATATTTAAAAAATAGGAAGAAATAATGAAAGAAATACGAGGTTCAACTCGAAACAACTTGCCGTAGTAATTGATAAAGAAATGATAAATAGAGAAAGGGGGGCTCTGAACTTCGGAACGTAGGTTGACGACCACGGGGGCCCTTAGCTGAGTCCTGGCATTGCTTCCACTTACTTGTGCCAGGCTCCTCACTTTCATCTATCCTGTCCGACCTCCCTTGGTCAACTCTTGTTCCTTTCCGACCCCGACGCTATTAGTTTTCCGAGGGCTAGGGAGTCTTTCATTTTCACGCCCTTCGTGGCCCTTGTCTTCCTTTGGCTGATATCTTCATTTTTCGAAGTATCGGATCCCTTCCATTTTTTCTTTCCTTCCCATCCTCCATCCCCCAGGGGCTCTGAACTTCAGAGCGTGGGTTGGCGACCACGGGGCCCTTAGCTGAGTCCTGGCATTGCTTCCACTTACTTGTGCCAGGCTCCTCACTTTCATCTATCCTGTCCGACCTCCCTTGGTCAATTCTTGTTCTTTTCCGACCCCGATGCTATTAGGTTTGCGAGGGCTAGGGAGTCTTTCATTTTCACGCCCTTCGTGGCCCTTGTCTTCCTTTAACCGATATCTTCATTTTTCGAAGTGTCGGTTCTTTTTCTTTTTTCTTCGAATTAGTATTATATTAAGGATTGTTGCCCAATTGTATTTCCTCTAATAACAATAACCACCACCACCACCACCACCACCACCATCACCACCCTCTAATTAACGTCCCCCCCTTTCTCTATTTATCATTTCTTTATCAATTACTACGGCAAGTTGTTTCGAGTTGAACCTCGTATTTCTTTCATTATTTCTTCCTATTTTTTAAATATATTTTTTATTTGGCTTTATTCTTTTTTAACGTTTTAAATTATTTTATAAAACCTATATATCCACTTTGAAATTTGACGAAATTAAATCCTACACTGTTTTCCTAGGACTTCATTCACGTCACCTTTTGCTCTTCGGCCGGAGAAACAAATGCTTACAAGACCTGCCTAGCAACGACTTTACACAAGCGAATATTTGACCTGCTTATGAACTTCAGCTATATTTGTTTTCGGCGCAAGATAGTGATGTTCTGTTTACTCTCTTGACTGTGATTATTGTGTTTTGAACATTTACTGAATTGCTACGTTATGATACAATGTTAATTTTTTGCCTGTATTCAATGTGCTAGTTGTTTTAAGATCTTCGCAAATTGGCTGATGATGACACTTAAAATGTGTTGAAACCGGTCCCATTAAACAGGTTGTAACTACTTTTTACCATCTTATTACGGAGTATTGAAAGGTGGAAGCGAGTAATAAGTAGAGTCTACCCACACGACGGTGATGCTATGAGGTTTGCGTAAACGTTAGGGGTTCGGCCGATCAGAACCCCTAGAATTGATGTTACTCCCACAACATTACGCTAGAGCGGGCAAGTCGATATTTCCTACTAAGTAATTTTGTTACTAAATAATTTTGTTAGTAGGAAATGTCGACTAGCCCGCTCTAACGTAATGTAGTGGGAGTAACATAAATTCTAGGGATTCCAATGGGCCGAACCCCTAATGTTTATGCAAACCTCATAGCATTACAGTCGTGCGGGTAGACTCCACTTATTACTCGCTTCAGTAAGTTTTCATTCTAACCTATTACTGCATTAACATCCGGGCCCTAGTAATTTATCATCGGCTGCTAATTTCTGATGACCACCAGCCATTAGACATAGCCTGCATGTTTGCTAGGTAACATTGTCTGACCATCCATCCATTCCTTACTCATACATCACAACCTGCACAATTGCTATGATTGCACTTTAGTCACACATTTTGTCGCGTCACGCTACACAAATTTTCGGATGACCCTCAGCCATAAGACATAGTTATGTCAAAACCTATAACTAATTTTAGGAAAATATGCTCATTGGCAGGGAGGGTATTCCACTGGCTAGCGGCAACTGACTTCGGTAGCTCTGGAATGGCTGCTGTTCGTTGTTGACTGGTGTGGAAGACCCTTAGGAAACTGAAGGAAGAGGAGTCATAGGTTAGTCAGCTGAGGTCGACAGACTGATGGAAAGTTAGATGCCTGCTTCTCAAGGACGACGACATCCAGGCGTCACTCACAGAACCTGTGCCATTGGGATTACCGATTAGCCAAACTGCTTGGTTTTTCCAGCCTATTCTCACAAAGACGGTGGACTGAGAACTTGTTAAACTTGTGAGAATCCTTTTAGAAAACCAGTCCTGACAATATAGTAGAGCAAATTGTATGGCGTCAGGTCTTACTTCCGCGTACGATATAACTGTCAGAAGATGAGACCAGCTCAAATAATAATAATAATAATAATAATAATAATAATAATAATAATAATAATAATAATAATTTATTCGTGTCAGTAGCACAATATACATTATAGATGCATATTACGAAATTAAATAAAATACATGTAATTACAATATTTTCATAAAATTATACAGTTATTTACAAAATATCGGCTCAGAATTTGATACTGGGCTGTGCTAAATCAAGTTCTGTGTATTTAACAGGGCATAGAGGGCAATGAATAAGGTGCCTTGTCGTTTGTTCCACGCTGCATTTACTTAGGGTCTGATCCCCCTTCAGAAGGCTCCATTTCTTCAATATTGTCCTTGGATCTTCCAACACCTGCTCTTAGTCTGCTCAGTGCCTTCCATGCAGACCAGGTTTCTTCATGACCAGGGGGAAGCTTTTCCTCCAATTTTAAGCGCTCTGTGTGAAAAGGGATCTTCTGATTTCAGAGTAGAAGTCTGGTCTTCTTTGCATTTGGATGAGGCAAGACCAAACTACAATATATCAGACCTTATTGCAGCTATCGATATTAGCTAAAATGGCGCCACGATCGGTTTGTTCAAATGTAAACATAATAATTTCGTGTGGCTATTTCTAGCCGAGTGCAGCCCTTGTAAGGCAGACCCTCCAATGAGGGTGGGCGGCATCTGCCATGCGTAGGTAACTGCGTGTTATTGTGGTGGAGGATAGTGTTATGTGTGGTGTGTGAGTTGCAGGGATGTTGGGGACAGTACAAACACCCAGCCCCCGGGCCATTGGAATTAACCAATGAAGGTTAAAATCCCCGACCCGGCCGGGAATCGAACCCGGGACCCTCTGAACCGAAGGCCAGTACGCTGACCATTCAGCCAACGAGTCGGACAATGTAAACATGAGCATGTGTGAAGCATCCGTTTAATTCTTTCTGTTCATTTGGTTTGATTGGCAATCGTTAGTGTAGTGATCTATTTATTGAAATTTGGTTTTAAAACTAGTATGATATACTAGGACGTGTCGATCGTATTGTGTGTCTGGATTTAATTCGTATTGCATCAGATGCACTCACATTCAGATCAATGCATCGTGACGATTTCGTAGTTTCATATAATTTATTAGGGTGCATTAAAACATTCGAGGATAAATTTGTCAATAAGGATGTTTTCCGTGTACTTGATGAGCTATTTTTTCCGGATATGGCCAAATTTCTGTTTTGGTGCCTATCCTAATTACTATACCTTTTGAGATTTTGAAAAGTCGGGTTATAAAAAGTGATAAAGCTATTTATTTTATCTGTGAAGGAAGATTATATTCTCTTTGTTAAACTAGCAAAAGCAAAACAAAGTTAGCTCCGTACAGGCCATGAAGGCCTTTGGAGGGGTGGAAGGTAAAGGCTTCCACAATCCGTAACCTCGGCACTTGTTGGGGTGAGTGGTTAGCTGTACGCCCGGCCGCCTTTGCTCCCAAGAATTAACCTGGTACTCATTTTTGGTGCAGGCTGAGTGAACTTCAGGGCCATGTGCACGTTCGGAAGTGGAAATCTCGTTTCTTAAATTTTACGACTTCCTAACGGGGATTCGAACCCACGTCCTTCCGGGCGAAGCGAGGACAAGTTATCAACTGACATACTGTCACCTACAGTACGTATTTATGTTTCCGACGATTTGAATGTTAAAGTGCTTTATATGAAAATGCTTATGCCACCAGAGAGTTTCAAATCGATTCTCCTATTCATTATCTGAAGTGAAACAGATGTAGTATAGCAGTTTGGTGAGTCATTATCAGAATCAGAGAATTGAAATTCGGGACAATGTTATGTTTCTAATAAATTTCTTGAACTAGGTAGGCTATTATATTTAAAAGCGCATGGTAATATACAGGTCATTCAAATAAATGTATTATTTCTAAAACAAACATCAACGAGCATTGTCATCATCAGTCTGTGCTGCCGGATCTCCCACGAGCTGTGATGAGCTGGCCGTGGCCCTGGACAGCCCTGACGGTAAAAGGGGCGCAGTGAAAGTCACTCAATGAGGTAACTCGAGTTACGTAATGACGAGGAAGTAAGGAAACTGCGGGAGAAACTGAACGAGTAGAGCCGCCCTAGATACATCCGGCCGTTACCACATCACCAGTAACAAGTGGGCCGAACACTGAAGTGCGTGCGGAATACCTCAAAACACTTGCTACAGAGCTGGGTCACGCCTGCCATGTAAGCTACACTAAAAGGGTTCAACCTCACTCTTTCTCCCATGTTAATACTGAAGGTAGTGGTTTATACTTATTTTCTAGCTGTTGGATTCATCGTAGCTAACCAGACAGTTTGTTCGGCCCAGCGGTGTAGGGAGGCAACGCGTCCCGTCTTTCACCCGGCGGCCCCGGGTTCGATTCCCGGCTGGGACAGGGGTTTTTAATTGTCAATGATTAATATCCCTGGCCTGGGGGTTTGTGTCGTCTTTAACGTTCCTTTCCTCACATTCAACACTCTACATTTTCTCTATTCCAATTACACGCACTAATTACACGCAAGTTCATATCACATGGTGCAAGTAGGGGCAAAATATCTCCGTAGGTCGACGCCTCGAACAGTTAGCATCGTTTTTTAAACACACAGTTTACTTAACAGTTACTGTTAATCCTGCAGGTTGGCACTACGTAGAGATGACTTTTCGTGACTTGCGAGATTATTTCGTCCAATTCGTATGTATAGGATGTATAAGAAGCAAGAAACATCTGCAAGAACTTCTCCGAAAAGGAAGGAAACGTTACCTCCTCTATAAAGATCAGTTCAGTTGAAATGGAAGGAAATTTCGTTACCAACCTGACCTAACTTGTCTTGCCACGATTTTTGTGCGGCTTACAGTCTTAGCCTTAGACTTAAGGCATATGTACATGTATTGTGTACTTTTGTTAGTTGTGTGTATTTTTACAGCGTGGTTTCACTTCAGTCCAACAAGCTATACAGTAGCATATTTCTAGAAGGGAGCTGAATTATTTACACCAGGCAAACACCGAAGAATTCCTCATTGAGGTTGAAAACCGAATTATTTATGAATAACATTTACTTTTGTAAGGGAACCTCCCTTATTGATACTTACATTAAGGTTAGTTTGTTGATGGTTAAGTGTCCTGCTTTCAATATGTAACTAGTCAAGTTGGCAGCAGTGATGAGTCATTCAAAAGAATACAATAGCTTAGCGATATTTGCTTTTTAGTGTATTCGTATATATAGAATCCAATTAGGATGTATAAGAAGCAAGAACAATCTGCAAGAACACCTCCAAAAGGGAAAGCAACGTTACCTGCTCTATAGAGATCAATTCAGTTGAAATGGAAGGAAATTTCATTATCAGCCTGACCTAAATTAACGGAGTACTACACTCAGTAAGAAACATAACCCTCGCTTGAAGAACCTAATCGGACATTCCGTTTATTCGTGGAGAACCAAGCGGAATTTTTCAGATACATCTGGCCCTTACCATATCAATGCGGACAAGTCGGTTAACTCGACGCCAGGGTTTAAGTTAGAAATTTTTTTTAAAAAATGCTATAAAATGCAAAAATTAAAAAAAAAGCATTTGTGTAATTTGAGAGGGGCTGCCTGGTCGAGGCGGTAAAGGAGTGCTCGGTTCGCCCGGAAGGACGTGGTTCGAATCCCCATCAGGAAGTCGTAAAATTTAAGAAGCGAAATTTCCACTTCCGCCGGTGCATATGGCCCTGGGGTTCACTCAGCGTAAACCAAAAATGAGTACCAGGTTAATTCCTGGGGGCAAAGACGGCCGGGCGTAGAGCCAACCACTCTACCCCATCACGTGCCGAGGTTAACAATGGTGGAAGCCTTTACCTTCCACTCCTCCAAGGGCCTTCATGGCCTGTATGGAGGTGACTTTGCTTTGCTTTTTGTGCAAATTGAAATCAGTATACAGAAAGATGAAATGAATAATGTTTACAGAAACAACAATTATGTAATTTACTTCTTGAAATTGTATTAGGGGCCGATGACCTCGATGTTAGGCCCTTTAAACAACAAACATCAAGCAGAAATTGTATTACTTTCAAAGTTATCTGAAGATGTTGCCGAGCTGTTCTTTTGTCTTTCCGCACTTTCCACTTATGTAAGGATGTCCATTTTCCTATTAATTGTTTGTATGTTACCGAATTCAATTTCACTTGACTTTTCGTTCCATTTTTGTTCCGATTAAAAAGTCCGGCACTTTATACTATATTAACACCACCACTAGACTAGTTGTTAGAGTGATTATCAGAGATGGGAAGTAATTGATTAAAATTAAGTGTAACTGTAACGATTATATTCTTAGTAATTATTAGTTATAATTGTTAGTTTTTACAAAATGTAATTTTTACTTGCTATTTACTTCTTAAAACGAAACTGTAATCGTCACATTCTATCAGCTGATACACATCGCACGGAAGAAGAAACGCGGAAACGTAAATGTTGAAGATACTTTTTCAGTTCTACTACAGCAGAATCAGCAGCTTCACCACTTCTGGGTGATATATTTTCTTACGTCTCCAGTACTTTCAAAGACATACTAACGATTTTGTTAAAATTAAACAGATATTCCTTCAAGTGTCTTTTCAGTAAATGCAAGGATGTACTTCGCCTCAAAGACATCGAGGCTTAGCGATGAGAAGCGTAAGAAACGATTAATTTACTTGTAAAGTAAATGTTAAATTATTTTAAATGCTGAAAGCCAGTAACTAAAATAAAAATGATGAAAACGATCACTTCAATAGTTCCAAGGTATCATATTTAATCTCACCAAGCGGTGATAATCTCTTAAGGGGAGACGTACATGAAAATTCACTGGTTTTCTAAATTCTGTATAACTTTGACATTATTTGAGTTAGAAATTTTGCACATTAATTTAAAATACATTGTTCTGAGCTATCCGCATTGATCAGTTAATTTAGATAATACGTTCTTAAAAAAATCAATTTTGAATTTTGGTCATATTGATGTACCTTTCTCTCAGCAGCGCCGAGGTCCTGGACCTTGTAAATTTTTTTAGTGATTTATAAGAACATGGTAATTTCATGTCTACATGTGTTTTTTTAAATTTTATGCTTATTTCATTTTTTACGTAAATAAATTTTCAGTTTGAAACTTTCCCAAAACTACATATACATTAAACTCTAAAGTCCATAAAATGACACATATTTTGAAATTTCCTCGCAGGAAAATGTGCGAAAGTTTCATATTGATATCTTTAGCAGTTCCAAAGAAAAAGGTGCATTTGTCATGGGAAAAGGAAGTCTAGGAAATGACGATTGAATTTCTCAACAGGCAACCTCGTACTATGTATCTCTAATCAAAACAAACCTTCCGCGATTATCGCCATGCTTGACCAACCGGAAATGACGCTTTACAGCCTTCTTCAATACTCCGAAGTGTGGTACTGTCAACTGCTTGACTAAACAGACTTACAGAGTTCAGTGAAGATGAAAAAGGGCAAGCATGTGTTAGGAATTTAGTGCACTTAGGCACTGAATTCAACTAAATCCTTTTTGGGACTAGATTTCCAACATAATAAGCTAGCAATTTAAGCAAAAAAGAAAAAAGTCATAGTTTTGAAGGATTTCGGGTACGTGTCCTCTTAATGCACCTATGCTAAAAAAACTCACAAAAATGAGGAAATTTCCTTGAAATATGTATTATGCGGAAAAAGTCAGTGTTTTCCTTAAGACTAGTGTTCTATAAAATAATTGTAGTTTTAATGATAACTTGTTAAACAAGTAATTTGTAATTGTAATTGAATAAAATATTTCTCAGGTAACTGTAATTGAGTCTAATTACTTCTAAACTGTACTTTTACCATCGCTGGTAATAAGAGATTTGGTTATGAGCAGCACCCTGATGTTGCCACTCCAGTTTCCTTGAAATGAGCTGACAACTGAATGTACAGTAATCTGCAAAGTCCACACTCAAGACAGAACACAACGCTGGGGCCCTTCACTGGACCCACTGAACTAAGATAAATTTATTACTTGTTCACTGAAAGAGAATTAAGGATTCTTCAAAGAACTTAAGGTGGGTCAAGAGAACTTCTAATTTTCAAAGTGGTCGTCGCATTTTTGCACATTTGCCTAAGAAGTATGTCACAATTTTAGCAGTCGAGTAGCAAAATACAATACATGCAGCTGTACCTTAAACTCTGCCGAAGGCACGAATTCAAATGCACATTTGGAGAACAAATTAAGAAAAAATAATTTACTATTTAGCACAATTTTTCCGTCAAAATAATAACACTCATATGTTAACATGTGTTTATAGTAGCGTATAGTTCAGAAGGATACTTCAACGACCGAACGAATTGGCCGTGCGGCTAGGGTTGCGCAGCTGTGAGCTTGCATTCGGGAGATAGTGGGTTCGAACCCACTGTCGGCAGCCCTGAAGATGGTTTCCCGTGGTTTTCCATGTTCACACCAGGCAATTGCTGGAGATGTTCCTTACTTAAGGCCTCCCCACTCCTATCTCTTTCCTATCCCATCGTCTCTTTAGGACCTACCTGTGTTTGTGCGACGTAAAGCAAATAGTAAAATATATATATATTCAAGGGAAGATCAAAAGACCCACATAAGAAAGCAACGTTGGATACCTGAGGCTGTAACAGATGGGCTGCTACAATAAGTGGTCAGTTTTCAGTTGGTTATTTATGGACCATGTCAGGTGCACTTAGACGTAACATAGTCACCCGTAAGCATTTATTGCCCACAAACTCAATGTAAAGCTGGAAACTAGGAAATATTTTGGCATACTAAGATCAGGGGCGAATCCAGAACTCATCCGTCTACAGCCAGATGGATCTGCTGGGTTTCAGCAAGTCTTAGCACCTCGGGAAAAGTCAAGGTATTTCTGACTGGGCTGGAAATCATAACCAGACCTCAGCTGCATACAAAACTCACGCTCCATCTGCAAAGGAATGCTGAAGAGAGAAAGGAGACTTCATAACAAAAATGAAGATGAAAAAATCCTTGACCTGGGAATGGGTACGTTAATACATATTGAAAAATCTTAAATAATATGTGAAAACATGCTTTATGAAATCAGGGATTGATCACATTAATCAATTTACTAGCTGGATTACATTAATATGCGCAGAGATAAGCTTTATGAAAGCCGGTAGTTTCTGCAGAAGTCAGCAGTAAATGATATTTAAGGGCCGATTTACTCACCAAGGTGAAAATGTCGAGAGATATGACGCGCATTTCAGCTTGAAACCCAATGTTGACATGTAAATATTTTAGCTTGATTCAAATAAAACTTCTCACCTTACAACGAAAAGGAAACCAAAATACAAGATAATAGTAGAGGATATTCTGAAAATGATTTTACTTTCTTCGCCTCATAATTTAAACCAAATATATTTGGAGCTGATACTACTACAATGTTTTACGGATCAACGAGGAGGCACTCCACCGTATCGGGAAATCGTGTGAAGTCGACGCATGAAAGCAGCACGTCTTCTAAAATTACAAACACACCTCAGAGAATTGATCGTTGAAAGCAAGAAACGTAGTGGTATCCTATCTCAGACAGTGGATGAAGGTCTGCGACACGGGAAACGCACATTTCTCCATCTTGGCCATGATAACTTCTCCGCAAAATCAAGTGAACAGGAAAGAAGCTTGATGTTGTCTTCGAGAAGAACCTTTTATAAGGAAGATAGTTTATTTACTTATAGAAAGAAAGGAATATTCACTCAAGTGAGTAATGTCGCATGTACCTCGTTTTGCACGAATGTTTAGAAAGTAGAGGAAATGCACCGTTTCCTGTCCCCAAATGAAAACGGCGATGACTGCACACTACTTTAAGCATATAATGACATTTCAGTGTTATCATCTTGACGGACAAATTGAGATGAATGCCTGCTCGTCCAGAAGCAAGTAGACAGAGCGGCGATTATCCATGGTCAATCTTCGTAATAAGTGATAGGCCTAGGAAAAGTTCAAGAAAAGACTAATTCGGCTAATTTAGTCACCTGAGAAATATTTCACAAACACTAGAATTACAAATTACATTCAGCCAGTCACTCACCACTGATCTGCATTTAGGACAGTCACACAGGGGTCAGATTCCGTATCTGTTGTTTACCTACTCTCTTTTCTTAAATGCCAACGGCCGTAGCCGTGTTCAAACACCGGATCCCGTGAGATCTCCGAAGTTAAGCAACATTGGGCGTGGTGAGGAGTTGGATGGGTTGCCACGCGCTGTTGGTGGGGGGTAAGGGAATGGAGGAGCGGAAAGGAACTGGCCACCCTACCGCACGTAAACTCCGGCTCAGGAATACCTCTGCGGAGGTTCGGACCTGCCTTCGGGCAGAATAACCCTTACCTTACCTTTTTCTTAAATAATTGTAGAGAATTTGGAAATTAACTGAACATGTCCGCTGGTAAAATATTCCAATCCCTAACTCTTCTTCCTATAAACGAATATTTCTTCTTTAATCTGCTTATCCTCCAGCGTTGGTCTTCCCTCAGACTCAGCGAGGGATCCCACCTCTACCGCTTCAAGGGGAGGACGACCAGTACCTCGCCCAGGCGGCCTCACCTGCTATGCTGAACAGGGGCCTTGGTGGGGGATGGGAAGATTGGAAGGGGCAAAAAAAGGGAAGGAAGCGGCCGTGGCCTTAGGTACCATCCCGGCATTTGCTTGGAGGAGAAGTGGGAAACCACGTAAAACCACTTCCACGATGACTGAAGTGGGAATCGAACCCACCTCTATTCAGTTGACCTCCCGAAGCTGAGTGGACCCCGTTCCAGCCCTCGTACCACTTTTCAAATTTCTTGGCAGAGCCGGCAGCTAATCACACTAACCACTACACCACAGAGGTGGTACTAAACGAATATTTGCCCCAATTAATTCGGTCGTCTTCAACAATGAGACATGAGGTGTTCCTTAATCACGAGCCAGTTGCTAAAGACGATCGATCAAAAGCGGCTGAAAGCGCTCTAACAAGAATTTAAAACATTCTTACTTTTCTGAGAGGTTCTGAATAAAGTACCAAAAAATTTTTAGAACACAGCTAGAGCGATATCAAGCCTCATTTTTGGTTTTTACAAGTTTGCTTTACTTCGCGATAGATCTTATGGCGGCGATGGGATAACAAAAGGGCTAGGAATGTCAAAGGAGATGACAACATCGCCTTAATCATTATACAGCCCTAGCTATTTGCCCTGTTTGAAAACGGTAAACCACGGAAAACGTGTTCAGGTCTGCCGACAGTGGGGGTCGACCCACTATGCCCCAATGCAAAATTTGCGTCTTTTATGAATATAGTTTGGACTTACTCTGTACTGTAAGATGTTCCTTAACTCGCTGACTACCTTTACAAACATACTGAATTTAAATGGAAAAATATGAAATATCTGCATTTAAAATGGAAATTATGAACATTAATATTCATTAAATAAAATGCACAATCGTCGAACCTTGTACTCACACTTACTTCTTACCTGCTTACTTACACATACGTTATTTGAAGGGCGCCAGCTACCACTCAGTGCAGCAATAATAGAATGAGAATCTTGACTATCTCTAGGGTGTGGGGTAATAAGCTTACTTTTGACAACATACCATATAAGTTCTGGGAAAAGGAAATTGGCGTTCGGTTTCCCCATTAAATTTGAGGTTAAGATATTTTACTGTCGTTGAAATAATACTACGAATTCATTTGATAGAACAAAATATATTCTTTAAATAATTTCAATAAAATAGTGAGAATTGCTGCGATTAAAACGGATGAGAATATGAAATTATGACATTACAACTGAAAGAAACTAGGCATGAATTTGAATTCTTCTTGACCGGACATTTAACAATTTATACGAAATATATCCCTCACTGTTTCACTTGACTATACCTTCAACACTTTGAGTGTAATTACGGCGTATTCCTAAGATCTGGTGTTTACTGTAGATGTGTCACGCCTAACCTGGTGATGCATCCTTGTGACTGCTTCTTCTCCATATTATATGACTTATTGGTAAGTCTGCGCTGTATGACCTCATTGCAGGTCTATCCTTCTATGACTTCGTTGTAAGCCTTCCCATCCGTATCTTCAACTAAGTGACCGACCAACTTTGGCATCACTCTCTCAATGACCAAAGACTAATTGTTCACTAAGCCTTCTCCATCTCGTTCACACTCGTTGACTGTCGTTGACTGACCGACTTAGGCCTCTGCTTCCAATTGAATAATTATTGACGCTACAAGATACAGCCACCTTTTATAGACGTTGGTTGACGCACCTACGTAACCTCCAGAAATAACTATTATTCATTCCCACCTCGCGACAAATATTACATGTAATGGTGAAATCCCCTGGGGCGGCCTGAGTATCTGAGCTCATCGCTAAATGCTCACGATGACGTAGCAATGACGTAGCGATGACTTGACCGAAATGCCAGCAGTATTGCAAAATGAAACAATGACACATCCAACATCCGATATATAACAATTCTCACTGTACATGGTCTTGAGTGTTATTTTACACACGTATATATGCAAACATTTAACTACAATCACGCAAGCGACAAGCATTGCAGAATGGAATTGAATAAGAATGATAATACACTGACTGACAGAGCAAATGCAGCACCAAGAAGGAGTGGTCAGAACTTTATGCCAATTGCAGGGTAGACTGACGTCACTGAGGTATGCTCATGATGTGAAATGCGCCGCTGTGCTGCGCACGTAGCGAAAGATAAATGGGACACGGCGTTGGCGAATGGCCCACTTCGTACCGTGATTTCTCAGCCGACAGTCATTGTAGAACGTGTTGTCGTGTGCCACAGGACACGTGTATAGCTAAGAATGCCAGGCCGCCGTCAACGGAGGCATTTCCAGCAGACAGATGACTTTACGAGGGGTATGGTGATCGGGCTGAGAAGGGCAGGTTGGTCGCTTCGTCAAATCGCAGCCGATACCCATAGGGATGTGTCCACGGTGCAGCGCCTGTGGCGAAGATGGTTGGCGCAGGGACATGTGGCACGTGCGAGGGGTCCAGGAGCAGCCCGAGTGACGTCAGCACGCGAGGATCGGCGCATCCGCCGCCAAGCGGTGGTAGCCCCGCATGCCACGTCAACCGCCATTCTTCAGCATGTGCAAGACACCCTGGCTATTCCAATATCGACCAGAACAATTTCCCGTCGATTGGTTGAAGGAGGCCTGCACTCCCGGCGTCCGCTCAGAAGACTACCATTGACTCCACAGCATAGACGTGCACGCCTGGCATGGTGCCGGGCTAGAGCGACTTGGATGAGGGAATGGCGGAACGTCGTGTTCTCCGATGAGTCACGCTTCTGTTCTGTCAGTGATAGTCACCCCAGACGAGTGTGGCGTGGGCGTGGAGAAAGGTCAAATCCGGCAGTAACTGTGGAGCGCCCTACCGCTAGACAACGCGGCATCATGGTTTGGGGCGCTATTGCGTATGATTCCACGTCACCTCTAGTGCGTATTCAAGGCACGTTAAATGCCCACCGCTACGTGCAGCATGTGCTGCGGCCGGTGGCACTCCCGTACCTTCAGGGGCTGCCCAATGCTCTGTTTCAGCAGGATAATGCCCGCCCACACACTGCTCGCATCTCCCAACAGGCTCTACGAGGTGTACAGATGCTTCCGTGGCCAGCGTACTCTCCGGATCTCTCACCAATCGAACACGTGTGGGATCTCATTGGACGCCGTTTGCAAACTCTGCCCCAGCCTCGTACGGACGACCAACTGTGGCAAATGGTTGACAGAGAATGGAGAACCATCCCTCAGGACACCATCCGCACTCTTATTGACTCTGTACCTCGACGTGTTTCTGCGTGCATCGCCGCTCGCGGTGGTCCTACATCCTACTGAGTCGATGCCGTGCGCATTGTGTAACCTGCATATCGGTTTGAAATAAACATCAATTATTCTTCCGTGCCGACTCTGTTTTTTCCCCAACTTTCATCCCTTTCGAACCACTCCTCCTTGGTGTTGCATTTGCTCTGTCAGTCAGTGTATAATAATAGTAATCTCACAGATAAAATAATAATAATACGGACATAATAATCATAATGATAATAATGATACAATAATAATAATGATATCACAGATGAAATAATAATAATAAAAATACAGATATCACTTTGTAACGGGTTTTGAACCATTACAGTACCTATTTTCACGAATGCAGCAGGAACTCGGGCAATGGAGCAGAGAGCCGTGATTAGGATACAGGCAAGTGAAATGGAATGTCTGAGAAGCAGGATAGGAGTGACAAGAATGGATAAGTTGTGAAACGAGAAGGTTAGAGAGATAGTAAATAATAGCCACTCCAGAACAGGATAGAGGCATCTACACTTGGATTGTATGGACACATGAAGAGAATGACAGTGGAGACGATACCCAGGGGGATGTATGAAATGGAGATAATGGGGAAAACGATCAAGGGGAAGACCAAGAGACAGGTGAATAAAAGGATTGGAAGAGTGTGCTGAAGAGAAGTGGTGGGAAGACAAGAGTATATGGAGAGACTTATGTCCCAAACAGAACTGACCAACAGCTGGAAACTATATATGACGATAATCATGGTTAATATTGTTTAGTATTTTTATCATATAACCCAGGAAACGGTTTAGCAATAAGGTAATTGTAAGCAGATCGACTCCTTGGCTGAATGGTCAGCGTTGTGCTCTTCCATTCCCGCCCGGGTTTGAGATTTTAACCATGGTTAATGACCCTGACTTGGGGACTGGAGGTTTGTACTGTCCCCAATAACCCTGCAACTCACACAACACTATTCTTCCACTACAACGACACGCAGTTCCCGCACACGATAGATAACATCCACCCACATCGGAGGGTCTGCCTTATCAGAGCTGCATCAGGCTAGAATTAGCCACACGGAATTATTATCACAAAGGATAATTCTTGCTAGGAAACAAATAGCTAATCACGATTTTGGAATGTCACAATAATAATAATAATAATAATAATAATAATAATAATAATAATAATAATAATAATAATAATAATAATAATAATAATAATAATAATAATAATAATAATAATAATCTTATTTGTTCTACGTCCCACTAACTACTTTTACGATTTTCGAGGACGCTAAGGTGCCGGAATTTAGTCCCGCAGGAGTTCTTTTACGTGCCAATAAATCTACCGACACGAGAGTGACGCACTCAAGCAGCTTCAAATACCACCGGACTGAGCCAGGATCGCACCTACCAAGTTGGTGTCAGAAGGCCAGCGTCTGAGCCACTCAGTCCGGCAGGAATGTAAGAATGAGAACTGCAATAGAAAGAAGCCGATCTGGAAGTCCAGCAGACAGAGGTTCACCAGTTGTCCTCGGCCGGTGGTCAAATTCCGCGTGGCACCATTCTCCTTCCCATTCTACATCATGATTAATATGGTTCGGTATTTTTATCATGTAATCCAGGATAACTCGTCAAAGTGGATTTTAGTTAATCGTCTGTTTATAATAAAAAATGCTATTTTCAGGAAAAGTAATCTGCTGATATTTCTTTATCTTTCTTTCTTGGACCGTCAGACATCGGGTCGGGGGATCCAACTGGGCAGGAGGATCAGTACCTCGCCCAGGCGGCCTCACCTGCTATGTTGAACAGGGGCCATGTGGGAGGATGAGAAGATTGGAAGGGATAGACAAGGAAGAGGGAAGGAAGCGGCCGTGGCCTTAAGTTTGATACCTTCCCGGCATTTGCCTGGAGGAGAAGTGGGAAACCACGGAAAACCACTTCGAGGATGGCTGAGGTGCGAATCGAATCCAGCTCTACTCAATTGACCTCCCGAGGCTGAGTGGACCCCGTTCCAGTCCTCGTACCTCTTTTCAAATTTCTCTTCTGAGCCGGGGTTGGCAGCTAATATCGCTAACCACTACACCACAGAGGCGGATCATATTTCTTTTTTATTATTGTTATTGTGGGAAAGGGCAAGGAATGGGAAGGTAGCGGCCACGGCTTTAATTAAGGTACAGCCCCAGCATTTTGTTGGTGTGAAAATATGAAACCACGAAGAATCATCTTTAAGACTACCGACTGTTATAAAAATAAATGACCGAACTCGATAGCTGCAGTCGCTTAAGTGCGGCCAGTATCCAGTATTCGGGAGATAGTTGGTTCGAACCCCACTGTCGGCAGCCCTGAAGATGGTTTTCCGTGGTTTCCCATTTTCACACCAGGCGAATGCTGGGGCTGTACCTTAATTAAGGCCACGGCCGCTTCCTTCCCACTCCTAGCCCTTTCCTGTCCCATCGTCGCCATAAGACCTATCTGTGTCGGTGCGACGTAAAGCAACTAGCAAAAAAAAAAAAATGGCGTAATGCCTCCGGAGAGGCCTTGTGCAGATATTTTTCTAGTAGACGGCCTATTAGGCTACCTGCATGTCTGTTGAATACGCCACACACACACGCAGCCCCCGAGCCATTGGAATTAACCAGTTAAGGTTAAAATCCCCGACCCGGCTGGGAATCGAACCCGGGACCCTCTGAACCGAAGGCCAGTACGCTGACCATTCAGCCAACGAGTCGGACTACGGCAACGATGAACGAGAGAGTAGACGTGCTAGCGAAAGAAGCCACAACATGTGAACACCGCCACTAAAAACACCATATTCTGATTTCCAGTCCACAATCAAGCAGCAGGCCTACAAGGAATGGCCTGAGTACTAGAAAACGACTCAGATTGCAACAGAAAAGCACTATACTAGAATTCAGCCCGCCATCCTAACGCTAGTCTGGTTTAAGAATTTGAAATTAACACGAACACACCTTTCATCTTTACTAAGAATGCACCTGGGTCATGGATGTTATCCGAGTCATCTCCATAGTATCAAGGTATTGGATACACCTGACTGCTCAGAAGACCTTGGAGAAATAGTAGACTTGATCCACAGCCTATTGTCATGTAAGAAGTACTCCCAACAGCAAAACCATCTGTACTATTCTCTGGTGAAGTTAAATACCCCACTGCCAACCTCAGTTGTCATCCTCTTATCAAACCTAACTCCACAGTTATGTGCTGTAATTTCACAATATTTATCAGGCTGTAGTAATTAAGTTATAAGTAGACCCCGAATTAAAAGAAATGCATATGGAAATGCATATTTTGAACGTTAGTGCATATACAGATATAGTTTTCTCTTATGTGTGATCGATTATCTAAGATTTCTGAACGAAATGAAAAATCTAGTGAACTTTAATAAAGTGAAAGATGTACTTAAAAGTATTGATGATAGTCATACTGCGTGTGTTCGTGAAGCCAAGTGTGCATTTGAATCTGAAACTGTATATAAAGATATCAGTTTCATCCACGTGTATTGTTCGTCACTTTCGAAGGCGAAAGGGCCTAGAAACTCGCGGTGCACTCCTACAAGAATCCCTTCAGTTAATTCAAAACACCATTAGTTCTTTAAAAGGTGTCACTGGTGAAACTGGAAGGAAGTTAAAAGGAAACTCAGTACTGTCCTGGGCTCAAACCCAAGACTGAAGAAGATTCAATCCATAAGTAACTACATAAGTGGAATCAGGCAGACTTTGCCAGAAGAATGTTCCGAGCTGACAGGAGCCAGTGTACAAGTATTGCTCATTTACGTCCGTCAACAGAACGATCATTTTTAGGGTATAAATTCATTCTATCCGACAACAGAATGTCACTGGCCCCTGAAATCATTGAATAGCTGTTGATAACCTAATGCCTTGCATTTTACAAGGAATGAAACATGTTTATCAATTTAACACTGCGTTAAAATTAAATAATGCATTTGGTAAGTGAATTTTGTTTTATTTTTAGTGCATATTTTCGTGCATATTTTCAACGTTTTTATTGCATACATGCATGCATATTGTTCAAGTGTTTAGTGGATATGAATCCGGCCCCTAGTTATAAATTATGACACCTTTTCAATCACGAAGACCTGTAAATGTATGCTCTCTCATTGTGTAAATACTGGCCCCATGGCCTTCCGAGGCCGAACGCCATTGGTGTAAGGGGTAAGTTAAGGGTGTGTTCTGCCCGGAGGCAGGTCCGAACCTCCGCAGAGGTGTGCCTGAGCCGGAGTTTACATGCGGCAGGCTGGCCAGTTCCCTTCCGATTGGTATAAAATATAAATAAAAGTGGCCAGTTTAGAATGTCCAAGGGCAACTGATGTACACACTTAAATAAGCAATGTTGTACCTCCTTTCGTACTTTCAATGTCTCATTGTTACATCTTTCTGCAAATAATATACTCGCAAGTTTCGTACAATTGTATTCCAGGCTTGTGACCCGCTCTTTAGCTTTCATACAGGATCCAGCCGCTTGTCCGCAAAGGAGTATTCAAGGCTGTAGGTTCCTCGCACTGCGAATTCGGTATTGATTGCACTTAAAAAAAGAGCTGCAGATGGCCCAAGGTAGGGCTGCTCTTGAGCAAGGCTTGGCGAGGTAAACAACATCTTTTTTTGTCACCGGGTGGTAATTGTTATGAGTTAGCATTTTATCTGCGATCACCGCGTGACCTTGGATTGCGGCACGTGAGATGGTCTCCCGTGGTCACACATGTCGTAAGGACATGTGGGTAAAGAAGTACTAAAAAATAGAAAGAAATATTACGATGGTGGTGATTACTGTTTTAAGGGGGATCTGTGGGATCATAAGCCTGAAAAAAAAGTGAAAGAAAAATTAAATACTCTCCACCCCTGGAATCAGATTGTGTTGGTGGTGGTCAAGGGGAAGTACAACTAGAACTACAAGTAGGAGTAAAAGGATGAAGGTATCAGCAGAGGGAAAGGAAGGGGCATGAAGGAAGTGAAAATGAAATATTTCATAGGCGTCGCAAACGTAATACCGGTACTGTCGGGGTTGATGGCAATTAGAATTGACTAAGAAAAGTCGGACAGTAAGGATGAACGTGAATCTGGTACAGTAGGAGAGGATCATACTGACTCAGGGATGGATTATTCAAAACACTTAATACTAAATTGTTCATGGTTTTGCGACAAACGGCATCACAAGGAGAACTGATATGATCGCCATTAAGGAAAAAGCGGGCTGTATTCTAAACCCGACAATAACATACGAGATGCATCATACTCAACCAGCCGAAGTTGAAGACGAGTCAATCAATCAATCATGATCTGCATTTAGGGCAGTCGCCCAGGTGGCAGATTCCCTATCTGTTTTTACCTAGTCTTTCCTTAAATAATTGCAAAGAATGAATATTTGCCCCAATTTGTCCTCTTGAATTCAAACTTTATCTTCATATTTCAATCTTTCCTACTTTCAAGCTTATTCTTCTACTAATATCATTCCATGCTATCTCTTCACTCACAGCATAGAACATGCCATTTAGTCGAGCACCTTGTCTCCTTACTCCCAAGTCTTTCCAGACTAGATTTTGCAACATTTTTGTAACACTACTCTTTTGTTGGAAATCACCCAGAATAAATCATGCTGCTTTCCTTTGAATCTTTTTTCTAGTTCTTTTATCAAGTAATCCTGGTGAGGATCCCATAAACTAGAACCATACTCTGATTGGGGTATCACCAAGGACTTATACGCAATCTCCTTTACGTCCTAACTACAACCCCTAAATACACATATAACCATATGAAGAGATTTTAACCTTCCTTAAAAATCTCGTGAATATGATTACCACAATGAAGATCATTCCTTATATTAACACCTAGGCACTTAGCGTGTTCCCCTTGAGGTACTACCACCCCATCAACACAGTAATGTTGGATGAATGGTCAGCGTACTGGCCTTCAGTTCAAAGGGTCCCAGGTTCGATTCCCGGCCGGGTCGGGGATTTTAACCTTCAATGGTCAATTCCAATGAACCCGGGGCTGGGTGTTTGTGCTGTCCCCAACATCCCTGCAACTCACACACCACACATAACACTATTCTCCACCACAATAAGACGCAGTTACCTATACATGGCAGATGCTGCCCACCCTCATCGGAGGGTCTCCCTTACAAGGGCTGCACTCGGCTAGAAGTAGCCAGACGAAATTTATTTATTTATAACACAGTAAATAAAACCGAGAGGACTCTTCCCCTTGGTGAAACTTACAGTTTGACTTTTTATCCCATTTACCACCATACCATTATCCGCTGTCCTTCGAGTAACGTTAGGGCCTGCAATGCACGCGGGCCCGGGCCTTTAAGGGGGCCCGCAGACACCTCGCAAAAAAACAAAAATTGAAAGCATATAATTATATATCTAGCCGAATGTCAATCTGCACGGAAATGGAGTTTGCTTTTCAATTTGAGGTAAGGGATTTGCCATTTGGTTGCATCTAGCAGCAGTTATTATGACACGGCTGTAAACAGTGCTTTCCCTTGCCGTCTCGCCTAACTCCTCGTCACGCTTCTCACAAAAATCCTGTACCAAACTGCTTTAAAACAAAACTGATACCAAAAATCGCCATTTTAGTTATAAAATAATATTTTCTTGATGTGTAGTTCATCTGACATCGTATTATGCACAATGTTTGCTGAATATTTAACTTTTATCACACATTTACTAATTTTTTTTTTGGATTTGCTTTACGTCGCAGCGACACAGATAGGTCTTATGGCGACGATGGGATAGGAAAGGCATAGGAATTTGAAGGAAGCGGCCGTGGCCTTAATTAAGGTACAGCCCCGGCATTTGCCTGGTGTGAAAATGGGAAACCACGGAAAACCATCTTCAGGGCTGCCGACAGTGGGGCTGGAACTAACTATCTCCCGATTACTGGAGACTGGCCGCACTTAAGCGACTGGAGCTATCGAGCTCGGTACACATTTATTCAACAATGTATAATACCAATAAGAAGTTGTAGTAACACTCTGTCAATTCACTTTCGCCCGAACTCTGTTTGCGCGAATGTTGTCCTGTTTGATATTTTTCAAACTTTATTTGAACAGCTTTTGATTTAATTTTGTTCGTATATTTTCCTGTGTTGTAATCAAAAAAAATATTATAACGGAGACTTTGGTATCGGTTACAGAGTATACTGTAGTTTCGTAGTTACCGTAAAGTCCGCCTCTGTGGTGTAGTGGTTAGTGTGAATAGCTGCCACCCCCGGAGGCCCGGGTTCGATTCCCGGCTCTGCCACGAAATTTGAAAACTGTTACGAGGGCTGGAACGGGGTCCACTCAGCCTCGGCAGGTCAACTGAGTAGAGGTGGGTTCGATTCCTACCTCACCCATCCTGGAAGTGGTTTTCCGTGGTTTCCCACTTCTCCTCCGGGAAAATAGCGGGATTGTACCTAACTTAAGGCCACGGCCGCTTCCTTCCCTCTTCCTTGTCTATCCCTCCCAGTCTTCCCATCCCCCCGCAAGGGCCCTGTTCAGCATAGCAGGTGAGGCCGCCTGGGCGAGATAATGGTCGTCCGCCCCAGTTGTATCCCTCGACCCACTGTTTCACGCTCCAGGACACTGCTCTTGAGGCGGTAGAGGTGGAATCCCTCGCTGAGTCCGCGGGAAAAGTCAACCCTGGAGGATACGCAGATTAAGAAAGAAAGAAGTTGCCGCAAAATGAAACCAATTTTTAGTACAAACAGCTAAGTGGTGAATGGTTCAGCAGCTTAGCTGTTAAAACACGGAGGCAGCCAAATACAACATATTCAAATGTCCGAGGACATGTCCGGCTCGCCAGGTGCAGTTCATTCGATTTGAAATGATGATGAAGACAACACATACACCCAGCCCCCGTGTAAGAGAAATTAGCCAATGATGGTTAAAATTCCCGAGCCCGCCGGGAAACGAACCCGGGACCCATGTGGCCAAAGGTCAGACCGCTAACCATTTAGCCATGGAGCCGGACACTTCGGTACTTTGTGGGGCAGAGTGGTTAGCTCTACGCCCGGCCGTCTTAGCCCCCAGGAATTAACCTGGTACTCATTTTTGGTGTAGGCTGAGTGAACCTAAGGCCCATGTGCACCTCCGAAAGTGGAAATCTCTTTTCTTAAATTGTTCGACTTCCTGGCGGGGAATCGAATCCACGTTCTTTCGGGTGAGCTGAAGACGCCTTTACCGCTTCGGCCAGGCAGCCCCTGCATATTATATACCTGCTGTAATTAAAGTTATTTTGTTATTCGTATATTTTACATTTTATTTGAGGGAGCCCGGATACGTATTTTGGCAGGCGGGCCCCTATCACATTCTTTACGTCCCTGACCGCACAACATTGTCTAGGTCGCTCACATTCCTGTAACTCATTTACTACTCTATACATCATAACATAATCCGTAAAAAAATCCTTACCTGTGATTCCAGTTCTTTACTCATATAATTTAGATATTTAAGAAAATATAAAGGTCAAGTGATACTGCCCTGTGGGACGCCCCTCTTAATCATTACAATATCAAATAACACTTCACCTACTCTAATTCTTCCTAGAAATGTAGCTGCCAATTCAACGACTCTTTTGTCTAGTCCATTAGTCCTCATCTTTGTCAGTGATCTTCCATGATAAACCGTATCAAAAGCCTTCCTTAGGTCAATAGCGATACTATCCATTTGACCTCTTGAATCTAAAATATCTGCTATACCCTGCTGGAATCCCACAAGTTGTACTTTAGTGGAATAGCCTTTCCTAAACCCGCACTGCCTTTTATCAAACCAGTTAGTAATTTCGCGAACATGTCTTATATAATCATAAAGAATGCATTCCCAGACCTTAAAAACAACACACGTCAAGCTGACTGGCCTGCAATTATCCGCTTTATATTCGTCACCCTTTCCCTTGTACACTGGGGCTATTGCAACTCTCCATTCATTCTCCAATCATTACAATATCAAATAATACTTCACCTACTCTAATTCTTCCTAGAAATGTAGCTGCCAATTCAACGACTCTTTTGTCTAGTCCATTAGCCCTCATCTTCGTCAGTGATCTTCCATGATAAACCGTATCAAAAGCCTTCCTTAGGTCAATAGCAATACTATCCATTTGACCTCTTGAATCTAAAATGTCTGCTATACCTTGCTGGAATCCTACAAGTTGTCCTTTAGTGGAATAACCTTTCGCAAACCCGCACTGCCTTTTATCAAACCAGTTAGTAATTTCGCAAACATGTCTTATATAATCATAAGGAATGCTTTTCTAGAGCTCACAAACAACAAATATCAAGCTGACTGGTCTGCAATTATCCGCTTTATATTCGTCATCCTTTCCGTTGTACACTGGGGCTATTGCAACTCTCCATTCATTTGGTATCGCCCCTTCAAGCAAACAGCAATCAAATAAGTATTTCAGATATGGCACTATATTTACTTACGGTGCCATATTACACAGAAAAGTACCGGATAGAAGATATTCGGGTGACGGGTCTTATGTTGGTGACAGGAGGAAAGGTGGTAAAAATCATGAGAGTCTTCGGGTTCAGCACTGATGAACTCATGGGTTCGGGGCAGGCGCGGCTCCATAATACGATCTGCAGAACCACCACAATGAAAGATATACAGTACCTAATGTAATATATAGCGATTAGCGATCCCATCCTTCATATTGAGTGTGTATATCGAATCAAAGATCGATGCCCACACAGGTGCTGGTGATCTGGCAACCCTGTTTAGATCTGTGAACGAGAGAATATTAGGAGAGCACACTTAACTACAGCTTTCTTCCGGTAGGTGGCTAAGAGTCGCCCATAAGGTTGTGTATTTACTGCACGCCTTGCAGTACGTCTGGCCTATTCCCGTGACCATAGAGTTAGTAAATAATACACTTGACAGCGCCACCGTCCGTAAGAGAATCGCTGCAGCGAGTGAGCCTGTTGAAATCTCAGCTGTTTGGGAAAAGCTCCCTCTATTATACTCACCAGTGTAAATAGAGAACTTTTGAACTTTTGAAACTATGTGGATATTGATATGGTTTAAAATTATTACATGTCAACATTCTCTCATACTACAGTAGAGTTGTGATGCTTCTGTTCAGTAGAAAGAAAGTCCAAAAAGTTTAAATACAGGATAAAGGCGTGATAAAAGAGGATGGTTGTGATTAAGTAACACAAAATCAATTTACTGTCCATGTTAAATCATCAAACAATGTACCTTATGATTGGGGTATGCATATTTTTCTATCTTTTGTGTAAATGACCAGGACTTCAGCAAAATTTTATCCAACGACCGAAAACATTCTCTCTCGTACGAAGCGAATGAGCGAGTTCTTAGGCTTACAAGTAATCATGACTATGTTTCTCCGTAATGGTAGTGAATTCTTCCGAGTTAGGTAGTCATGAAAATGAAAACAGAAACGCTAGTACCATCAGATGATGTTCCCCCTCCATTAAGAAAGCCGGCTGCCAAAGATGTATGCAGGTCTCGGAACCTTTGTAAATATGAATGTGTCGATAAGTCAACTCTTTTTTTCGATAAGCGGAAGGAGGCTTTATTTTTTGTAAATTTTAATTGTTTTTTTTGTACAAGTCAGTTATTTATATTTATATTCGGTACATTTTCGAAAACTTCACACTGATAGGACATAGAGAAAAGCGTTTCCGCGGGATTGGAGGACGTATTCACACGACCTCAGCTGACACTTTCTGTATACAATACGAATTTAGATTTGTCTATTACACTTACTGCAATGGACTGGGCGTCACAGAGCAGAACCACCAACATTATTCAGCACGAGCCGCCACTGGCTAAGAGCTCTCAGGGGGTCTATCCTCATTTTGAGATATCGGCTATACACATCAGAATACGTTTTGAATACTTATTTCCCAAGTTGTTCTTATAACATTTTAAAATATTTTGTAGCTTTTAATTTCACTAATTGTTTTCTAGAACTGTTTAAATTTGTAGTTCCAATTGAATATTTGTTTTCAATTTCTCGAGCTCATTACAAACTATTTCTTTCTTAATCAATATCAATTGTGTTGTGTACTTTTTTTTTACCTTCGGACTGCCTCTAGGTGGAGAAAGAATTTATAGTAATAAAAATCAAAATTAATAGAAGGCAACACAAATTCGCTTTGGCAGAAATGGTTTTCATTGCCTCATATTATTCATAAATATTTTAAACTCCGAAGGTTCTGAAGGACACTCACGAACAATAGTAGGCTATTCCTTAACATCACCGTAACAACATGCATTACCTGGACCCTCAACATGTGCCTCATCGTGATTCGTCGTGTAATGCGAAATACAATACTGTAATAGCACCGGCGGGTGACGAGTTACAGAGACACACTGTATAAGTAATTAAGATGTCCAACCGACGATCCCGAGTTGAGAGCCCTTCCTTTCAGCCGCCTGTTAACAACAGGTAGAGGACACCTTGCTTCCATTCGGGTGGGAAGGAAGTAGTGGTGATTATTATAGTAAGCGGGTAGTACAAGTAATTCACTGCCCCCTCTAAATTATGAGCACGAAAGCAAGAGATCTGATCCTCCGAAAAATGAGAGCAAATGAGGTGGATTCGATCCCCACCGTCGGCAGCCCCGAAGAACGTTCTCAGTCGTTTATCATTTTCATACTCGATTTATGATCTCTGATCGTCAGAAACTATTGATATGGTGTGAGTTACTGCTGAATTGGAAAGAAAGCGTGACTGTCAAGAGGAAAGGGAAGACAAAATAAATTAATAAATAAGAGAATTAAAAAAGTATCGAAATGTAAGGCAAAGAATGAGTAAAGAAAGGAAAATAGAAAAGAGAAATGAAGAAACAAAGGAATGAATCAAATAATAAGAGGAAAAGGGAATAATTAAAAAGAACAGTTTTCATAAAAACATCACGATTACAATACGTTTTCTTAACAATGAAAATACACAAGTATTTGAATGAAAATATGTAATTATAATATTATATTATGGGACTTCAGCTCGCTCCTTTTTAGAGGAACTTTCAGTTATTCCAAATAAAAACTACCAATGGAATATTAAATAACTGTTTACAACGTGTTATTACTGCTACTACTATTTTATTCCAATATACAATTACAGTATTATTTGTTCTCACAGTGTTTGAAAATGCTCGAAAAGACGAACAAACCACACACACTCAAATCCTACTTAACTATAGTTTATGGTGATCATCACCACGGCACAGACTACGCATGCGCAATATGCCTGTACATAACACCCCCTTTTTCCTCAGAAAAACGTATCCTGCGTTAAAAGGAATAAAATGTTAGATAGACCTGGAGGCTGTATACGAGACATGGGCTATACTTGGAGCCCCTTTACTTTGCGCTTGAATCATTGCCTATAAACGCTGAGCTTCTCGTGAAGTCAGGTCATCTCACACTGATACGGGGTCTGGCTCCATGGTTAAATGGTTTGCGTGATGGCCTTTGATCACAGGAGTCCCGGGTTCGATTCACGGCAGGGCCGGTAATTTTAACCATTATTGATTAATTCCGCTGGCACGGGGGCTGGGTGTATGGGATAGCATTATCTAAAATCAATCAATCAATCTGATCTGCATTTAGGGCAGTCGCCCAGGTGGCAGATTCCCTATCAGTTGTTTTCCTAGCCTTTTATTAAATGTCGTCTTCATCATCATGTCATCCTCATCACGACGCGCAGGTCACCTACGGGAGTCAAATCAAATGACCTGCACCTGGCGAGCAGAACTTGTTCTCGGACACTCCCGGCACTAAAAGCCATACGCCATTTCATTTTCACTTTTTTGTTTGTTTGCGTAACGGTTTGTGATTTTGTGTGCCTGTTTTTATGTTTGTTTGTTTGCCTGTTTGTGCATGTGCCTGTTTGTTTGTTTGTTTGTTTGTCCGTGTGCCTGTTTGTGTACCTGTTTGTGTGTGTGTCTGTTTGTTTGTCTGTTTGTTTGTGTGCCCGTTTGTTTGTGTTCCCGTTTGTTTGTGTGCTTATATGTCTGTGTGTTTATCTGTTTGTGTGTATGCCTGTCTATTTGTGGGTGTGTTTCCGTGTCTATTTGTGTATTAGATTGTTTACCTGTTTGAATTTTGTTTATGTGTCTGTTTACCTGTTTGTATGCCTGCTTGTTTGTATGTTTGTCTGTTCGTGTTTCTGTCTCTGTGTCTGTTTGTGTACTTGTTTGTTTGTTTGTCTGTCCGTTTGTGTTTCTGTCTGCTTGTGTGCCTGTTTGTTTGTCTGTTTACGTGTTTGTTGGTCTGGTTGTTTGTGTACTCACCTGTATGTGTGTTTGCGTGTCTGTTTATGTGTGTCTGTTCATCTGTTTGTGTATGTGGCTGTCTATTTGTGTCGACAATACTGAAGACTGACAAGATATCTGACTCGTGCCGTAGGCTACTCAAAACACTCTACATAATAAAAGCTCTCCTGTCTCTTGTGTATCATGGGAGGAGTAAAAACGGAAATATATGAGTAAAAAGAACGATAGTTCTCTCAGATGAAGAAATAGAACACGTATATGCATTGAGCTAAAAGGAAGCACAGTCAGAAGTGATCCACTGTATATTGTTTGGATGAGGTAAAAAAAGAAGTAAACTCCTCATCCCGAGGTGGTGCAGCTGTTTTCAGGCACACCCCTAATATAGGTGAGGTGCATGTGCCATTTCAACCACACACCAACCCTCCTACCATTCTTAAAATTCTGGCAGTATCAGGAATTGAGCCAGGGCCTCCCAGGACGCCAGCTAATAGTGCTGACCGTTACGCTCTGGAGGTGGTTTTGGATGAGGTGAAGAGCAGGATCACAATGGCCAAGGATGCATACATGAAGCATAGGGTACTGATGAGTGGACTACTTAATATGAACTTCAAGAAGAGGATAGCCTCCGTGGCTCAGACGGCAGCGCGTTGGCCTCCCACCGCTGGACACCGTGGTTCAAATCCCGGTCACTCCATGTGAGATTTGTATTCCGCCTCTGTAGTGTAGTGGTTAGTGTGATTAGCTGCCACCCCCGGAGACCCGGGTTCGATTTCCGGCTCTTCCACGAAATTTGAAAAGTGGTACGAGGGCTGGAACGTGGTCCACTCAGCCTCGGGAGGACAACTGAGTAGAGGTGGGTTCGATTCCCACCTCAGCCATCCTGGAAGTGGTTTTTCGTGGTTTCCCACTTCTCCTCCAGGCAAATAACTTACGGCCACGGCCGCTTCCTTCCCTCTTCCTTGTTTATCCCTTCCAATCTTCCCATCCCCCCGCAAGGCCCCTGTTGAGCATGGCAGGTGAGGCCGCCTGGTCGAGGTATTGGTCATTCTCCCCAGTTGTATCCCCCGACCCAATGTCTCACGCTCCAGGACACTGCCATTAAGGTGGTAGAGGTGGGATCCCTCGCTGAGTCCGAGGGAAAACCAACCCTGGAGGGTAAGCAGATTAAGAAGGAAAGAAAGAAAGAAGGAAAGAAGAGGATAGTGAAGTGATTTTTATGGAGCGTTGCTCTTTATGGAAAATTTGAATGTGATGTAATAAAGTAGAGACTTGGACTTTGAGATGGGAGGAAGAAAGAAGAAATGTTCAAGTGTCGGTACGGAGAAAAATGGAGAATATCAACTGGCAAGACAAATTAAGGAATGAAGTAGTATTGGGTCCGCCTAGGAATGGGAGGGAAACGGCCATGGCCTTAATTAAGGTACAGCCCCAGCATTTGCCTGGTGTGAAAATGGGATACCACGGAAAACCATCTTCAGGACTGACGACAGTGCGCTTTGAACCCATTATTTCCCCAAATTAATAATTATCGCGCATTTAGTCAGAGAGTACATCGCTTAATTTTGCGGGATTTTTTTAAAAAAAATTAACGATGTAATTGCAACCTGTCATAATAAACTATGCCAACGGCCCTAGCCGTGTTGAAACACCGGATCCCGTGAGATCTCCGAAGTTAAGCAACATTGGGCGTGGTCAGGAGTTGGATGGGTTTCCACGCGCTGTTGGTGGGGGTAAGGGAATGGAGGAGCGGAAAGGAACTGGCCACTCTACCGCACGTAAACTCCGGCTCAGGAGCACCTCTGCGGAGGTTCGGACCTGCCTTCGGGCAGAATAACCCTTACCTACCTATAATAAACTATAGTGAAAATTTGAATGTGATGTAATAAAGTAGAGAATACAGAAAAAGTTTCGTTCCTTAACGGCTTTAAACGCGGGGTCTCTCAGACCCTGATGTGCCGTGGTAAGGAGAGCGGGTGAGTTGTACCAGGAAAGGGTTAAGGAAATGTCACTCAGTATCCCTTTTTGTTTGTGGAACCGAGCCAGAAAACCGATTCCGGACGCTGCTGCAACGTTGTTAGCAGAATTCTTAGAATATTGCACGGCTACCTAACACTTTCTCTAAGTAGTGAAATGTTGTTCCGAGATGCCTGCAGAACCTGTACTGTATGTGGTCCAGGAAAACGCTGCGGCTATATCGCATAACAATCTTACTTTCTGAGTAGTGGACGTCCATGGCATTATTTCTTTCCAGAACTCAGGCAGGAAAGTATTTTTATTGTAACGTGACTGCCATTGTGTAAAGTATTGAGCAATCACGGTCTATATCACTGCGCATGTCGTCTTCAATTTTGGTGTACAATAAATTAATGTTTTTTTTGTTTTGCTTTTTACAATTCGTTTTACCGACACAGATACGACTTATGCCGAAGATGGAAGAGGAAAGGGCTAGGAGTGGAAAGGAAGCGGCGTGGCCTTAATAAAGGTACACCCAGACATTTATCTGGTGTCGAAATGGGAAACCACGGAAATCCATCTTCAGCGCTGCTCACAGTGGGGTTCGAACCAACTATCTCCCGAATGCAAGATCACAGCTTCGCGCCTCTAATCGCACGGCCAACTCGCTCGGGAAATACATTAATAATAACCATTAAATTACAAGAACTGGAACATGTTGGTGAAATTAATAACTAGTTCGACAGGAGGCAGTTCGAGTTTAGGAAAGATTAATGCACTGAAGCTCAATTTGAAGGATTCCAGCAATATATAACAGATTCGGAGGTCAAATGGACTCTATCGCGATTGACCTAACTACTGTAAGGCATTTGATAGGGCACATCATGGGAGATTACTGGCAAAAATTAGTGCAATTGTACCAGATAAAAGAGTGGCTGAATAGGTGACTATAAAAGAGAACCCAGAGAATTAGAGTAGTTGAAGCATTATCTGATTATGTAATCATGAAGAGGGGAATTTCTCTAGGCTTTATGTTTTCATATATTCATAAATGATTCACAAATTATATAAGTAAAGGACTCGATTTTTGCGGATGATAAACGGGCTTAAAAGTCAGGTTGTCAGTTTCACAAATAAGAGAAGTCCTCTCAGTTTTAATCTGCGTTGATGGGGAGAAAGTTACTATTGGGGATCATTGTAAGTGTCTAGGTGTTAATATAAGGAAAGACCTTCATTGGGGTTATCATATTAACGGGATTGTTAAGAAAGGTTACTGATCTCTTAGCATGGTTATGAGGGTTTTGGGGGGTTACAGTAAGAATTTAAAGGAGAGGGCATGTAATATTTTGGTAAAACCTCATTTAGAGTATGGCTCCAGTGTATGGGACCCTCACGAGGATTACTTGATGCGAGAACCGGAAAAAATCCAAAGAAAAGTAGCTCAATTTGTTCTGGGTGATTTCTGACAAAAGAGCAACGAAAATGTTGCAAAGTTTGAGGCTGGAATGACTTGGGAATAAGGACATGAGCTGCTCGACTAAGTGGTATGTTTCGATGTGTAAGTGGAGAGATGGCGTTGAATGACATTACTAAATGAATGTGTTGTCTTCATCGCCATTTCATCCTCACCACGATGCGCAGGTCGCCTACGGGAGTCAAATCAAAAGACCTGCATCTGGCCAGCCGAACTTGTCCTCGGACACCCGGCACTAAAAGCCATACGTAATTTCATTTCATTTCAGTTGATGAATAATTTTGAGTGGCGTTTCTAAAAGTAAGAAAGATTACAATATGAAGATAAAGTTGGAATTCAAGAGGAAAACTCAGGGCAAAAAATTCGTTTATAGGAAGAGGAGTTAGGGATTGAAATAATTTTACAAGAGAGACATTAAAAATTTCCAAAATATTTGCGATTATTTAAGAAAAGACTAGGGTAAACAACGGATAGGAAATATGCCACTTGGGCGATTACCCTAAATGCAGATCAGTGGTGATTGATTGATTTGATTCGTTTACTGTTATGCCTTTCAAATGTTCAGTCCGTAAGCCACTGTGAATTTACTTAAAAGCCTCCACAATCCTATATTTGTAACTAGTTCTGTCACCTCATTAAGTTCTGTAACTCTGAAATCGTTGCAAAATTAATCTAACCATCGTCGTCTTGGTCTTCCTCTACTTCTCTTACCTTCCATAACCGAGTCCGTTATTCTCATAGGCATGTCCTCCTCCATTCGCCTCACATGATCCCACCACCGAAGCCGGTTATGCGTACAGATTTATCAGGTGAGCTCATTCCTAACATAGCCTTTATTTCCTTATTTTTAATACCCTCCTTCCATTGTTCCAACCTGTTTGTACCGGTAATCAGTTTCTCTACTTTCATGTCTGCTACTTCTAGCTTTTGAATGAGATATCCTGAATCTACCCTATTTCACTCCCGTAAAGCAAAATTGGATTGAAAACAGAACAGTGTTGAGATAGTTTCTCCCGGGAGCTGACTTCTTTCTTATAGAATGCTATTGATGCAACGGTGAGCTCACTGCGTTAAATTTGCTGCACCTTGATTTAATCTCGCTACTGTACTACCGTCCTGGGCGGACACACATCCTAAATACTTGAAATTATCTGCCTGTTCCATTTTTCTTCCAATCTGACATTCAATTCTATTAGATTTCTTTCCTACTGACGTCACTTTAGGAAATGCTAATTTTCATATCATACTCACAGCACCTATCTTCACATTCCAGACTTTAAGCACAATCTGCCATTAAGATCAAGTCGTTGGCATAGGACAAACTGCTTACCGTACTTAGAGCTAACTGAATCCTTCCCTGCCAATTTATATCTTTCAGTCGATGATCCATGAAAACTATGAACCAACAAAGGTGAAAGATTACAGCCTTGACTAACCTCTGTAAGCACTCTGAACCAAGAACTCATTCTTGCATCAATATTTATTGAAGCGTAATTGTCAAAATAAATGCCTTTGATTGCTTTTAATACCATCTACCCTTAATACCACAATCCCTTAGTACCGCTAACATCTTCTCCCCCGGTACTCTCTCATACGCTTTCTCAAGATCTAAGAATCATAAAATCACTGTTTATTCCTATCATAGCCCTTTTCAATTATATGTCGCATACTGAACATCTGATCCTGAGAGCCCCTCTGTGGTCTGAAGCCACACTGGTTTTCATCCAACTTCCTCTCAGCCACTGAGAGCATTCTCACTTCGAACATGCCAGTGAACACCTTGCCTGGCATAGTCTACTGATCAATACAATACCTCGATAGTTGTTGCAATCCTTCCTGTTTCCTTGCTAATAATTGATAGGTGCAATTAATGCGGTCATCCAGTGAGAGGATATCTTACTAACATCCATGCAAGTAATTATAGTCGAATGTACTCAGCAAATGTATGGAGGTATTTTAATTTGACACTGTTTAGGCTACCCGCGCGCCAATTTAGACGTTCCGTTTTACTGTGCCAGATGGCATAAACATGACGTCGATAGGGAAGAGATGTGGTATTATTGAAGGTGCGGTAGGATATATTAAATTAGAATATCTGTATGATTCAAGAAAGCCCATGTTTTCCTCACGAGAGCCCTGTTGCCGAGAGAAATCGATGTTTATGCAGTAAGTTCTCAGAACCGTTGCTTCGCGTTTTGCAATTAAGATGTATTATTCAAGCGAAATAATTGAAAGGTGATGCCCTCTCGGGGTCTGAACCCGGATCTCCTACTCGTTAACTTTTTTTCTCTACGACAGTGTTTGTTGGAGGAGAGACCAAAGTAAGGACTAGTTTCTGAGACGTCTTGCTGGTGGTCGTCAATCCACAGTGATTAAGTTCTAGTCCAGAAGACCGTGACACAAACAGCTATTCAGCTTCCATGACCAGTCACATTATTTGTCTTATAACATTGACCAGTTTACGAGATACTATACTTACACTTCAAACTAAGAAATAAGTGAAAGATAAGTTTTAAACTAGGTTGTTGTAGGGCGTGTGATCAGGCTCTACATGTAGGGAACCAAGGTTCAAATGCGGAGACTACAGAGTAGAATTGTGAGCGGCTGCAAAAGAAGAACTAGACAATGTCGTGAGATGGAAAGCAGACAATGGTATAAAAATCGCAGGAATAGAACCAGCTTTTGGTTGATTAGGCCGTATGCGTTTGCAGATTTTCGCCCAGACGTGCCATTTGGGCTCATCAGTTGGATTGGCACGCTCCATCAAGACTGCTTATATGTGGCAGACCTACTACACGGTTCTACCGTGTTAGCAAATCGGCGTTGCTAACCTGCTAAATGGGAAGTTCCCCCTATTCCCCACGGAGATACAGTTACAAAAATGACTTGTCTTGGTGGGGCGTGCCAATCCAACTGTGTAGCCCAAATGGCACATCTGGGTAAAACTCTGAAAACGTACAAGGCCTAACCACCCAAAAGCTGGTTCTATCAATGTTTTTTGAGATCTGCGGCCGTGAAAGCCATTTTTGGAGACATTGGTATGATGGCAAACGGGATGAAAAGTCATGCTGTATGTTTCACCAAGAGGGAAAGTCTTCTGAGTTTTAATTACTGTGTTGATGGGGTAAAAGTACCTCACGGAGATCAATGTGAATACCAAACCAAACCAAACCCCTCTGGCACAACAGCTCCGAAGGCCCTTGCCCTACCAAGCGACCGCTGCTCAGCCCGAAGGCCTGATGATATGAAGTGTCGTGTGCTCAGCACGACGAATCATTTCGGCCGTTTTTCTTGGCTTTCTAGACCGAGTCCGCTATCTCACCGTCAGGTAGCTTCTCAATTGTAGTCACGTAGGCTGAGCGGACTTCAGATCAAGGTAAAAATCCCAGACCTGGCCGAGAATCGAACCCGGCGCCTAATGTGAGTGCTTAGGTGTAATGTGAGGAATGCTATTCATTGCGGTAATCGCATTAATGAGGCTGTAAATAAAGGTTCTCTTTATAAGGTTATGGGGGTATTTAAGGGTTGTAGTTAGAATTTAAAGAAGAGGGCGTGTAAGTCTCGTAAGACAGCACTTAGAATATGGTTCCATGTATTGGACCTTCACCAGGACTACTTGATACGGGCACTGGAAAGAATTCAAAGGAAAGCAGAACGATTTCTTCTGGGTGATTTCCGAGAAAGGAGTAGTGTTACTAAAATGTGCAAGCTTCGGGCTCGGAAGACTTGGGAGTAAGGAGAGGAGATGCTCGACTTAGCGGTATGTTCCGAGGTGTCAGTGGGAAGATGGCATGGAATGAGATTAGTGGACGAATAAGTTGACGGAAATGTTCCATACTTTTAAAATCATTTAAGGAAATACTTGGTAAATAATTGAAAGGCAGTTTGGCACCTGGGCGACAGCTCTAAATACAGATTGATTGATTGATTGATTGATTGATTGATTGATTGATTGATTGATTGATTGATTGATTGACTGATTGACTGATTGATTGGCTATGTTGTATAAATGATTTTAAGTCTGAAGATTCACGTAGCATCCAGAAGGGCGAAAACCAAATAGTAGCTAGGATGGCTCCAGAGACCGCAGACACTGTAGGAATTTACTACGAGTTAGTGGGATCGTCTTATCATGTGGAAGATAGTGGCACAGTCTGAGACGCTTTGTAATGGTGGAGGTAACGGTCAGTTTAGGATGGAACACAATGGGTGAAACTGTATCATTGAGCCGGTATGGATAGATGTAAGGGCATGCGATATGTATGGAGGAAGGTAGGTAACCAAGGAGACTATAACGTATTCGGTCGTCAGTCAATATGCTAGATCATTGGTTTTCCTAGGAGGGGTATATGAGCAGCCTTGAAGAATAAACTTGAAAAAAACTTAAAATACGGAAAGAAATGCGAAAAAAGGTAGAGTATATTTAATTTTAAAATCCTTATATCACTGACGGTGTGAAGTTACTGGTTCGTGTGCAACGAAGTGAAATATAAGACCTGACTGTCATAACTACGGAGGATCGCCCGTTATAAGTAAAGATTGGTAGCGGAAGACCCCCTGTGAAATCAAAGTACTTTTGTAAATAGTCAGTAATGAATGAGGTGCAGTCATCGTCGAGTATAACTGTGTGTGTGTTGAATGGGTCATTCTCGATTAAATGAGTTCAATACAACAGTCAGTGTTTTGTGGCACACGAACGCAGTAATGGCTGTTTATTTGAGGAACGGCGTTCTGCCGTAATGAGAGCTTCAGTATGGGTCCGGACGTGTTGACCTATACGAATCATACGGTCCTTATTGATGTTGAACATCACTCGGACAATGGCTTCTAGGGAATTGGTCGTATTCTGGAAATGAGCAACATTGCCTGACAGATAAGATGCTAGGCTGGGGGATTTAGGTCTGGCGCGTTAGTTGGCCAATTATTGATGAGTTGTGCATGTGCAAATTATGTTCTTGCCTGTGTCATTATAGCTTTCCTTGCAGGCTCGAAGTCCTTATGGAAAACATGCAGACTTCAATCGTGTACACTCTCTATCTAGGGCTTCAAAACTGTTTCCAGCACCCAGTACTCAGCAGAATTCATCCGAAGGCCTCGTGGGAAGAAATTCGATGACATGGCATGTTATTCGCTATTCACCACCCCTAAAACCACCACACTTGCTGGAAACTTGGTGCGCATTACACAGAGGACATCATAAAGGTGCGGACATTCCCACTTGTAATTTTTTCTATTCCTCACCTTCCGATATTTTTATCGAAAAACAATCAGAGCAAGTAAACATCTTCTGGATGCTTCGCCTTGCTTAGTAATCGCTTTTCTCAAAGTGGTAGTTGTTCTTGTGTGTGCACCAACATGAGCTGACCTTTCCTCATAACAAGGGCCTGGATTCTGATGACATGTCATCTTTTAAATGATGCACCATAGACATTGCTAACTTATATACAAATCCTGTTCATGGCTCCCATATTACAGAAATGCATATCGTCGTTGCCGGGACAAAACCTCCTATGTAATAATATTTTTGGAGATATACTGACCCGCAGCACTTAAATTATGAAGAGAGAGAATGCCTTGACAATATTCATACAACATTGCACCTTAGATGACAGAACCTTACCGGCCAACGTTCTAAGCTAAAATATTTCACATAGGAGGTTTTGTCCCGGCAGCGACGATATTTATTAAATTATTTTTCGTCATTTTTCTAAGTACTTTAATTTTAGGTCATTTTTTCGCTTTTCGCGTCATTATTATGTTTTTTATGGAATTTATCAGAATATTTTATACGTTTTGAGTCTTTTTCTAACATTATTTAATGGTTTATGATGCATTTTTTGCGTATGGTACTGGATATTAACGGAACTGAAAGTGAGAATGAATACGAAGACATGAGAAGCTTCGCAACTTTGTTCAACCCTTATTTCTTGGAATATCCACATCCCAGGAGACACACCTGCGCTTGCAGCTAATCCGGAAGCGATGTTGAAATCGAGGGGGTACGAAGACAGACAACAGTAGGCCCAGTAATGCCAGTGTGATTAAGAACCTCAGTGCAACGACACGCGTGCTAAGTGGATGAGTGTTATCAGCAGCGATTGTTTTTCGAGTGTATTTAAAATGCCGAAATAAAAGCCATCTAGGGCTGTTCACTTCAAACGAATAATTTCTAAATTCTGCGAGGATATTTTTACCACCGATGGTGAAATTCATTTGTGCAAAATATATGAAGTGAAAGTGGCAGGAGAAAGACAATTTATCGTTCAGCAACAAATCGGTCGAGAGAAGCACATACGTGGAGTCCAAAATAGTAGCAAACGAAAATTTTCTCAACTGTTACTCTCACAGTGATCCTCCCATACGGGTACTTTCTCTGTGTTTTGCAAAGAATTTTGTGAAGCTTTGGTTTCTTCGAACATTCTACTCTGGAAATTGAACAATATTAAACTGAAAGACTTCTTAGAAAGGTATACGGGCCGTGTAATTCCGGATGAGTCTACTCTGAGAAAGAACTATGTATCCCAATGCTGTGACGACACAATAAGGAATATCAGAGAAGAAGTCTGCGGACACGAAATATTCGTTTCAATCGATGAAACCAGTAATGTAGAGGGCCGTTACATTGCCAATGTTATTGTGGGTACTTTAGAAGGAGATAGTACTGGAAAAATATTTTTGCTCACGACCGAAGTTTTGGAATATTTTAACCATTCTACAGCATGTTACCTCTTCGATAAATCGATGGGACTACTATGGCCTGAGGCTGTAAGGTATGATGATCTGCTCTCTGTGACTGATACAGCGCCTTACATAGTTAAATCTGCCAATGCAATTACTCAAAAATGGTATATGTAACCTGCCTAGCTCACGCTTTTCACATAGTGGCCGAAGAAGTCAGATCAAATTTCCCTGAAGTTAACAAGCGTGTGTCCCTGACTGAGAAGGTATTTACTAAAGCTCCATCACGCAGGGAACTTTTCAGATACCAAGCACCCAACATTGCATTACCACCGCAGCCTTGCATTACACGGTGGGGTACGTGGATCGACTATTTACTATTGTGACCACTTTCAGACAGTGAAGCATGTAATAGATTCCTTCGACGTACAAGACGCCAAGACCATTCAGATGGCTCAAGAATTGTTTTCGGATACGCAAATGGAGGGACAACTAGCGTGCATCAAAGCAAATTTCAGTTCCTTGTCGTCAATTAATACACGTATTCAGGAGAGAGACGTGGCTCTATAAAAACAATCAATTTAGTCAGAACAGCCACAGACGAATTAAAATGGATTCGTGACGATTTTAGTGTGGCAGTGTCAGAGAAACCGAAACGTGTTCTTGATAAGAACTCGAGTTTTAATGTTTTGTGCTCTATCTCTGGGATTTTGGCGGGTGAATATTTCAGCATTATTGGCATTGAAGAAGAACGTACATCCAGTGGTTTAGTGCACTTCAAAAATGTTCCAATAGCATCCGTAAACGTTGAAAGGAGCTTTCCAAAGTACAAAAACTTGCTGGTCCACAATCCTCGTTCTTTTTCATGTGGGAATCTACGAATGGTCATAGTCATCTACTGTAACGCGGAGTGAGGTAAGCCTGTATAGCATGTCATGTATTTTTGGTGCAAAGTTGTCTTATTACTTCTAATCCGATAAAGAATTCGAGTACCTAACGATGAAATTATCACTTCTTTGTTCTTCAGATATTGCAGCCTTAAAGTTCCACATACCATGAAGTGTTATTTTCCTTGAAGGAAAGAACACAGAACTTGGAGTCCCAAACAACAGACTGAAATAATAACCGGTATTTGTGTGCAAATAGTTCGTATTTGTCAAATAACAATTAAATTATATTAGATACCTATTAAAATTATTTCATCATACAATGATGTAGTCTGCATTTATTGTGTGATGAAATTATGTTAGTTTCATTCAAATTTTTAGATATTTTTTTAAAGATTTCGGGTCATTTAATAGGATACTAGCGTACCCATGCGAGAACTCTCGCATGTGGAAATCCGCCTTCCCACTCCGACCCCCACTTTCTCCCCACATTCGTGTGAAGGTTTCTTGCTGCCCCCCACAGTCGTTCTTTCAGATAATAAGTCGTATCTGTACCAAGTTTGATTGAGAGCTATGCTGGAGCATACGTACTTTCATCCGTAATCTCGATCATTTTGGACATATTCTTAAAGGTCTCTTAAAGATGTAAGTAGGACAGGAATAGCATTTGTGTGAGTAAGTGAGGACTAAAATTTGCATGAAAATTTTTAATATGCTACAACATAAAAGATGGATTAGAAAAATAAATTCCCTTAAATAACTTGATATAATTTACATTACAATCAGTGTAGTTAGCCATCACGTGGCAAGAAGTAAAAAATCATTAATCTTGGAATCCATGGGGCGTTACATAAACAATACACTGTATATTAAGATAAGTTTGAATAGACTCAACTATCTGCGTCGTACCTAAACGTCCTGGTACATGAGACGAGCAACAGAAAATTTAGCATATATAAGAAAACTAAGATTAAAATGATTCCCATTTAATCTGGGACACATGATCCACAAAATGCTTAGTTTAGGACTTTCTGATACCTCCAAAAGACACTGAAGCTAATATGAGCCCGATATCGTAATCAAAGAAGAGGATTGAACCTCTCAACCCCTAAAATGCATACGTGCTTTCCCTCTAGCAATGTACAATAAAATGACAAACACGAATATTGAGACACAACAAACAACAACAATAAACACATCACAAATATTCCACTGGATCTGAAATAAACACACATTATACACACTGGTCTTGCGGAAATGGTGATGTAATCGCATCTCTGGGTCGTCTTCTGGAGCGACGTTTATTGACCTTACCTTTACTGAGAGAATGACAAGGTCGTCTTACCCTCGCTGTTTCAAACAACAACATATATCTGTCTGAAGATATAACTACGTGGGGAAGCCTCTGGTGGGTGATGGTGATGGTGATTATTGTTTTAAGAGGAAGTACAACTAGGCAACCATCCTCTATATAACACTAATCAGAGGGAAAAAATACAAGGTATCCGACACTTCGAAAAATGAAGATATCGGCCAAAGAAAGACAAGGGCCACGAAGGGCGTGAAATTGAAAGACTCCTTAGCCCTCGCAAACCTAATAGCGTCGGGGTCGGAAAAGAACAAGAGTTGACCAAGGGAGGTCGAATAGCAGAGATGAAAGTAGGAGCCTGGCACAAGTAAGTGGAAGCAATGCCAGGACTCAGCTGAGGGCCCCGTGGTCGCCAACCCACGCTCCAAAGTTCAGAGCCCCTGAGCCCCCTTTTAGTCACCTCTTACGACAGGCAGGGGATACCGTGGGTGTTATTCTACCACCCCCACCCACAGGGGGGAAAGCCTCTTTCAATCTGCTTATCGTCACATGGCTAATGGGTACCTTCTCCTGCAGTACAAGGCAGCTATAGAAAAACCCTAATTTAATCCTAACACCCTCGTAACCGTACACAAATGATTCAAAGCTAAATAACACAGAGGACACATGTATTAGTTCTAAACATATCTAAATGATCGCCATTAAGGTATAATGAAAGTTTATTTACAAAGAGAAATATGCGAAGCTGAACTGTCCCTCTCTCATCCCAAAAGAAAAGATCTGTTCAACCTTATCCATAACATTGCGACCTCACGGCTCCTCCATGCTGGACTGTGATATGGATTTATCCCAACACTTGACTAGCGTCGTCTTGAGCTGCTGGTCCTCGGTTCAGTTCCATGGTATGGTCCATCGTGCTGCCGTCTGCTCGAGCGCTGGTTTGTAGAAAGGTCTCGTGCTTAACCAGCTCTTCTCGTAGATTCCCGTGCTGCCAATAACTGTAATTATACGCACACAATTCAGATGCCTGTTTGCGCACTCCCGTCACTCCTAGTTCTGCATATTGTAGGTTAGGCCTAAAGAAACTATAGAACATGTCTCCCATCTGGGCTTATAGTTCGTCCCGTAGAGCTCCTAGTCATAAGTAGGAAGTATTTGTAAAAAATTGTAGCACGCATCTGATTGCTGATTTCTGGACCAAAGTTTATTAACATATTAGTCCTTGCTCTGTGTGATTGCTATTTCTCCAGGCTACGGATGATTAAAACTAACCAACACTATCTATTCTAACATTGGCTTTGTGTAATTGCTACAAGCTCACGACGCACCCTGTCTCATCGTCTGTCTTCCAAAGAATGCCATCTCCTCTCACTGCTCCTTTATATATATTCTTGACAGAGACGCCACATACGAGGAAACCCTATGATACAGACGCTTCTCCTTTGTGCAAACTAAAGCTTGGTTCCCACGCTCATCCCGCTCAAATCATACTAAGAAAGGCAATTATACGTAGCACATCGGATCAGCTTGGAACACACAGTAAATTACTACAAAATTTTCTGTTATTTTAACTTGATCGAAATTTGTTCACGTGTAATTATCGTCATATTTTCATACCATGCCAGGCCTGCTTTCTTCTTATAAGCGTGGTATATGTGAATCCCCAGACAGTATTCGAGTCGTTCCATCCTTTCCCTGGCTTCTTCGCTCTCTCACACATTTTACCACGCCCGGTCTAGCTTCATTGCCCCTCTTCGAGCTCCAAGATACTTTTCGCGCCTTTCCAGTTTCGACTCCCGGTACAGCGTTTCTAGTGCGTTAAATAATATATATATCACCATGAAACGATATGGTTCAATATAGGTCGTTTTCTATTATTTTAATACTTCGCCCCCTATCCATCCCCACCCAAAGGAGTCCTATGAGTGCCTTACACAACAGTGTATATTTTCCAGATGAAAAATTAAATGTCGTATGGCTTTTAGTGCCAGGATATCCCAGGACGGTTTCGGCTCGCCAGATGCAGGTCTTTCTATTTGACTCCGGTAGGCGACCTGCGCGTCGTGATGAGGATGAAATGATTATGAAGACAACACATGCACCCAGCCCCCGTGCCATTAGAATTAACCAATTAAGGTTAAAATCCACGACCCGGCCGGGAATCGAACCCAGGACCCTCTGAACCGAAGGCCAGTACGCTGACCGTTCAGCCAACGAATCGGACTATTTTCTAGATGCTAAGTCATATGTGTACCAATTTTGGATGGTAGCTATGCCCAAACGTATATGCATAATCTCGCTGCTGTAGAATCTTGGAGCTGACGTTGCCATGGTTACAGCAGTTCATTTCTTTATCCGATTCCTAGAGCAGGGGTAGTGTGGTGCCAATATCTCCCTAACGGTTGGTTTTACGGCCTTGAAACATGGTTTTTGGTTCCGTAGGGCTTACCAAGTTTTGTTCTTTGCGTGAAGGGGCTTAAAATGAGCTTTGTCTCAACATTGTACGACAAAATTGATATTTCGCCTATATTAGCCTAGTATTAGGGGTAATATATATTTACAGTAATAAAATAATTTTTAGAATCGGTCCACTAGTTTCTGAGATTACTCCCCAGATATACACAACCCACAAAATTCGCACTCTCTCCTTATTATATTAATATCATTATAGTACATATTATTTGCAGTCATTTTATAGGTCATTTTTAAAAATTCTTAGGTCATCAAAATCCGGGCTCTACTCATAACGTAAGTCTAATATCGATTGTCCTCGTGCATCAGTAGCTCTCAGTGATGTTATGGAATTCTCATCGATGACGTTCTGCATCTATAGTGCGAAATCTTGTGTCTTGAACGCTATGAATTATATTTGCACTGACTACGTGCAACATATCCTCACCCACCGGAGGCTTCCAGCTTATTTCGAACTTTGGTCACAAATGACCAGGCAACTTCCAAAAGCCGGACAATTTCAGCACCGCTATGTTTTGCTTGTATCGCGATGATATCTGAATATTATTATTATTTATTAGGTTCGTTACGACCCCTGAGGATCACGAGTGACTTGTTCGGTACGTCTTCTTTCTTCCCAATACCTCTTCATTCTCTCACTCCTCCTCTTTCTCTCGGCTTCCGTGATCTGAATCTGGATCCTGGTGTCTGTCCATCTGTGACCTTCCACGAGCTTTTTGTATTTGGACCTATCCTGTACTGTCATCAGTGGATATTTTTCCTTTATGCCAATAGTCTCCCAATCTTCTCTGACTTCCTTCATCCACTTATTTCCATTTAAGCAGGTTGCATTCCATATCTTCTTCGTCAGCCTACTGTCATCCATCCTCATGAGATGTCCAACAAATCCTAACCTTCTCTTTCTTATCACACTCGAGATTGGCTCTATACTCGCATATAGTTCCTGCCTTGATCTGTGTACCCAAATTTCACCTTGCTTTTTGGTGCCCCATATATGTCTCAAGATTCTTCTTTCCTCCTTCTCCAATTGTATGCAAGCTCTCTTGCCTAATGTCAGCGTTTCAGTTGCATATAATGCAGCATTCCTGATGGTTATCATGTAGTGTCGCAGTTTGGCGTTTCTCGAGAGGTTCTTCTTTCCATATGTAGTCATGGCTGCATATCGTAGTTTCAGCAGCAGTTGAGCTCTGTCTGTGGTACTTTTGTTGCTTTGTACTTTACCCGTGATGTTCTCACCTAGGTATCGGAAGCTGTCGACTCTCTCTACCACTTGGCCTTTTACATTCCAATCGGTCTTCGTATTCAGTACCTTCGTCTTGTTGTAGGCTATTTTTAGACCAACCTTTGCTGCAGTCTCAGCTACATTTGCTATTGCCAACTTCGCTTCTTCTTCCTTCTCATGTAACAACACCATATCATCTGCGAAGGCAAGGCAATCCACTATGACATTGTTTTTGATCTTATATCCAATATGTACACCTTCAATTCCCATGGTTCCATTCAACTGTCTCCACTGCTTCACCACTTCATCCAAAACTAGGTTAAATAATATTGGCGACAGCCCATCCCCTTGTCGGACTTCTGTCTTAATTTCAAAGCTGTCTGACAACATACTCCGGTATCTTACTCTAGCAGTTGTATCCTTCAATGTTTCCCCCACCAATCCATGTGTCGTAGAATCCAATCCTCTGTCGCGTAGGATGTTCAGTAGTGTGTTCCTGTCTATTGAATCGTAGGCTTTTGCGAAGTCTACAAATGTAACTATTGTGTCTTTTCCTTTCCTGTGTCTGTGTTCTATGATTCTCTTTAGTCCAAAGATCTGTTCTACGCAGTTTCTCCCTTTCCGGAAACCACCCTGGTATTCTCCTATGGTCGATTCAAGCTGTGCTTCCACTCTGTTCAGCAATAATCTCGAGAGTATCTTGTACCCAATATTTAGCAGTGAGATACCTCTGAATATATTAGCTTGTTTATGCATTCTTGTTAATATTCCTTTTCAAACTACTGTCTAATGTCATTGTTGTTTGAGTCATCAGTCCATAGACTGGTTTGATGCAGCTTCCATGTCACCCTGTGCTGTGCTAACCTTTTCATTTTTACGTGAGTACTATATCGTACATCTGCCCTAATCTGCTTGTCATATTCATACCTTGGTCTATTCCTACCGTTCCCTCGAAAACCAAATTAACAAGTACTGGGTATCTCTTCTTCTCGTCAAATTTAGTCAAATCGATCTTCTCACACCAAATCGATTCATTCGTGATTCCATGTACCCATCTCAACTTTAGCATTCTTCTGTAACACCATACTTCAAAAAGCTTCTATCAGTGGCGGTGGGCTCTCAGGAGCACATGAGCACGTGAACGCCCAGTTTTAATACATATTCACGCATTCATGGATAATTCGAAATTGTTTTCTTTGTTTCTGCCTGATTTTACCAATCGATCGAAAGTATTCGAATTATATCGAAGGTCCATTACATTGACAACTGTTCGTTTCGAGTAACAATGCAGGGAGCACACTGGAGATTTTGCTACGAGCCTGAAGACTATACGCATTCGTATGGAGATGAGTTCATGGTTTATGCACATATATCTCCACAAGTGAAGAGCACAGTAAGGTACGTGCCTTTCCGTCTACAACTACCCTCAAACAAGTGGTAGTATTACAGTTGACCACAAGGGTCCGCCACCACCCCTGTTACAGTTGGCCACACCTCCCATAAATTACTATTGCATTGCATCGCCGGAAGATTTCGCCAGAAGGCAATTCTGAACAGGGTTCGTAAACACGGGAAGAAGTTTCCTTAACATTATGGGTGGAGAATCGTTTCAATTTTAATTAATTCGAGTACTGGTAAATGTGGTAACTGCACACACTATTTTTACGCTTGTTGTCATACTTAAGTGAACTTCGTGCTATGTAAATCCAAGAATAGTCTTCGCATCTTTTAATATTCGCTACAATACAGTATTGTAGCAAAGTTGCTGTGAATTTTACTCGTGCCGAGATGAGTATCTAACCTGCCAACTTGGGGGCAGAAATCCGTCTGAGACACTCAGCCCGGCAGTCGTAATTTTAGTTTTGTTGTACACTCACTCATTAGTCTCGGAAAATGCCTCCTTGGTTACAGAGGTTCTACCAAATTATGAGTGGAGAAGCAAACTACAAGGAACATTTAGTGAAATTATTTAAGTATGCTATTGTGTACTGATTTGCGTTCTACTCTGGTATATTTGAGACGTGAACATACATTTTGTTGTGAACCCCCTGAAAATGTTGTCACGAGCCGCCACTGGCTTCTGTTCTTCTTCCCTCTGGGCTAGTTTCACTTCCATACAATGACACGATCCGGACGAAGGTCTTCAAAAACATCTTTCTAATTATTTTATCAATGTTCAAAGTGAACACATTTATTTTCTTAAGAAAGCTCTTCCTTGCTTGTGATAGTCTGCATTTTATGTCCTCCTTACTTCTGCCATCGTTAGTTATTTTACTGGTTCTGTATAAGTTGCGCCGAGTAAAATTTGCGCCGTGGAGATTCCACGCCGGGAGTAGAAGTGGTTTGACAGCTGTCTTAAAGCATCTGCTACCTGCGCTGCACCGCAGGGGGTTATTTCCAAGTTCAAGGAATGTGTGTGAATATCTGTAGTACTGAGATTTTGAAATTAATATGTAAAAAATATTATTCACTCTATTTTTTTTGCTAGTTGTTTTACGTCGCACCGACACAGATAGGTCTTACGGCGACCATGGGACAGGAAAGGGCTAGAAGTGGGAAGGAAGCGGCCGTGGCGTTAATTAAGGCACAGCCCCAGCATTTGCCTGGTGTGAAAATGGGAAACCACGGAAAACCATTTTCAGGGCTGCCGACAGTGGGGTTCGAACCTACTATCTCCCGAATACTGGATACTGGCCGCACTTAAGCGACTGCAGCTATCGAGCTCGGTATGTTGGTTTCTTGCACATTTAGAAAACCTGCATCGTATTTTTATCAGTGGGTGAAATGTGTATTACTACGTAGTTTGACTTAATTTACAAACCAAGTGTGGAAACATGGAATCAATCTTTCAGTCTTATGAAGAATATCCGCAGCCTCTTTGTAGCTAACTGACAGGGTCAGGAATAGAATGCATGAAGAATGAAATTCCGCTAAAGGAAGAAAATACTGCCGAATGTGAGATCTGACGTGCTTTTGTGGACAAAGAATAATGGATGGCAAATGAAATGTAGCGAATTTGTTGAATAAAGAATGACCAGTGAAAACAGAAAGAAAAAAAAAAACTGTCTCACCCTACGTTTCCCCGACATGCACCCTTTATGAAGTGATAGGGCTCAAGAATGAACCATAGCTACTGCCAAAGAAAGGAAATTGTGTGCCCTGGCGAGGCCTTTCGCATTTCCCTGGGTATAAAAGATTAATAAATGAGAAATGAAATTGTTTCAAACAGTGATGCGGATATAAATATGAAGAAATCAGAAATAATACTTTGAAAACCCTGATAAGGGGTAAGTAGGCAGTGGTCACTGACATTCTGAAACACGAAACTTCCCTGTGGAATTCCCAAACAAGACCTCTAGTTCCTAGAATGATTAATGACCACGGCGCAAGTTTTACTGATTTTAACACGGCGCAACTTTTACTCGGCGCAACTCATACGACACCATTTTACTACCCAAGTAACAATATTCATCTACTTCCTTTAGGAATTTCATTCCTAATCTAATATTTCCTGCATCTCCTGACTTCGTTCCGTTACTTTTGTTTTGAGCTATTTATTTCCATATTTTACTCCTTCTCCAAGACTCTGCCCATACCAATCAGAAATTTCTGCAGATTTTCTGAAGACTCAGATAAAATAACAATATTATCAGCAAATCTCAAGGTTTTGATTTCCTCTCCTTGGATTGCCATATTTATGCAACATATTCTAATAATTATTTAATTTATTTTCCGGGTTGAACCGTGTTGTACTTGTACGCAAACTGTACGTGATATGCGTACAAGTACAACACGGTTCAACCCGGAAAATAAATTAAATAATTCTTCACACCGTGGAAGCTTCACTTCTAAGATATTCTAATAATGATACCAGTGGTACACTATGGGCTGGAAATGACAAGCAATACAGATGTTCAGGTACGTGAACAGACTCTGCGATGATGGCGTTCCTTCAGTAGAACCAGGATGTAATGACTCCAGGAGGATATTCAAGGACATGTAGCTGACTTAACACATACCTGCGAACATTACGTCTCTTTATTCTATATGACAGTCCATTTAGATTGTGTTTTTTTCTGTCGTTGTGAAACACACGATTAACTCGCATGAGACGGATGATAGTTTTGCCTAACCAAGGTCATGTATCGAAGCGTAAATACACGTTGAAGCAATAATTACATGTTTTTTACTCTGGCAATGTTGTCAATTTCGATCAAACGAAAATTAAAGGTTTTGTTGTAAGATCTTAAGTACAGAACAGTGCGATCCCCTTCAGAAAATACCATTGTTGTTATAAGTTTCTATAACGCACCTTCACTTGTAGATTTTGAGAGACGTTAGGATGTAAGAATTTTGTTTCATGGAACATCCGTAACGTACCGAAAACGGACGACAAGTAGCTGCCACATTTTAACACCCTTAAATTCCGCTCAGTCCACCTCTGTGGTGTAGTGGTTAGTGTGATTAGCTGCCTTCTCCGGAGGTCCAGGTTCGATTCCCGAACTCTGCAACGAAACTTTAAAAGTGGTACGAGGGCTGGAACGGGGTCCACTCAGCCTCGGGAGGTCAACTGAGTAGAGGTGGGTTCGATTCCAACCTCAGCCATCCTCTAAGTGGTCCAGAACCCTGCCCTTGAGGAGGTAGAGGTGGGAATCCTCGCTGAGTCTGAGGGAAAAACCAACCCTGGAGGGTAAACAGATTAAGAAAGAAACAAATTAATTCTGATGACCTCAATCGTGATCCACCCTGCTGTTTTGGGAATAAAAAGTAATTTACGTGACTGTGGATACCGTGATCATAGCCGGTTTAGCGTGGAATCTGAACCACAAGAACTTTACTTTTAATTTTAAAAATCACTTGTAGGCCAATTAGCCGGGATTCAAACAGAAGCTGTATTGGTGAGAAGCCAGTGATGATTTCACTCGCCTATCATAGCCTGTTTTGTAAACAAACGATCAACTGCTAATCGACTGCGCCTGTCAAATCTCCCATACATATGCGTCAAATCTTAGTTTTGAGCAAGACGCCTTCAAAAGTTTTCACATTTGAAATCATTTTAGAAAATATATTTTAGCATAAATAAATAAATAAATAAATAAATAAATAAATAAATATTTGGTACAGTTACGTAATGTGGTGCGCGTAATGCGATTATTCAGAAGAAAACTCAATCAGTGCAACATTTTCCTTGTTTTCCTCAAATTTAACTTAGCCTTATTTGCAGTTTGCAGACCGAAGGTACGCATCAAGAGGCTAAGCACCAAACTGTGGCGGTTTACTTGTTGATGCTCAGGGCCACGGAACATTTAGTTATGCATCAACAAGTTAAGCGCCACTGTGTGAGATTTTGTTGTTAATGGCCAAGAACCAACAAAAAATGTTAGGTTTACAATACCTGTTGCTATTTTTCACAGAAGCATGCAGGAAAATAAGTGTCGAACTCGTAAAAAAGTAGCAGAAAATGAAGGAAGCGGTAGTATCATTACTAAATTCTGACTACCTGACAAGGAATCGAACCGACATCTTTCCAGGTTCAACTTTATCACTTGTGCTAACACACCAACCGCAAGGCTTTAGTGGATGACTTATAATTAATTATTAACTTAACGAAAGCTTATGCAATTGCTGCACGTATTACTAAACTACTTAGTGAAATTAAGTTGCTTAAATCCAAACAGTACAGAGCTCGATAGCTGCAGTCACTTAAGTGCGGCCAGTATCCAGTATTCGGGAGATAGTAGGTTCGAACCCCACTATTGGCAGCCTTGAAAATGGTTTTCTGTGGTTTCCCATTTTCACACCAGGCAAATGCTGGGGCTGTACCTTAATTAAGGCCACGGCCGCTTCCTTTCCACTCCTAGCCCTTCCTTGTCCCATCGTCGCCATAAGACCTATCTGTGTCGGTGCGACGTAAAGCAACTAGCAAAAGAAAAAACAATCCAAACAGCCAACTGTACACTTATAGTGTGATACAGTAAAAAGCAAGCATGCACTAATGATAAGGCACTGTGGGACCTATGGCAATAACTCGTTCTACATACATGTGATATATGAGAGGATGTTACAGAACGCCACATACCACTTGACGAATCAGTTTATTGAATAAGGAGGATAGAAAGTTGCCGGCCCCGTGGTGTAGGGGTAGCGTGCCTGCCTTTCACCCGGAGGCCCCGGGTTCGATTCCCGGCCAGGTCAGGGATTTTTACCTGGACCTGTGGGCTGGTTCGAGGTCCACTCAGCCTACGTGATTAGAATTGAGGAGCTATCTGACGGTGAGATAGCGGCCCCGGTCTAGGACGCCAAGAATAACGGCCGAGAGGATTCGTCGTGCTGACCACACGACACCTTGTAATCTGCAGGCCTTCGGGCTGAGCAGCAGTCGCTTGGTAGCCCAAGGCCCTTCAAGGGCTGTAGTGCCATGGGGTTTGGTTTTTGGATAGAAAGTTGATGCATAACTTGTAACCCCGCATTATGATAGTGGCGCTTAACATTTTCTCAGCTGTTTAAATTCAAACAGAGTTCCGTGAGTATTCGAGCAGTTAGATCGACTCTTTAGGCGATAGATGGTACCAGTATTCCGCTTTTTAAAATTGTCGCTTAGCCGGTTGGTGTATAACATCGTCCAATTATGGAACTGTCTCTTCATTCATTATCACAAGTTAAGTTTATTCTTGTTGCTATTTGTTTAACGTCGCACTAACTTGTCGAAGGTTTTTCGGCAACTAAAGGCTGCCAAAGAGCTAAGATTGGGAAGATAATGGTCATGGCTTAATTAAGGTACAGCCTGACGTGAAAGTGGGAACCACGGAAAGCCAATGTCAGGGCTACTGACGATGGGGTTCGAATCCACCATCTTCCGAATGCAAGCTACACGATACCAACCGCGCGGCCAACTCGATCGGTATCACAAACTAGCATTCACTCGCAGTTTAAACCTTTAAAATTCCGTCCAGTTTAGTACGAATTTCAACCAACAGTCGTTCGGCTCTAGATTTCCGTGAGACAACGGCAGCGCTTCATGCGAACAATACGTGAAGCTTGTCAGTATAACAGTCCCTCGAACAGTCCAGATCTTGTTGTAGAAGGTTACAATTCCTCACACATTGTCTCCCTCACCGCACGAGTAGGAGAGGTAAACCTTCATTCGCTCCTCGCACCTCAGCTAAATTTGCCGTAGAAGAAAAATGTGTTTCCCTAAACACATCCTAAAGCGATAGGCCCTATTACTGATCGAATATATATATTGTGACATATCAATCAATCAATCAATCAATCAATCAATCAATCAATCAATCAATCAATCAATCAATCAATCAATCAATCAATCAATCAATCAATCAATCAATCAATCAATCAATCAATCAATCAATCAATCACTCAATAAATCAATCAATCAATCAGCACTGATCTGCCCTGAGGGAATTCGCCAAGGTGGCAGATTCCCTATCGTTTGTTTACCAAACATTTTACTTAAACAATTTCAAAGAAGTTAGAAATTTATTGGACATCTCCCTTGCTAAGTTATTCAGATCACTAACTCCTCTTCCTATAAATCAATATTTGCCCCAATTTGTCCCCTTGAATTCCAACTTTATCTTCATTTTGTGATCTTTCCACTTTTAAAGACACCACTCAAACTTATTCGTCTACTGATGTCATTCCACGCCATCTCTCCACTGACAGCTCGGAACATACCACTTAGTCGAGCAGCTCGTCTCCTTTCTCCCAAGTCTTCCCAGTCCAAACTTTGCAACATTTTTGTAACGCTACTCTTTTGTCGGAAATCTCATAGAAAAAATCGAGCTGCATTTAATTGGATTTTTTCCAGTTGTTGTATCAAGTAATCCTGGTGAGGGTCCCATACACTGGACCGATACTTTAGTTGGGGTCTTACCAGAGACTTATGTGCCCTCCCCTTTACATCCTTGCTACAACCCCTAAATACCCTCATAACCATGTGCAGAAATCTGTACCCTTTATTTACAATCATATGCTTTATGCTGTCTTACATATGTATAAGCTTGAGCGGAGCTTTTGAAAGGAGGAACGATCATAATATGAAGATAAAGTTGGAATTGATAATAGTCCACAACCTGTTTCCAGTCGTTCGACCGGGTCAGGAATGGAATGAATGAGCCCCCTCTAGCGGCCAGAATAGGAATTGTGTCGGCTGCCGAAGCCTGTCGCACTTCTCTGGGACAATGATTGATGAATGACAGATGAAATGAAATGAAATGAAATGAAATGTTAAATTAAATGAAATGAAATGGTATTGGAGAGTGTTGCTGGAATGAAATATGACAGGGAAAACAGGAGTACCCGGAGAAAAATCTGTCCCGCCTCTACTTTGTCCAGCAAAAATCTCACATGGAGTGACCGGGATTTGAACCACGGAACCCAGCGATGAGAAACCGGCGCGCTGTCGCCTGAGCTACTGAGGCTCTAAAGTGTGAATTCAAGAGAACAAATTGGGGAAAATATTCGTTTATAGGACGAGGAGCAAGGGACTGACTTAATTATCAATGAAATGTTCAATAAATTTCGAAGTACTTCGAAAATGTTCAAAAGAAGCTAGATAAACAATTGATAGGCGACAGCCCTAAACGCAGATAATTTAAGATTTATTTATTTATTTATTTATTTATTTATTTATTTATTTATTTATTTTATTTATTTATTTATTTATTTATTTTTGATTGATTGATTGATTGATTGATTGATTGATTGATTGATTGATTGATTGATTGATTGATTGATTGATTGATTGATTGATTGATTGATTGATTGATTGATTGATTGATTGATTGATTGATTGATTGATTGATTGATTGATTGATTGATTGATTGATTGATTGATTGATGAGTCGAGCAGCGCGTCTCTTAACTCCCAAGTCTTCCCAGTCTAAAATTTGCAACATTTTCGCAACACTACTTCTATGTCGGAAATCACCAGAAACAGACCGTGTTGTTTTCCTTTTATCCTTTGAATTTTTCCATTCCTCGAATCAAGTAATCCTGGTGATGGCTCATACACTTGAAGCATACTCCAATTGGGATCTTTCCAGAGACTTATATGTCCTTTCCTTTACATACTTATTACAGCCCCTAAATACTCTCAGAACCATATGAAGACATCTGTAACATTTAATTACAATCTCGTCGATGTGATTACCCCAATAAAGATCTTTCCTTATATTAACACCTAATTTCAATGATCCCCATGACTTAACTTTCACCCCATCAACACAGTAATTTAAACTGAGAGGACTTCTTCTCTTCGTGAAACTTAAATCTGACTTTCCACCCAATTTAATATTGACTTGCATCTTATAATATTGTCGAGGTCTTTCTGCTGTTGCTCACAATTATGTAACCCATTTATCACTCCATGCAGTATAACATCATCCAAAAAAGACCTCTTTTGTAATTCCAGATCTTTATTCGAATTGTTTACGTATATGTAAAGAAACAAAGGTCCAACAGCACTTCCTTGTGGAACCACCTCTTTATTATTACAAGATCTCACAACGCTCCACCTACTCTAATTCTGTCAGATCTGTTGTCTAGAAATTTAGCCACCCATTTAATCACTCTTTTGCCTAGTCCAGTAGCCCTTATTTTCGTTGCAGACTAGTAATTTTTCTCCTCATCCCTCTATGGACGCTGCCATTGAGTCAGTGTGCTTGAGAACTTTCTCCAGCAGGGCATGTTCATTGCAACAATCATTTCATATTTTTTCACAATGAGGATTGAATTCACACGTTGGTTTTAAATCTATTTGTGAGAGAAATTTTAATATTACGGAGCATACTAAACGCGATGTGATATTATCCGCCAGAAAATCCGTCATCCGTCCAGTTCATGTTGTTCCCGCCGCCGTCGACGGTGAAATATTCCATCAAACTGGTCATACTGTTTAGCACATTCCCTAGTGTGTGGCTAGATGAAGTGATGTGCTCTCTACCGATTACCACGCAGTGCTGCCTTTAGACGGGATAATACTCAAAAGTTGTTGAAACCGTAAGTGCTGCCGGTATCATGCGATATTTTTAGAATAAATTTTCCAGCACTACGGTATACCGTGGTCAATCAAATTAGCGGAAGAGTTCACATGTCCCACATGCACTGACTAGGATTCGAACTACGGCGACCTCAGTGAGGACACTGTAGCCCCTTTTTTCTCTTCAGTGAGAACCCGGCTTGGTACGACAACTGACATTGTGGCTGTTACGCACAATGGCCTGATGCTCATGCACTTGAGCAGTGACTACAACAACGACAACTAAAATGAAGGACCTATGTTATGAGAAAGTAGTTCCAAGAAAAATACCTGATGTGGACGACAGGTACTGACGGAAGGAAGGAGTCAGAGCAATACATTACGATGATATTATGAGACATCACGGGAGAAAGGTATCGCGCAAGAACCTGCTAGGATGAGGGAATTCAGTCCAAAAGCGTGCGTCTTGTGAATACATGCAGCTAAATGAGATTGTCAATATTAAGGGCTAACTTGCAAAATACAAATTTCGAGAGCCAGTAGTTGAAAGACTCACACCTACCATTATCAATTTTTTTTGGTAGCGTCGCACCGACACAGATAGGTTTAATGGCGACGATGCGAGAGGAAAGGGCTGGGCGTGGGAAAGGAGTGACCGTGGCCTTAGTTAAGGTACAGCTCCAGCATTTGCCTGATGTGAAAATGGGAAACCAAGGTCAACCACCTTCAGAGCTGCCAATAGTGGGGTTCGAACGCACTATCTCCCGAATGCAAGCTGATAGCTACGTGACCCAAACCGCAAAGCCACTTCCTCGGTTACTTACTCCTTCTTCATCTAGGACCACGTGGAAATAACATTTTTCTTCCTTCCTTCTTGCCCAGTAATTCTTCATTCTTAAGGACCGTGCAATTTCCCGTTTACCTTTTGTTGATTTCTGTTCTTCCTCAATACATCTCCGTGTTTGGATTATAATTCTGATTTCATTCCAATCTAGTAAGCTACATTTGGTGATCCTCTTTCAATAATGTATTGTTCTCCATCAGTTTATACCACTTTGGACTAGTGGCCTCGTTTTGCAGAAATTTGTACATTTTATGCGTAAGTCTGATAGACCATTCTTTCTAAATGTCCTGTGAACTGAATTCGTCGCAGTCGTGTCGTATCTGTGATTTTAGAAAGTCGTTGATAGATTGCACAATTAGGTTTAGGACAATAAATTCCGTTTTTAACTTTTGGCCCTAAGTTTTTGACGTAAATATGTATTATGGCTTGGGATCATCCAAAAATTTATGTAAGTGACGCGACAACATGTGTGACGGAACTGTAACCATGGCAACCGTGTAGGCAGTGATGTAAGCTGTTGATGGATGGTCAGACAATGTTACCTAGCAACAGTGCAGGCTATGTCTCATGGCTGTTTGCCATCTGAAATTAGTAGCCGTTGATGGATGGCTATGACCGGGAGACATATTTATGGATGATTTTCACGAAGGGAAAAGTGGTTTCTTTCTTCTCGTGATATTTTATCCCTTAATCTCTAATTGTTACTTTAATTCTTCTGTTGTAGATTGAGGGTTTCTGAAGCATACAGTGCCTCCGGGTTAATCACTCTTATGTTGTTTTATTGGATCCGCGATTTTTTAAGCAATTCGCGCCATATCATCAGCAAAGGCTAGACAGTCAATTTTAATTCCTTTAATCTTTGGTTCTAAATGATAGGATGGTGCCCCTGCTTTCCTCAAATTTTGACCAATTTTTTAAGAGCACAATTGGAAAGTAATCAAGGTAGTCCATTCCCAGTGTTTGTTTGAAATTCGTGACTAATTTCACCTAAAAATTTTACCTGAGCTGTCGTTGATAGATTGGATACAGCTGAGCGTATCCTTGATAATATTTATTGTTTTTTTAATCATATCCACATTCTGTCAAGAAGTTGAGAAGTGATTCGAGATCTGTACTGCCGTATGCTTTTCTTAATGAACGAATATGATGTATGTTGTATGTTGGGTATTCAGCCCGAAGGTTGGTTTGATCCTCTGCAGCTCCGCCAACAGCTGTCATAAAGAGCCTAGGCATCACTGAAGAGGCGTACTAGGGAAATGATGAGTGAGGTAGTTTCCCGTTGCTTTCCTCACCGAGCTAGCCGTTGCTATTACATGTCAGTCTGCCAAGCCCACTGAAATGCATGCACCAACTGACCCTGTGAGCAATATTTTCACACCATTCATAACAGGGACTGGCTGCATAAGGAATGGTATTACTAGCATCACTCATTCTTCAGTCACTTTCATATTGTCAAAGTCAAGGATGAGACTGAGACAGGTCAATTAAAGTAACAAATTTGATATAGCCCATCCCAGAAGACATAGTGCACTGTAAACACTACATCTCGCCAGCAAAGGCATACGAATATGATATGGTAATTTTTGTTTACCGTGTTATGGAAGTAAGATATTGGGTTTTTCAAGTTAAGAATTTGCTCTACACATGACATTTCTTTTCGGAATCCAACTTGGTATTCGCCGAATTGTTTAGTCCAGTTGACAACTGCATGGTTCAGGAGGATATTTGAAATAATTTTATAAGTGATCTTCGGGAGAGAGATTCCCCAATGGTTGTTTGGATCAGTCTTATTTCCTTTCTTTGTGAATTGACAATTTGCCATTCTGAACAGGTGCAGGGTGTAATTAATTTGGATTAGCGGGACTATTCACTATTGCGTGTTTCTGCAGTGGTTTGTACTGTCATATATTGTGTGTATTGAGACGAAGACAGACACATCGCCTCCAAGTGAGACGCGACTAAAATTCCTAGCCTGGCCGAAAACGAACTCCAGGCCTTTTGAATCGAAGACCATCAGGCTAAGGAGCCGGACTTATATTGCATTACACATGAAATTAAAGTTAGTAACTGGTCCTTGTGAAACTTTCAAAAATATGTATTTTGTCCAGAAGTTAATTTCGATGACATGTATGCGAATTTGGAATGGATACTGCTATACTCTCTTAATTATCTACAATGTAGTGAACGACCACGACTGTACAAAAAGCAGACATGCACTAACAGTAATACCGTCTTTTTCACTAAGCCTACACTAAACATTCCAAGGCGAAAGCGTGCCATCTATCAGACAAATTCCTAGTTTCTTCGTGCAGTTATTTTCAGTAAAGGAGACCTGTCCGATTATTGACCAAGGCGAATGAAACGCGCACGCTTGGAGTGAAGCGAATAGAAAGTAGAATCTACCAATGTATCGCCAGGCATCTTTTAGGTGTCGACATTGTAGGAGATGAGGTGCCTGCCCCTCTGTCGGATTTGAACCCGCAACCCTTGATTTTGGAGTACGGTACTCGTTGAAGAATACGGAGATAGCACTTCTCTGCACGAAGTGTTCAAGCACACAGGGGCTGAGCACAACATGTTTGCCAACATTTTCTCTGGCGTTCCACTCACCTACTTGCTGGGAAAGCGGTCAAGGCCGTGCAGAGCTTGCCAGAAGATGAAAGTGAATGAAAGCGAAAGTTTGGACGGCTGGCGACAAGTGAGAGGAACTCTACAATACAGCTACTGTGCTTCAGTAATAATACTGGTCTTCCATACTTTCAATACCTGGAATAAACTCAAGGATTACCGTACGCGCGGATTTTCCCACACATGACCTGGTTTTTACGGCGACTGGGGAAATCCAAGGGGATTTTCCCATCGAATCTGGATTACCTTCTCCAGAATTTCTGGAAATGCGGGTTGATGGTTTTCTTTAACCAAAGGTGTCTTAGTGAGTGTTGGCAACGAGCGGTTGTGAAAAATAGAAAATGTCGAATAATATCGAACATCTTTGTTTATAAAACACTGTGCGTCGAAAGTTAAAGTTACTTGAATCCTTAAAACCTTATCTTTTATCACAGTACTCTTATTGAAACTTTTCCAGAACGATTTAAATGAATACTAATTGCTTCTTTAGTATTCACTTATGTCAAATTTTACATTAAAAGTCAGGCAATAGAACAGAAGGAAAATTTACTTAGCGAAGTGAAATATCTTCAAATTGAAACCTAGAGCAATCCCTTCAAATTCTAGGAAATCTTGAAAAAGACAGAGGATGAAGGGATAAGTATTGAATTTAAGGAATGTGAGATTTTATATTTCATGTATCGAATATCTAGGGGATTGGATGAAATATTTTGATGCATTTTCTTGTTTTGAGTGGATGAAGTTGAGTGAAATTCGTTCTTTGAAGAATACTGCACCTTCAATACAATTTGTCAAAAGTATAAAACGTTTATTCAGTCTTTTAATTTAAAGTGTGCTGCATATTGAGCCAGAGACATGTAATGATTGTTTGGCAAATGGTTCGCAGGGGCGAAGCGTCAGGGGAGACAGTGTAGACAGCGTGTACCCTAACATTTTGTGAACGAAATATTGTCTAGTTTATTTTCTGGAACATTAATCATTTTCACATTCATGACATTATTGTATTCCCCGCCTTACTTATTTTCGTCTCACTTCTACAATGCTAGGCCTCGCGTCACTTACACGAAGCAAGTAGGCGAAAGTAGACGCTGTCCATTCTGTGTATGTTATGTTCCCTTTGATTTCCAAAGCTTTCAGATAGAGCAACACTAACGCTATCTGTAGATGTTGACTGTGGAACTAGGACTTTCCTATAGTGAAATTTCTCCGCCCAGTAGATAGACTTACCAGCGTCTCTTCTTGCTCTCATTTGCTAGTATGTGGATCTCAGTTATAAAGGTGTTCTTATCGGCTACCATCTCAGACATGCTTTTAATGTAATTAATTTGAATTTACATTATTATAAGGTACGTCTAAAGATAAAATAGTAATATTCAAATACGAAGTATAGCAAACTTACTCCTAATAAATAAATGACAGCATCAAAACCCTTCAAGTACATGCATTTTCTTGCCCACCAATATTAGTTACGGTATTATAACCCCAACAGCATCTTTAATAAATTTTAAATTACATTCTTAATAATGAACTCTAGAGTGTGCATACAGAAAGAACAAAATCGCTTAACTTGATGCTGTATATTCTGTTAACGTCAGTTTCTAGTGAACGCGCTATGAGTCCCTTCAAACAAATTAAAACCTAAGTCAGGAATTCGATGACCAACCAGAGACTGTCTAACTTAGGAACTCTAGCTATAGAGAAGGACCTGCTGTGGCATCTTAGTAAAACGCCTGATTTCAAGACGAGAGTAACAGATTTATTTGCTAAAATGAAGGACAGACAGACTGATCGCATTTACGAAAATATTGTTTAGGGTGACTTGTACGAAAATCTATTTATTTCTTATTTCTCTTATTTAATCTACGTAACAATTAAATATATTGCTATTTTTGTCCTAAAAGTATGTTGTTATTAGACAACTCCCGCTGCCCATTTAGTCTATATTTACTAAGAAAACGAGTGCACGTAGCGTTATAGTTTGTTATAGGGTTTGTCTTAGTTTCAGTGGCATTATTATAATATTTAATTCAGATGTGTATGAGTCGAAAACAAAACTCCACATACAATGTGATTAAAATATTTTAAATAGAATCTCTGTCTATCCCCTTACTTAATTCACGCTTCGCCACTGGTGGTCAGATTGATTCTTGAAATGTTCTACTAGAGTCATACTTAAAATTGTTGAAAAGTTCACATTCTTTTTCTAATTCAAGGACATAATAAAACATTAAAATAATGTTTCCATTATCTCAGATTCAGTGCACGAAGGACAGAATTCACCTCTCTGTACACACAATATGAGGAATAATATTCTTGCTCTATAATGTTGACAACTGGACTTCAGTGAGAATTGATGGTAGAATGAGTTCTTGGTTCGAGGTACTTACAGGAGTTAGACAAGGCTGTAATCTTTCACCTTTGTTGATCATGGTTTACATGGATCATCTGCTGAAAGGTATTAAGTGGCAGAGAGGGATTCATTTAGTTGAAAATGTGGTAAGCAGTCTGGCCTATGTCGACGACTTCTTCTTAATGAGAGGTTGTGCTGAAAGCCTGGTGTCTAATATCTTGGAACTTGAAAATAGGTCCAATGAGTGTGACATGAAAATGAGACTGTCCAAGATTTCCTTTCCAAGAAATCCAAGACAATTGAACGACAGATTGGGGGATGGAAGAGGGAGATTATTTCAAGTATTTAGGGTGTGTGTTCTCCCAGGATAGTAGTACAGTAAATGAAATTGAATCAAGTTGCAGTGAAGCTAATGTATTGAGCTTGCAGTACACTGTAAGAAGGAAGTCAGTTCTCTGACGAAACTATCCTTACACTGGTCTGATTTCAGACCAGCTGTGCTTTACGGGAGTGAAAGGTGGGTAGGCTCAGGATATCTTATTCATAAGTTAGAAGTAACAGACATGAAAGTATCGAGAATGTTTGCTGGGAACAATGGCAAGAGGGTACTCGGAATGAGGAGGTAAAAGATAAGTTAAAATAAACTCGATAGATGAAGCTGTACGCATAAACCGTCTTCGGTGGTGGGGTCATGTGAGGCGAATGGAAGAGGATAGGTTACCTAGGAGAATAACGGACTCTCTTATGGAGGGTAAGGGAAGTAGAGGGAGACCAAGACGACGATGTTTAGACTCTGTTTCTGAAGATTTAAAGATAAGAGTTTTAGAACTAAACGTGGCCATGGAACCAATTAGAAATAAAGGATTTTGGCGGCGGGTAGTAAATTCACAGAGGCTTGCGGACTGAAATATGAAAGGCATAACAGTCAATAATGAATACGTACGTATGCACTTTCTTAAACCTTTTATTTACAGCATACAGCAATACTACATGCTCGAGTAATCATAGTACAAATGTAACTTAATTTTCTAAATACACGCGAGATACTGTACAGAACATTTTTAATTCCATGGCTGTTATGATGTACATAAGTAAACAAAACTGTATCTTTTCTTTCACAGTTGTTCAAATAAAATCGTGTTCTTGCAACGTAAGAACTGTTTAAAATAATGTTTTACTAATCTCCTTCTGCTCAATGGCCAGGAATCTATACCTAAAATGTCTTTTAAAAAAAGGCTTCTTTCTCTCTCAACTATGAAATGAAATGGCGTATGGCTTTTAGTGTCGGGAGTGTCCGAGGACAAGTTCGGCTCACCAGGTGCAGGTCTTTTGATTTGACTCCCGTAGGCGACCTGCGTGTCGTGATGAGGATGAAATGATGATGAAGACGACACACATACCCAGCCCCCCCCGCCCCGTGACAGCGAAATTAACCAATTAAGGTTAAAATTTCTGACCCTGCCAGGAATCGAACCCGGGACCCCTGTGACCAAAAGCCAGCACGCTAACCATTTAGCCATGGAGCCGGACTCTCTCAAGTAATTCACAATGAAATAATAAATGGTCAACAGGTTGATCACCGAGCTCGATAGCTGCAGTCGCTTAAGTGAGGCCAGTACCCAGTAATCGGGAGACAGTGGGTTCGAGCCCCACTGTCGGCAGCCCTGAAGATGGTTTTCCGTGGTTTCCCATTTTTACACCAGGCAAATGCCGGGGCTGTACCTTAATTAAGGCCACAGCCGCTTCCTTCCACTTCTTAGGCCTTTCCTATCCCATCGTCGCCATAAGACATATCTGTGTCGGTGCGACGTAAAGCAAGTAGCAAAAAAAAAAAAAAAAAAAAAAAAAACAGTTTGATCACTGGCATTACATGGACATATGGGACTATCTTTCTTAATCTGCTTACCCACCAGGGTTGGCTTTTCCCTCGGACTCAGCGAGGGATCCCACATCTACCTCCTCAAGGGCAGTCTCCTGGAGCTTCAGACTCTGGGTCGGGGGATACAACTGGGAAGGATGACCAGTACCTCGCCCACGCGGTCTCACCTGCTATGCGGGGGATGGGAAGATTGGAAGCGATAGACAAGGAAGAGGAAAGGAAGCGGCCGTGGCCTTAAGTTAGGTACCATCCCGGTATTTGCCTGGAGGAGAAGTGGGAACCACGGAAAACCCCTGCCAGGAAGGCTGAGGTGGGAATCGAACCCACCTCTACTCAGTTGACTGCCGGAGGCTGAGTGGACCCCGTTCCAGCCCTCGTACCACTTTTCAAATTTCGTGGCAGAGCCGGGAATCGAACCCGAGCCTCCGCGGGTGGCAGCTAATCACACTAACCACTACACCACAGAGGCGGTCTTATGGGACTATTTAACATTTTAAAACGATGAAAAACTCTTAATTTTCCATGACCCGTTACCATTGCGGAGAAATTTGGCGTTAAATAAATATGTTGGGAAAGTCTATCTATTACACTCTGAAAAAATTATTTTCTTACCGAACCCTTCGTCGTTTTGTATGTAATTTATGTATGTATGTATGTATGTATGTATGTATGTATGTATGTATGTACGTATGTATTAGGTGTAGGGCCTATTTATAATTTTCTGGATACGAGTTGTAGTGATTTTCTACACATATATTCTGGCGATGGCTAGTCGTCGACGAAGTGTGAACACTGTAAGCGACATGTAGCATGTGTGCCATGTCCCATATTCGACTTTTCTTTTTAGGACGAAGTAGCGTATCCTGATCGAAACCACTTTCAACCTATTAGGTAGTGTTACGTACATTTAGTACGTGTTGAAGTACTGAACAAAAATGGCCAACCAGACACCAGTGGGATCCGAATCCACAACCTCCCGATTTCAACACGTACTAAATGTACGTAATACGACCTGATAGATTGAAAGTGGTTTCTATTGCAATGCGGTCGTGAAAATTCAATATTCATTAGCGTATCCTGGTTTCTTAATTTTGATACCGGGGATCCTGGTTTCTTTAATCCTTAGTCTAATATCTTAGGTTTCTGGTTTTTCATACGATAACCATAAAACGCCGAATAATGTCTTTGAACAGTAGGAACATTCATACACAGCCTAACTGCCTGATTTGAATCCTTTTCCAAAGCATTGCGGAGACGATAGTGGTGAATATTATATTAATAGCGTATAGGGCTACAGACATATTACATAAGTACATTTAACTTAATACCTAGAATAGATTCAGAAAAAATGATTGAACTCTGAGATAATCAACCACTCAAAGGAGAATTTCACAAAATAATGTCCATATTTTTCCAGCCATTTTATGGCCTGCACTGAAGCTGTCATAAATTCTTCCACAGGTCCGGAGACTGCCCTTCTTTTGCACTCGGCGACAATGTGATGGATTGTCTGCTCCACCTCACCACACTCGCATCTGGGGGAATATGGCATGCATATCGTCCATAACCGGTTCGAACCCTGTTGATAGCAACTTAAGTTTTTCTGTCGCAGATCCAAACCAGGAGGAGGAGGTTGTACAATAAGTAAAGGTTGACACTCATGAGAAACAGTGCTGCACCATTCCCTTCGCCATTAATTTGTAGCACTGAAGTCGCTTGAAAAGAGCTCTCGAGCTGTTTGAATCGGTGGAAACCTACACTTCAGACAATGAAATCAACCAGCTGTATCGCCGTGAAGAGGAAGAGATAAATTCATTGTAATTTTAGAGAGCTCTCGGACCAAGTTGTTCATTCTTCTTGGCCTAGGAGGTTCAATGTGACTCAGTAAAAGCATCAAAAAAAAAAAAAAAAAGAGGTGGGTTTAACTATGGCAGTGATAATCCGCACGGTTGGATTCAGAGCAACATGAATCTTCCGAACATGTGAGCTTGTTCATGCATATTGTTGAATAGTATTCAGCTGCTGAATAATCCAGCTCTATAGTTGAAGTGCGAAGCGTGGAATCGGAGGCTCCCATGTAGAGCCAGCAAGTTTGTAAAGAATGTTGTTCCTTGTTCTCAGTTTAGCAGCACACTCAGATGATTACAGAAAGACAAATTTCGATGGAGAGTAACTCTAAGGTACTTAGGATGAGGGCAGAGAAGTAGAGGGACCCGAATGAGTGACACATTCTGGGTGACCTGACCATTCGGAGTGCGTATTTTAGAAAATGGTGTCTGACTCCAAGCACCAGCAGCAGCCAGTCAAACACTGCCCTAAATGTGTCACTCATTCGAGTCCATCTACTTCTCAGCCCTCATCCCAAGTACCTTAGAGTTAGGGGTGTGTCGAAAAGAACCAAGTACTAGATCATCAGCATATACAAAACAGCGGGAGGAGGTAGCTGGTATGTACACATTAAACAACAATGGTTAAAGCATAGAAGCTTGAGGTGGCCTGTTATTGAGAACTTTCAGGTTGCTATACTTATTGTCCATTACCACTTGAAGCTTTTTATTTGACAACATATTGTTTAACTGGAAAATGTGTCCATAAAGTCACCTCTCATTAACTGTAATCCTCTCCGGCTCAATGGCTCTGTGGTCAACGGCCTCGGGGCCCCATGTTCGATTCCCGGCTATGTAAATGAATCTTGATCGGTCAAGTCCCATGGATGTTTATGCTGTGCCTGACATTTCTGAAACTCACAAAGCACAGATAACATTACCATACACGGTAACACTCGTCCGAGGTTCTGCCTTACAAGACTAGCAACAGCTGCACTAAATGACAAGAATGACGAGAGAAGGTCCGATCAGCAGAAGAAAGGGAGAGATCATGATAGACATGCAACTGAAAGAATACCGAGAGTTAACTAAGGAAGGATAAAAGGAACGAGGAGAAGTGAGAAAATGAATGTCAGACTCGCTACTTGCTTTATGTCGCACCGACACTGATAGGTTTTATGGCGACGATTGGATAGGAAAGGCCGAATAGTGGGAAGTAAGCGGCCGTGGCCTTAATTAAGGTACAGCCCCAGCATGTGCCTGGTGTGAAAATGGGAAACAACGGAAAACCATCTTCAGGGCTGCCGACGGTGGGATTCGAACCCATTATCTCCCGGATGCAAGCTCACAGCCGCGCGCCCCTAACCGCACGGCCAAATTGCCCGGCAATGTCAGACTCAGCTGAAGACCCCATGGTAGGCCACCCACGCTCCCAATTGGAGAGCTCCTCGGGTTCCCCTTTTATTCGCCTCTTATAACAGACACGGCATCCGTGATGTATTCTACTGTCCTACCAAAGATTTGGGGCTGATCAAATACGAGTAGTGCTCGATACATTTCTGACAACTTTTGTAAACACTTTCTCTGCTTTATTTTTGGTTATCCACTTTTCCTTTTAAACATGTATTGTTTTTTCCACGGTTATAAAATTATTTTCAAACAGCTGATTGTAAAAGGGCCCTCACTCCTAGTAAACCAAACATGTCAATAGCATGAGTTTATGTAAATAATTCTTCAGTAGTCGAACGGAGAACGAAGAGGTGGCCCTGTCTAGGTGTAAACAATAGCAAGCTTAGCTCACACGAGGCAGGACTCAAGGTTATCAAAATGAGCTGTCAAGAACGTGAAGTAGTACTCAGTGAAATGCAATAAACTGAGACAATGGTAAAGGAAAGTTATATTTACAGTACATCTTTATGAACTGTACAGCCTTGCGAAGATAATAAACGTTTATTTTGTACCTGAGTTACAAAATATTTCACCCAGTAAGTTTGATATAAATTATATAATATTTAATACCATGTTGTTCGGAAAGAAACGTCCGTTTCTGTCATTCACACTCTTGGAGAGAACATCCCTGCTTCATACAAAATAATGTCTATACTTACGACCCACTGAAGGCGATAACATACTAAAATAGAGCAGATTAACTCTTGAAATGGAACTCAAGGGGAAACATTCGGAAGAATATTTGTTTATAGGAGGAGGAATTAGGTATTCGAATATTTTTTTCAAAGTAGATCTTTGATAAATTTCCGGCTTCTTTGAAATCGCTTAATAAAAGTTTTCTCTTCAAAGAAAAACTGGGTGAACAAATGATAGCGAGTCTGTCATCTGGGCGAGAGCTCTAACTGTTGATAAGTAGTGCTTGCTTGCTTGCTTGCTTGATTGATTGATTGATTGATTGATTGATTGATTGATTGATTGATTGATTGATTGATTGATTGATTGATTGATTGATATTTGTTATGACCATTCCAGATTTCAGTTAAATGTCACAAGGGCACCTTCTGAAAAGTCGTTTGCGAGTGAGTACTCAGATGTTGGAATAAAATCTGACATAACTTCCGAATTGGTTGAGACATGGTGTATGATATAATACCACATAAAAATTTTAAGGCATGACCAACAACTCTGGGTGTTCGAAAATGCCACAAATTTTGGAATTTCGTCAATATATATAATGCTTTCCACGTTATGACCTAAAGAATAAAGGGCCGACACTCATCTTGGGCTTTTACATTCAAGAAGCATTCCAACACTTGAGTAAGTTTGCCGCTCGTTTTCTGTAAAACGTGTTTTTCAAATATGTTTCCCTTGACAATTCACAGAGTGTTCAAGGTACTCGGTTAAAATTATGTTCTCTTTTGTAGTGTATAGAGAAGAACAACTCGTAGTAGAATTTCAAATATTTTACATTGTGCTGATAGGTGGAACATCCCTCGAACTCTATTGCATTCGTAGTAGAAATGAACCCCTGTTAAAGTTAAATTTTAAAAAATTGGTGGAAATTTGAGTCGCCGGATGCAGAGAGGGTCTCGGCCCGCAAGCGGCCACAGCTGGTCCGTGGTCCGACAGCTGGCACTCCGACCAGCCAACCGAGCAGAGCAGGGGTGGCTTTACACCTCTGTATTCCGGAGACGGAGAGGAGCTGGTTCCCACCTTCGGCTGTCCTGGGAATGGTTTTCCGTAGTTTTCCATTCTCCTGCACTAAGGCGAACGCCGGGACGGTTCTTGGTATAGATCACGGCCGCCAACCCTCTCACCTTCAGCGCACATCTCCTTCTACGATACACATCTCCTGGCCTGAGAGACTGCGTCACCGTCTAGAAGACCCGCCTCCCCCTTCAGGGGAAGAACGAAAACATTTTAGTAGTATTGGAAATTTGAACAAAATATTTGTGCTTAAAAACAACTAGATAAAAATATTAATACTTCAAATAATTCACTTGTTCTACTAGAATTAGATTTTGAAATGAATCATTGAAAAAATATTATTCATAAGTGTTATACTGTAAGCAAGGCTAGAATTTTGATGGCATGTCCTCTTTTAATTTGTTCAAAACAGACATTGCTAACTTGTACAGAAATCCTGATCATAGTTCCCACATTGCAGAATTGCCAATTTATTCGGTCATTTTTTCATTCTTTGTCATTTTGAAATTTTAAGTTTAAAAAATGATACGTCATTATTCGGATATTTTATGGAATGTATTATTTTTTATACTTTTTAAGTCATTTTCTTACATGTTTGAGGATTTTGAAGCATTTACGCGTAAAGTATGGGCTACTATTGCAATTTTAATTAAGAGAATCTTCACAACGCTTTGTCAATCTGGGGGGCAACAGAAACTTTGTACACCACTTCTTGGAAATGTCCACATCCCAGGAGAGACACCTCCAATTGGAGAAGTCTTCCTCGTGAACAATCGAGATTTTCTTCTGAAGACGTGGAGCAAAACTCTCTGCGAAGCGTAAAGAATTTTTCCTTATTTGCTTGACATGGCAAAAGCCCAAAAGCGTATTATAATGTACAGTATATAACGTAAGTGTAGGCTATCAACTCGATTACTAAATTGATTGTAATCATAGTACAAATGGAACTTAATTTTCTAATTACATGCGAGATACTGTAGCCTACAGTACATTCTTAATTCGATGGCTGTAATAATGTAAACAAAACTATGTACTTTTTGTCACAGTTGTTCAAATACAATTGAGTTCGTTCAACGTAAGAACTGTTTAAAATAATTTTTTACTAATCTGCTTTTATGATAAAGATGTTGATTCCCGTAGGGAATAGCCTTTTTTAAAGTTTTAGGATCATTTTACTGGATTTTTACCATCACTTTAAAGATCATTTTTTAACATTTTAGGTCATCAAACTCTTGGCCTTGGTTATAAGGAAAATGGCAAATATTTGTACATTATACAGCCACCATTATTCTGTAATGACATCCACTAAGTTGCACTTACATACAGTGGGCCTATGTAATCATGTTGGGAAAGATTTGTTTATTTTCCCCATCAAATTTCATGTTAGTCACCCTTTCTGCTGCCAAAAATAAAACTTGTCATTAAGTGTGCTCTTTAGTTGTCAAAAAGGTTGGTGTCCCCTTAAAGCAGGCAAAAATAAAGTAAGCAGCTCACAGTTTAAATCAACACTATTATTTGTGTATGATGTGAACTGAACTTCAAAGTTGAACTCATAGTTACAGAGGCAAGATCCGACTTCTAGATGTTCTTTTTTTTTAAGGCCGTACAAAAACTTCTTGCAGTATGTGATAGAGCTTTGTTACAAAACAGTAAGTAACACTGATAGTCTTGAAATATTTGCCATTTGGGTCCAAATACCGTGAATTTTGATGGAATATATGTAAACTTATATACTACTATTTTTCGCAAACGGTACACAATCTTATGATGTAAGCAGCTAGTATCTTCACAATGTTTATGTCTAAAATAATTTTCCGTAATGTGACAGATGAATTTTCGGGAGATTCTCTTGTCAGGCATTGTGGTACGTAATAGAGGCGGAGAGACCGCTAAAAAGTAGTATTTCAAAGCAGGTGGCCTTGAAGGAATCACTGGAGACGCATGCCGCAGAACACTCCACTGATCCCTATGACATCCTAAGATATCCATTAAAATCCATTAAAATCCATTAACTTTTTGCGACCAATACTTTACTTTGCCGTAGTTGCAGATGACGTCAGATTTGGCCTCTCTCACACTGATGCCAGATTATGTAAACGCTTCATCGGTGAATGCATTTGAGAACCGCCCAAATACAGGTACTTTGCAGTACGGGAGTGAAAGCTGGATGGACATATCATATATATTGCACCCGTCAACCTAATAGTGCTTTTACCGAGCTCGATAGCTGCAGTCGCTTAAGTGCGGCCAGTATCCAGTATTCGGGAGATAGTAGGTTCGAACCCCACTGTCGGCAGCCCTGAAAATGGTTTTCCGTGGTTTCCCATTTTCACACCAGGCAAATGCTGGGGCTGTACCTTAATTAAGGCCACGGCCGCTTCCTTCCCACTCCTAGCCCTTCCCTGTCCCATCGTCGCCATAAGACCTATCTGTGTCGGTGCGACGTAAAGCAACTAGCAAAAAAAAATAGTGCTTTTTTCTCTCAGAATATCTGCATAAATTACTCTCACAAAGGAAAAAGTTCCAGGAGACCGACACACGTCTGTCCCGCACGAGATAGAATAGCTGAGTGTTTGTGGAAGGGTTGTCTAGGTCCTTGTACGCTCACCGGACAAAAAATGAGTCACCCTATTGCGCACGCACAGATGGATCGTTAAGCCTGTACAGATGGTGCAGCGAACGAGTCCCGTGCTCAACCGCACGCGCATTGCCTTTACGTGAGCATAAGGCAGTAACGATCAATGAGACATTGATGTTTCAAGAGGACAGTGTATACCAACGTGGGTAGATGTGAAAGAGTGGCAAAAAGGGGCAATCGGCGCTTGAGGTTTGCTGGATTTGTTGGTGTTTCACAGCGGACTGTTCAACGTATCTACAAGTAGTGATGTACTACAAGTGGCCACGAAACAGGACGTCAGAATTATGGTCGGAAAAAGATCCAGATTGAGATGGCCCGGAGACGCGTTTCACGGCTTGTGAATCAAATTCGCTTCCGAACCCGACAACACTTGCTGCAGTCGGTGAATGAAGGTCCATCCCAACCTGTTAGCGAGTGAACATTGCGACGGGAACAGCATGCTATGAACATTTGAAGTCGGTCACCAGGCACACAAGACTGCGCGTTTTCTATGGGCTAGAAATCATCGAACGTGGACAGTAAATGACTGGCGGTACGTAATGCTGTCTGACGAATCATTTTTTGTTCTATATTCCAATATAGCGCGTTATTGAGTGCACCGAAGGCCAAAGAAAGCATTTCATCCTGGATGTGTGCAAGGTCAGGTTCAAGCCAAAGGTGGGTCTGTGATGTTTTTCCTTTTTCTGGGGGGGTTGTATCATGAATTGGGCCTCCACACTGAGGTGACCACTAACATGAACCAGCATGTTTACTTAAACATTCTGGATGATCAGGTGTTGCCTTTGAGCCAACATCAGAATGATGAGTATGCTATTGACACCCCGATTTTTCAAAATGAAACAGCAAAGTTCATCGGGCTGGAAGCATATGTGACTGGCTTCATGAACACTTTCCCATCCTATTTCATCTCAACTGACCTGCAAAATCACCTGACTTGAACCCCATTGAAAATACGTGGGACATGTTGGAACAGCGGACATCAGCATCCCCGCAATTTGGCGGAATTGCGCGACCAAATCCTCAGCGAGTGTCTTAACCTGGATGCGATGTACCTGAACAACCTTGTGGACTCACTTCCTAACCAATTACAGGCGGTTAACAAGTACAGAGGGGGAGTTACACGATATTAAATGATGCGTTTAATGATATCTCCAGGGATTTTTTTTGCCTTGTAAGTATATGGCATCGGTGAAAGAATGGCGTGACTCTGGATGGTTCCTCCACTACAAAATCGAGTACTCCCTATTCACGGGGTGTTATGGATTGAATATTCCGGTAGTCAGGTAGCGAATATTATTACATACAGTTTGAGAATCGTCCGTAAAAGGTCCGATCGTACATTCTCGAGTTATGGGTCTATCATTACTCCCTTCTCCAGGGGAAACATCCGGTCTCAGGTATCTACCAGGCGATAACCAGATTGCTCGTGGAAATTTCCGCTGTTATGCAACACACAAATACCTATTCTCAAACTTAGTAGAACAATAGAGTATGTCTCTGGTCGTTAAAAATTCCAATATTAATATTCTTATCTTCTGATTTCATGCCCCACGTCGTAGTAATTAATGAATTGAAGAGCAAGCAACCAGATCACTGTTGGTCACCCTGTTTTCCGATGGGGGTGGAGAGTTCGCTCACTGGAGATAATACCCCGTCTTCGCTGACTGAGGGCTTGTGACTGATTAGCCACGTATTCTTCCTAAGGGATTCCCTCGTTCGTTCCGCTGTATCTCCCTGTTTCGCTACTATGACGGCTTGGGTGGCGCTTCTTAGCTCTCGGCGCTTTAAAACCCCGAGAAGTTCCCCCCGTCCGCTGGAGTATAAGTTAGAAGTAGACATGAAAGTAGCCAGGTTAATTGCTGGTGTAAGCATATGGGAACAATGACAGGAGGGTACTCAAATAGGGATATAAAGGGTAAATCAGGTATAAACTCCATGGATGAAGCCGTACCGATAAATCGGGTTCGATGGTGGGGTCATGGCAGGTGAATGAAGAGGGTAGGTTACCAAAGATAATAATAAACTCTCCCATGGACGGTTATTTGTCTATTTAGCGTTTGATAATTGCGAAGGTACTAGCATAAGGCCTTAGGAAAAGGGGATTATAAGAGAGGAAGCAAAGGTGGATCGAAAGTTTAAACAACCAATTTATCATCTGTAATTCAAATTTACCCAACGCAGCAACAAAACTTTACAATATATTTACAGTCTACACAAAGTTTACAAAGATTACAAAGAGCAAACGAAAGTCAGAAGGATGTCTCATAAACAAGGTCAAATTCAAGTTCCCAAAAGAAATTTCTCCAACCGGAGAGAACTTCGAGTGATTGCAAATAAAGTACATTCTGAATATAGGAGAAGTCCGTGATATTTCGACCACTTAAATTTAAATGATAATAAGTCTATTGACCGTAATGAAAATTTCTCAAATTTTATACACGATAGTTAGTACAATGTATCAAATGATATGGTGAAAATAAATATTAATAATATCTTTAGAATTTGTTTAAAAGTAATATTTATTATAACATTTGTTGTCGTGTAATTGAAATCGATAGCGTGTAAAGCGCTTAACTTGGACGAGGTGATCGTGTAATGTGGACTGGTAAATACAAACACTTGTTCGCCTCTGTGGTGTAGTGGTTCGTGTGATTAGCTGCCACACCTGGAGGCCCGGGCTCGATTCCCAGCTCTGCCACGTAATTTGAAAAGTGGTACGAGGGCTGGAACGGGGTCCACTCAGCCTCGGGGGGTCAACTGAGTAGAGGTAGGTTCGATTCCATCCTCAGCCATCCTGGGAGTGGTTTTACGTGGTTTCCCACTTCTCATCCAGGCAAATGCCGGGATGGTACCTAACTTAAGGCCACGGCCGCTTTCTTCCATCTTTCTTGTCTATCCCTTCCAAACTTCCCATCCCCCCACAAGACTCCTGTTCAGCATAGCAGGTGAGTCCGCCTGAGTGAGGTACTGGTCATCCTCCCCAGTTGTATCTCCCGACGCGGAGTCTAAAGCTCCAGGGTACTGCCCTTGAGGCGGTAGAGGTGGGATCCCTCGCTGATTCCGAGGGAAAAACCGACCCTGGTTGGTAAACAGACAAAGATGAAGAAGAAGAAGTGTTCTATTGAACATATTTTTACCTCCATTACCTAAAATAGAATTAAGTTAAAGAAATAATGCCAAATTGGCGTAAGAGCTAGGTTGTATACTGGGCTGCGAGCTCGGCACATATGCACAGCACTCACAGATATCACAAACACATACCCATTCACATGTCCATTCGCTGTCAAAACATTAGCCTTTCACTCAACATACTGTACACCCAAGACATACACTCCGATGCTCACAGCCTAGCAGCCTTGGGTTTGGAAAGAACACCCAAACTAGACAAGTAACTTATCTCAGAAATAAAACGAAAATGAAAAAGGAACACTGGATGCATCCAGTCACCAAAACTATGTTTGAGAAGGGAAGGGGAAGGAGCAGGAGGCGGAACAACTAATACGGAAACAGAAAAAGTAGTCTTCCAAAACATTACACAGTACATTCTCAAATAATTGTGCAACTCATGGTGTGACACAGAAGAGCATTCTTTCCACTGATGATTCCAGTCACCATCGATCTGCATTTAGGGCAGTCGCCCTATCTGTTGTTTACCTGGAAGTATTTTTATAATTGCATCGAATTTGGAAAATTATTGAACATTCCCCTTGGTAAGTTATTCCAATCCCTAACTCCCCTCCTATAAACGAATATTTGCCCCAATTTGTCCTCTTGAATTCCAACTTTACATTCATATTGTGATCTTGCCTACTTTTAAAGACACCACTCAAACTTATTCGTCTACTGATGTCCTCCCACGCCATCTCTCCAATGACAGCTTGGGACATACCACTTAATCGAGCAGCTCGTCTCCTTTTTCCCAAGTATTCCCAGCCCAAACTTTGCAAACATTTTTGTAACGCTACACTTTTGTCGGAAATCACCCAGAACAAATACACGTTCCTTTGAAATTTTTCCAGTTCTTGAATCAAGTAATCCTGGTGAGGGTACCATACACTGGAATCATACTCTAGTTGGGGTCTTACCAGAGACGTATATGCCCTCTCCTTTACATCCTTACTACAACCGCTAAATACCCCATAACCATGTGCAGAGATCTGCACCCTTTATTTACAATCCCGTTTATGTGATTACTCCAATGAAGATATTTCTTCATATTAACACCTAGGTACTTACAGTGATCCTCATAAGGAACTTTCATCCCATCAATGCAGTAATTTAAACTTACAGGACTTTCCTATTTTGAAACTCAACTCCAGGCATCTGAGATGTTGAAAGAGCTCCGGAGATGGTTGTCTGCATGCGCCATGATGGTTGCCGAGATTTCAATCCCTTTCTTATAGTTCTTAACGTATCTGCGTGGATTGGTAAGCACCCATTGCTTCTATGTCTTCAGGAGCGATTCTGATCTCCTTTGTGGTGTTGATGGTATGTTGCTTAAGACAGGTATCCAGTGTGTGGCGGTAGGACGAACACAAGCAGTAATGAGGCGCACTATCTAATTTAGTTGGGTATGTATTATTTTGGGTTCGCCTCTGTGGTGTAGTGGTTAGCGTGATTAACTGCCACCCCCGGAGGCCCGGGTTCGATTTCCGGCTATGCCACGAAATTTGAAAAGTGGTACGAGGGCTGAAACGGGGTTCACTCAGCCTCGGGAGGTCAACTGAGTAGAGGTGGGTTCGATTCCCACTTCAACCATCCTGGAAATGGTTTTCCGTGGTTTCCCACTTCTCCTCCAGGCAAATGCCGGGACGGTACTTAACATAAGGCCACGGCCGCTTCCTTCCCTCTTCTTTGTATATCCCTTCCAATCTTGCCATCCCCCACAAGGCCCCTGTTCAGCATACCATGTGAGGCCGCCTGGGCGAGTTACTGGTCATTCTCCCAAGTTGTATCCCCGACCCAGAGTCTGAAGCTCCAGGACACTGCCCTTGAGGCGGTAGAGGTGAGATCCCTCGCTGAGTCCGAGGTAAAAACCAACCCTGGAAGGTAAACAGATTAAGAAGAAGAAGAAGTATTATTTTGGTATGAGCACTGCTTACCCACAGACGGTAAGAAAAGAAGAGTAAGAACAAGATGGCAGTTGGACTCAGTTTTTAAAGAATAAATGATGAGAGTTGTGGAACTAAATTAAACCACAGAGCTAGTTATAATTAAAAGACCGGGTGAGTTGACCTTGCGGTTAGGGACCCGCAGCTGTGAGCTTGCATCTGGGAGATAGTCGATTCGAGTCCCACTGTCAGCAGCCCTGAAGATGGTTTTCCGTGGTTTCCCATTTTCACAACAGGCAAATGCTGGGGCTGTACCTTAATTAAGGCCACGGACGCTTCCTTCTAACTCCCAGACCTTTCCTATCCCATCGTCGCCATAAGACCTGTGTTGGTGCGACGTAAAGCAACTAGCAAAAAAGAAATTTATTAAAGAATAATTTTTGAGGCACTTGTTAATTCATAGACCGAGCAAGTGGCCTTGCGGTTACGGGCGCGTGGCTGTGAGCTTACATTTGGGAGGCAGGTGGGTTTGAATCTCACTACCGGCAACCCTGAAGATGGTTTTCCATTTTCACACCAGGAAAATGCTAGGGCTGAATGCCATTTAAGGCTACGGCTACTTCCTTCCCAATTCTAGCCCTTTCCTACCCATTATTATTATTATTATTATTATTATTATTATTATTATTATTATTATTATTATTATTATTATTCCGAGGTATCTGTGGAACAGCAGAGGTGAAAGAAGGTGCTGGGATGAATAGGCCTCAACTTACGAAATTAAAGTTAATTTAAAATTTAACAAAGGTTATATTTTCTTTTCAAGATCAAGAAATAACAAGTATGACAGGTACTCAGTAGCATATCAAAAAACTAAGAATGTACAATTACAATTTGTTAATGGACTTGGATTTCGAGCCCCCCAGACACACAATCCTTGAGCAATGAGCCCAACTTTACCAATGTGTAAGGTTCAACAAAGGGGCAGAAAACCTCAATCATACCAAGGAGCACTAGCTCCCAATTACCCAGTTAAGCCTGCTCGAGGCACACAGAAACCAAATTTAAGAAAGAGCAACCCGCTCTCAAAGTTCAAGCCAATTCAAAGGCCACACCAAACTCCACCTTTAAGCTGCCCTCCAGGCACATAAAAACAGGGGTAAAAATACCCAACCTACTGAGGCCTATTCACTAAAGAAACAGGACAATTACGTGGCCCCAAAATACCAACATGAGTGGAGGCGTAACTTGCACTCCTAACACACCTTTTTAAAATCTATTTGGCTCTTAGGCCGCTTATGCAAGGGCTAATCCCATACCACGGAGGTGACACGATAGGAAAGTTTATTACATTATGAAGCTATGAAAACGTAGTCACCTCAAAAACAATATGAGAGGGAGCTCGAGAGGGTTAGGCACTCTCTATCCCGATTTGTAGTTAAAGAGACGGAATTTATACTAAGTGTCTTTTACATTTTAAAGGAAGGTTACATGATAAAAGTTTCGAACCTGCCCCGAGGGTTAAACTGCTGAGCTAGCGAGCAAAGAAGTTATTAAAAGGCCATTACCTTATGGATGAACTGCTGCCGGAAGAAAGCGGCGCTTCCCGCCCCCTGCTACATAATCACACTAGGAAAGATGTTACTGAAGTGGCCCGGAGACCAGAAAATCAGCAGTTTAAATACCCTCGTGGAACATTCGAGACCTTTCAAGAATGAGAACCCACACCCCTCTCAACTTTATTGGCTAGGATCAAGCAACATATCCATATCGGAGAAGACCTACGTTATTGGTCAAAAATTAATTAGAGAAATTCGGGATTGGCTAAATTCAAAACAAGCGGAAAGAGAAGGGTTATACTGCCAACCCAAAAAATGACTGAAAGAAATTTAACAAAGAACAAACTTATGAACACAAAATTTCTCAAAAAACAGTTCCTTCACTTCGCACTAGGGTGCACAATTGTAGTTCTTCAGTAGTGCCATCTAGAAGAGAATGTTCACACTTCTCACTACAGAGAAAACAAATATAAATCGAAAAAGACACAGTTCAGAACTCTTCAAAATTTACAATAGCGATATGTTCTGAGAAACTTTAGAATAAACATGGTGGTTAAAGTTCAGGCTTCCTCCAGTAGAGGAGTTTCAACTGGCGCAATTTTTGAATTAGCGGCGTGGAGGTGTGCTATAGCAGCCGCAGTGTACAAATTAAAGGGTGAGAAACATAAAGTGGATAATTACAGGCCAGTCAGCTTGATATGTGTTGCTTGTAAACCCTGGGAAAGCATTCTTTGTGATTATATTAAACATGTTTACTAAATTACTAACTGGTTTGATTGAAGGTAGTTTGTGTTTTAGTAAGGTCAATCAATCAATCAATCAATCAATCAATCAATCAATCAATCAATCAATCAATCAATCAATCAATCAATCAATCAATCAATCAATACTAATCTGCATTTAGGGCAGGTGGCGAGCTCAATTTGCAGGATTTGAGCAAGATATAGTATATTTTTCAGATTCATAATATATAGACTATAAATGATATGAGTAAAGAACTGGAATCAGTGATAAAGTCTTTTGTATAGAGCAGGGACTTTCAAATGGCGCCCCACGGGCCGCATGTGGCCCGCGGGAGCACTGTAAGAAATAATGTGAAAAAAAGTCACAAAAATATTTATTAGCTCGTTCAAAAACGTATTGATTTTTATACACCTTGTAGACCCAAGTCAGAACTAATTATTATTTAATACTAGTTCCTCTTGTCAAGTATTCACTTGTTCTCAGCAGATTAGTTTTGATTTTAAAACATTTAAATTCCAAATTTCAACTAATAATGTTATAATTTTTGCGTCCCACTGACTACTTTTGATGGTTTTCGGAGACGCCGAGGTGTCGAAATTTTGTCCCATAGGAGTTTTTTGACGTGCCAGTAAATCTACCAACACGAGGCTGACGTATATGAGAACCTTCAAATATCACCGGACTGAGCCAGAATCGAACCTGCCAAGCTAGGGTCAGAAGGCCAGCGCCTCAACCGTCTCAGCCACTCAGCCCGGCTCAAAATTTTACTCTTTTATGCAATTTTAAAATAAATTTTTAAGCAATTAAAATGATCGAACCTTCATTTCAATTGAATGCACATTATTTTATAATGGCGCTTCTGTAATATTTGCAGAATTTTACGAAAATTAGCCTATTCAAGTGCGCCCACGAACATGACTAAGGTTTCCAAAATGACCCTCGAGCCCCTACAAATTGGAAACCCCTGGTATAGAGTAATGAAGACGTTACAGAATTGTGGGTGACGAAAGAAACCTCGACAGTTTTGTGAGATGGACAGCAGTCAATGGTATGATGGTAAACGGGATGGCAACTCAGGTTGCAATTTTCACCAAGAGGAAATGTCCTCTCAGTTTTAATTACTGTATTCATGGGGTGAAGCTATCTCACGGGAATCAGTGTAAGTAGGCTACCTAGTTATTAATATAAAAATGTAATCTTTATTGGGATAATCCCATTAACGAGGTTTTAAATAAAGATTACAGCTCTCTTCACAAGGTTATGCGAGTATTTAGGGGGAGTAGTAAAGATGTAAAGGATATGGCGTATACGTCACTAGTAAGACCACAATTAGAGTATAATTTTAGTGTACAGGACCCTCACCAGGATTACTCGATAGGAGAACAGGAAAAGATCCAAGGGAAGACAGCATGATTTGTTATGTGTGATTTCCAACACAAGAGTAGGGTTACGTTACAAAAATATTGCAAAGTTTGGGCTGGGAAGACTTGGGAGTAAGGAGGTACGCTGCTGGACTACGTGGCATGTTCCGAGCTGTCAGTGTAGGAAAGACGTGGAATGACATCAGTAGACGAATAAGCTTGAATAGAGATTTTTAAATTACGGAAGATCATAGTATGAAGATAAAGTTGTAATACAGGACGAAAAGTTGGGATTTGAAGAATTTATCAAGGGAGATGTTCGATCTTTAAAATTATTTTTAAAAGGGCGAGGTAAACGACAGATAAGAAATTTTCTACCTGGGCCCTAAATACAAATCAGTGATTGATAATCATTGTCACGTTTCATAGACTGCAATGTAATTACTTTATGTCGCAATTTGCTATTAGATGTGCCCTAATTTCATTATAAGTAACTTATTTTAACCTATAAACAGGCACCTCTCCTTAGCTTCGTTCGTGCAGCGACCATGACTTCCTAATGGGGAATCGAACTCATAGCAGTCAGTGTGATAGAACTGCTTTAGTGTCGCTGCTAGGAAACATCTCCCTCCTCGTACCGCCTCGCTCTACGTGATTAAAATATTCATAGATGTGCGTTAGTAAAATAACCTAGCTTAAGCCAAAGGTTGAATTTCTCCCGCGATCATTACCCTCAAAAAAAAAAAAAAAAAAAAAAAAAAGGCATGGTTGGATCCCGGACGTATTTCCGAACGCTCTCGTTTCTTAAATACGGAGTTTCTGGGTGATCTTATTTGCGAGTGGCATAATTCCGGAAACCAATGTTCTCGGATTGGTAATCGTAGTATTGAAAGAACTCTTCCCAAACCTTTAACCCACTGTGGGTGGGAGCGATACAGAAACACCCACGGTATACCCTGGCTGTCGTGGGAGGCGACTAAAAGGGGCCCAGGGTCTCTTAATTTTGGAACGTGGAGTTGGCAACCAGGGACCCTTAGCTGAGCCTGGAATTTCTTCCACTTACTTGTGCCAGCTCCTCACTTTCATCTATCCTCTTCACGTGTGGAGTCCTGACAACTCTTTTAACAATAGTGTTTGTTGGATCCATTGTTCTCGCGTAACTAAGTAACGTTAGTTATACAAATTCTTACCATTTTCAAGTGAAAAAGTTAACTTCTAATCTTCCAATAATGGCGGAACCGAAAGTCGAAGGGCGAGGGAAGCTGGTGATGGACGGATATGTATATTATAAGAGCGCCAGCGGATCTACGCGGAAGGAGTATTGGGAATGTAGAAAGGTGCGCGTGAACGGGTGTACTTCTCGATTAGTTACTACTGTTGGTCGTGGAAAAGGTACAATTACAAGAGGCCCACCCGAGCAGACAAATTCCCCACAACAGAGAAGAGGCGACTGCTGAGATTGTGATACAAGAACTGTTTTTCTTTTAAATTGGATTTTAGTCTTCTTCAGCCATTCAGCCAGCCCCTAATGGTATTTTCTTATACGTATTAGTGAGGCAATTTATGTAATATTTAACACAATATATAATTTTCTGCCAAAAGTGAATTAACATGATGAATTGAACTTACACATTTGAGCAGTGTTGCCACTCGGCGGATTTTCCGCCAAATTTGGCGGATTTTTAAATACAACAGCGTATACATTTTCCATTTAGCGGACAGCGGATTTTTTTGACGGATTTTCAAACTTCTTTTAGCGATTTTCAGCGGTAACGGTGTAACGTTCCAGACGTTACAGTGTAATTATATTAATTTTATTATGTGTAATTAATTCAGGAATTTAACGTCATGATATTTATTTTGGTATGTAATTGTATTATAATTCATGTTTAATCATTTGCTCACTATCATTTCATTACTTTGTAACTACGACTTGTAAACGAGGGCTGAATATTCTAATATTCACTTAGATTCTTGCGACATTTGTTTAAAATTAACTTGCAGTAGATTTCCGCTATATTGCCACATCACCGAGGAAGGAGGAAGGACAAATTTAGACATCAAGTTCTGGGAAAGCGAGCACGTGTTCACGCGTCCTAACGTAAGCTACCGTATTTCGACCAGAATTATTCAAAATGGATCAACGCCTATATTTTGAAAGGAGCGTCATGTTGCCATGGATAATGAGTGAATGGACCAATAGGATAACAGTTAATATCAGAGTTATGACCCGTCAACTCTAATATCTGGAGTGGGGAGAGACATGTCATCTGATTGGACCACGTGTAGCAACCTGTAATTAGCGCCAGAGAAGGTTATAAAAGGGCATGCTGGAGCTCTTGGCCTCTTCTTAGATCTTGGATCTACTACTGGACTCTGCTGCATTCTTCGGTATTATTCTTCGTTTGATTCTGCAGTAGTATTCTACATTAATTTACCACGACGTGGTACTTAGAAATTCTGAATGAGGGATGTATAGCCACTCTCATCAGGAAGTACGTACAGCTCAGCTACAAGACCGGTTTGAACCAGTCTAAGTCAATAGGTAGTATCAATCTAGATAGAAATGAAACTTCAGAGAACATTTTCAGTAAAGTTGGAAGGATTCTTAATTGAGTATCCTCTCCAAATAACCCAAGGTGGTTCTGCTAACTATGACTTAGGGCTTATCTCCAATATGGGATAGAGCATAATAGGGAGTGTTAGTTTTGAAGTCATCTTCCAATTAGTGGTGGGTGCAATTTGCAAGGTAGGAATGGTACTTAGCTGCAGATGAAGAGATCTCAAAGACGACCGGTGATGTTCCAGCTACAAGGAGGGAAGCTTTCCAAGGACCAGCAGAACGAGACTAAATGGTGAGCAAGCGAGTTAAAGATATTGCAAGTTTTCGCGAAGTAGAGTCATTTAATTTTCTGTTAAATTCATTTTTTAATTTAAATTCAGTCTTCGTTAAACCATCGTCATTCATATTAAATCTAATAAATAGTATTTTTCTAGTTAACTTTAATCAATCTGCCTTAATTAGCCTTTTGATTTTTAATTCTCCTGCTTAATGATTAGTGCACTATCACCCCACCCCTGTGGTAAGAGTCCGTCCAAGCTTGATTATAAATTTTTATCTTTAAGTCTTCAACTTAAAGATTGGCGCCCTTAGCTTGAATGGTTGCATTTCTCATTTGATGATTGTTCTCCGAGAGGGGAAGTCACATAAATGCCGCTCCAACGTGTGGCGAGAAAATCATTAAGTACGGAGCAGTTAATGACAGTAACGATATCAGAATTCGTATTATGGGCAAAATTTGGATATCCACGTTTCATTAGGAGTGTTTGATTGTGGGAAGGGTCATGGCTGATCAGACGAAAGAGGAGAGGATGTTGCGCAGTGGACGGGCGATAAAAAGCAATAATGTATTGAGTTCAGAGGAAGAGTTGTGTAGTCTAGTAGAGGAAATTGAAGATAGAAGTGTAAGTAGTATGGAGAGTGAAGGCAAGCAGAAAGAAGTCAGTATGGAGTCAGATGATAGTAGGATGGGGGGCGAAGTGGAAGTGAACACTAATAATAAAAGTAATAATAATGATCAGTTAATGGGAATGATGCAGTTAATGTTAAGTAAGATAGAGGACAGTAAAACTGAAATAAAAAGTGAATTAGAACAAACTAAAGCCGAGCTTAAAGGTGAATTAGAACAAACTAACACTAAAATTGAGAATATTAAATATGAACTTAAAGAACAGTTAGAGCAAACTAAAGCTGAATTAAGCAGGGAGATGAGGGAAAATAAGGAGGAAGCGAATCGGAGAATGGACGAACACAGTAGGCAGTTACGCGATCTGGTGGTAAAAAATGAACATTTTAATAAGCGATTAGAGGACCAGAAAAATGAATATGAACGGCGAGGGAAAGAGGTAGAAGAAAAGTTTGCGGGGCAGAGAAGTGAATTCCTGGAATTAATGGGGAAGGAAAACAACTCTACTAGGGAGGAAGTAATGAGGCAGGTCACTAGTATTGATAAGAGAGTTGAGACTCAAAGAGGGGAAATACGGATATTTAAAGACCACGTCCAACAAGAGATTGACACGGTAAAGCTTAGAATAGAAGATGAGACCCGGGCAAGTGAAGAAAGGTTTACGATAGCTGAAGAGAATAAGATTGAAATTAGGACATTGAAAGAGAAGCAGGTTAATTTGGAGAGAGAAATTGATAGGAGAGACAGAGATGTAGAATGCCGGATAGAGAAAGCAGAAAATAAGTTAAAACAGGTGGCAAGGGATAAACAGGTTTTCACGGGAAGGCAATGTCTAGGAAATAGCTACATTAGGGAAATTGAACTACCTAAATTTAATGGGAAACAAACGAACCCGCTAGATTTCCTTAAGATGATAGAAAAACGATTTGAAAAGCGTCTAGAGGAAGGGTCTATGGACTGGGAAGACGTTATGGAAAATATTGACCATGCTTTTGTAGGAGAAACTCGGTCTTGGTTCATGGTATATAGGCAGACGATGACGAACCTGAAAGAATTCAGAAATAAGTTTAGAGAGAAATTCTGGAATGAAGCGATACAAGCTCGGGAGAGAGAAAGGGTGGTATTTGGGAGGTACAAACAGCATGAAGGAGTTACTATGACCGAGTACTTCCTGGCACATGTCATGATTTGTCAGAACTTAGATGGTATAACCGAGGGGTCTGATGTAGTAAGACTACTTTTAAGACATTTTCCGGACAGGGTGAGAGAAGCGGCCTGCATGCAAAAAGTTGGTACTATTCAGGAGATGGAGAACCTACTAGGCAGTTTTGATGCGTTAGGTAACCTTAGGAGTAGAACGGAGAATATTCAGAACTTTAGTCATCACAACGGAATGAGACATAACGGTAGAACACAGAATCACGAAGCTCGCAATCAGTTCAGACCTCAGCAGAACAGCAGGAGCGGAGCACAGGAATATAGGACAGGAAATTCCCAACGGAGGCCAGAGCAATGTACTAATGAGTCCAACGTCAATACACAAAGGGAACCTTTAAACTAACTAGAGGCTGTAATGTTAGGTCAGAATTCCAGCCTAGTGCGAAGGTAGCGAAGTGTCTTGCCATGAAAGTGTTACCATATGACCTCGATGTTAGAGACGATTTGTTGTATGAACCCGAGCAGAATAATGGAGATTCAAGTAATAAAGTAGTCAATCCCGTTGTTAAATTGAAAGTCTGGGGGGCGTGGGTTAAAGTTTTGATTGATTCTGGTAGCCAAATATCATGTATTAGTTCTCAGTGGTATGAGTCATTAGTGAAACAGGGTATTCAGTTGGAGGAAATGCCTGTTAAGTCTACTTTTATCATTACGGCTGTTGGAAAGAAGTCTAAGCAAATTTGTAAACAAGTAGCTGTCCCGATCTGCATTAATAATTCTATTAGCGTTCAGATATGTTTGGTAATTCCGCATTTAATATTTGATCTTATCTTGGGATCTGACTGGTTAACGTTAAAATTGGCTCAGTTAAATTACAATGATCTTATGCTAAATTTGAGGTGGAATAATGAGGATATCAAGGTCAAGTTTGAGGAGGAAATTCAGAGGAAAACGGAAGTTAGTACAGTGTGGAGAATGAGAGAGGTTTCTAAAGTTAATGAAGAGGCTAGTGAGGGCCTGAAGTTGTGTCAGTTGTGGATTCATGAGGATAAAAGATGTGGCTTGAAAGAAGCCGTAAGTAGAAGTGAAGTAAATGAAATCCAGAAGGACAAGTTATTTGAAGTGTTGTGTGAACACGTGGAGATTTTTTCCGAGAAACCTGGTGTTACCCATCTGTATGAACATTCTTTTTCTGTGCTGGATAAGACTCCATTCAGCGGACCGCGGTATTCGATACCACACAAATATGCAAAAGCCGTAGAGGATCAAATTCAAGCTATGTTAGCAGACGATGTGATTGAATTATCAAACAGTCAGTATGTTAATCCCTTAATTGTCGTGCCTAAGTCTGATGGATCAATACGTTTGTGTATTGATGGCAGAGAGATGAACCGACGTATTGGTGCTGATCAGTTGAGATCACAAACCATTGAAGAGTTGATACAGAATTTTCAGGGTAAGAGTTGGTTTTCTACGTTAGATCTTAGGAGTAGTTTTTGGCAGATACCTTTAAGATCAGAAGACAGGCCTCTTACTGCTTTCAGCTATAAGCATAGTTTGTACCAATTTAGGCGTGTTCCTTTTGGGACCCGTACGAGTTCGGCAGCTCTTATTCGCGCACTTAGTATTGCCTTGGGAGATGATACTGGAGATTATGCTACTATTTATATCGATGATTTGGTTATAGGATCTAGTACCTTTGAAGAGCACTTGGACCACTTGGAGAGGGTTTTTTCTAAATTAGAGTATGCTGGTTTTACTCTGAAACTTGACAAATGTGTTTTCAGTAGACGAGAGGTGACTTTTTTGGGGCACCGTGTATCGGCAATGGGAGTGACGCCTGAGAGCACAAGAATTGAAAAAATATTGAATACTACGACACCTAGAAATATTAAGGAGCTCAGATCGTATATTGGTGTATGTAATTTTTTCAGACGATTTGTAGTGAGATTTGGTAACTTACTAGAGCCATTTAGAGAACTATTGAAAGCTGGCAGTAAGTGGGAATGGACACAAGATCATGATAGAGCTTTCCTAAAATTAAAAGAAGGATTCAGGCAGGCGGTTGTTTTGAGATACCCAATGCCCGATAGGAAGTATGTGTTGCTGACGGACGCATCTCACTGTGGTATCGCTGGTGCACTATGTCAAGTAGATGATGATGGTAATTTAGGGATTGTGTCTTTAGCTTCCAGAGGTTTAAGTGCTGCTGAAAAGCGTTATACTATAACGGAACTTGAATTCTTAGCCATCGTATACTCCCTGAGTAAATTTAGGATGTATGTTTTAGGTACCGAATTTGAAATTAGGACGGATCATCATGCTCTTTCTTTTGTATCCAAGTGTAAATTATCGTCTAACAGAGTTAGTAGATGGATACTCGCCCTACAAGAGTATGATTTTAAAGTAACTCACATTAAGGGAAAGAATAATGTCCTTGCTGATTTATTGTCACGTGATCCGAAGTTGAGCGAAGAAGGTAGCCTTCTAGAGCCACGTGAGGGCATTATTATATGTACATGTCTGTTTAAGGAAAATGAAACTGCTCTAAATAGACTACGTAACCTATTGGTTGAACAGTCGGTAGACGAAGAATGTCGGGAACCTTTGTCTGTACTTCAGGGAGGAGAGCAGCTCACTGTGTCGCATGGTAGGCACACGTACATACTGGTTAACGGGTTTCTAGCCAGGAAATGTGGCGAGGATCTCTGGGGGATTTGTGTACCCAAAGCGCTACGTGTGGAATTGATTTGGTTTATCCACAAGGAATTAGGACATTTTGGAGCTAATAAAGTTCTGTATGAGATCCGACAGAATTTTATATGGGACAAGATGGGAAGAGATATAAGAAAAATTCTTTCCACTTGCGATCTGTGTCAGCGTAGCAAAGTTCCTAACCGCTATTTAGAAGGACCTCGTCAGGCAGTAATCTCAGAAAGACCTGGTGACTTGGTGTGTACTGATTTATTTGGACCTGTGGTTAAGGGACAGTTTGGCTTCCAATATATTTTAGTCATTATAGATGCCTTCTCGAAATTGGTCAGATTATACGGTATGAGAAAAGCCACTGGAAAATCTTGTAGTCGTATAATCAAAGAGAAGTATGTCCCTGAATTAGGTACTCCTCTTAGAATATTATCAGACAGTGGACCGCAATTTATTTCGAGAAAATGGAAGTCCATAATTAGAGAGCTAGGTATTACACAGGTTCATTCATCTATTAGATACCCTCAGGGCAATATGTGTGAGCGCGTTATGAAAGAGTTATCTCGCATGTTTAGATGCTTAGTGTTCGATAAGCATACAGCCTGGGTGGCTCATTTATCCCGCATAGAGACATGGATCAATGCAGTTCAACATGAAAGCACTAGATTGACGCCGTCACAAGTTCATTTTGGTTGTAAGCCTCAGAATGAACTAGTGAGTGTGTTAGGTTTGCCTGAGGAACCGCCTCGTAATGCTGAATTTTACGTCCGACTGGCACGGGAGAACCTGATTAAATCTGGAGATAAACGTAAAAGGCAACAGAAACGTAAGGTACTGGATAACTTTGAGGTAGGTGAGATGGTTTTGGTGAGAGTTCCCATGTTGTCAAACAGTGAGGATAAGGTAACTAAGAAATTTTTTCTGTTATATCAAGGCCCTTATAAAGTACATCGTAAACTAGGACCCTGTGCTTACAAGTTAGCGGATGGCGAGAGCGTAATGAATGGTTCATATAACATTAGTAGTTTACGGAGATACCTGTCGTGTGAGGTGGCTGAACCGGATTATGAGATATAGGTCAGTAACTCGGGGAAGTTGCTACTTGTTATGTCAGACTTCGAGCGGGATGAGTTTACGTCTCAATTGTGGTGGTATTTCCTAGTTGTGTTTGTAAACAAGGGAGGTGTTTGTGTGACGGTAGATTTACGCTTGTTCATTGACGATCGATCATCTGTTTTCCGTATGTGAGGCCATGAAATTTTATATATTTGTTTTCTGAGATGTTACAGAAGGCTAATTAAAGCTGACGACGGCAAATAAATAATTTTCCCGTATGTGCATTTCTAACTTGCAATAATTTTACCGTGAGCTTAAATCACGTGTGTATACGAGTGAAGTGTACTACATCCTGCTTCAAGATAAGGTTGAAACATTCGAAAGAGTGATAAAAGTGTAAATTGTTTGTATCATTTGTTTTCCATGTTTCTAATGTATAAGATTGGAAAAGAACGTGTTATTGCTATTTAGCAAAGAATGTCGGAGAGATGGGGAGTAAAAGGACAGATAGACACTCGGCAGAGTCTGTAATCTGAATTGTATATATATTATGTTATATTTTCTAGGATAATCTTGTTTTTTTTACAAAAGTGAAAAGTTGCTCATGTTGGGCATAATCTAGCATCTAAACCTCAAGATGAACTGAAATAACAGACAGTCGCAATGGTAAGCAGTCTAAGAGAGATATGATGGAAAGAGTGAGATATAATTAATTGTATGAAAATAATGTCGCTCGTTATGGGCAGGTAATTGAGGTATTTCAAGTCAATGTGGGAGTAAGTGTGTGAGTTCTCAACTCATATGATATTTGTTAAGAACTCATGGGGGCGTATGTAACGTTCCAGACGTTACAGTGTAATTATATTAATTTTATTATGTGTAATTAATTCAGGAATTTAACGTCATGATATTTATTTTGGTATGTAATTGTATTATAATTCATGTTTAATCATTTGCTCACTATCATTTCATTACTTTGTAACTACGACTTGTAAACGAGGGCCGAATATTCTAATATTCACTTAGATTCTTGCGACATTTGTTTAAAATTAACTTGCAGTAGATTTCCGCTATATTGCCACATCACCGAGGAAGGAGGAAGGACAAATTTAGACATCAAGTTCTGGGAAAGCGAGCACGTGTTCACGTGTCCTAACGTAAGCTACCGTATTTCGACCAGAATTATTCAAAATGGATCAACGCCTATATTTTGAAAGGAGCGTCATGTTGCCATGGATAATGAGTGAATGGACCAATAGGAGAACAGTTAATATCAGAGTTATGACCCGTCAACTCTAATATCTGGAGTGGGGAGAGACATGTCATCTGATTGGACCACGTGTAGCAACCTGTAATTAGCGCCAGAGAAGGTTATAAAAGGGCATGCTGGAGCTCTTGGCCTCTTCTTAGATCTTGGATCTACTACTGGACTCTGCTGCATTCTTCGGTATTATTCTTCGTTTGATTCTGCAGTAGTATTCTACATTAATTTACCACGACGTGGTACTTAGAAATTCTGAATGAGGGATGTATAGCCACTCTCATCAGGAAGTACGTACAGCTCAGCTACAAGACCGGTTTGAACCAGTCTAAGTCAATAGGTAGTATCAATCTAGATAGAAATGAAACTTCAGAGAACATTTTCAGTAAAGTTGGAAGGATTCTTAATTGAGTATCCTCTCCAAATAACCCAAGGTGGTTCTGCTAACTATGACTTAGGGCTTATCTCCAATATGGGATAGAGCATAATAGGGAGTGTTAGTTTTGAAGTCATCTTCCAATTAGTGGTGGGTGCAATTTGCAAGGTAGGAATGGTACTTAGCTGCAGATGAAGAGATCTCAAAGACGACCGGTGATGTTCCAGCTACAAGGAGGGAAGCTTTCCAAGGACCAGCAGAACGAGACTAAATGGTGAGCAAGCGAGTTAAAGATATTGCAAGTTTTCGCGAAGTAGAGTCATTTAATTTTCTGTTAAATTCATTTTTTAATTTAAATTCAGTCTTCGTTAAACCGTCGTCATTCATATTAAATCTAATAAATAGTATTTTTCTAGTTAACTTTAATCAATCTGCCTTAATTAGCCTTTTGATTTTTAATTCTCCTGCTTAATGATTAGTGCACTATCACCCCACCCCTGTGATAAGAGTCCGTCCAAGCTTGATTATAAATTTTTATCTTTAAGTCTTCAACTTAAAGATTGGCGCCCTTAGCTTGAATGGTTGCATTTCTCATTTGATGATTGTTCTCCGAGAGGGGAAGTCACAACGGTATCACCTTTCATCACCAGGGGGAAAATAGTATAGAACTTACTACGACATAATAGTCTACTTATTCCCGTAGTATTAAACTTATGCTGCATACTACGACTCGTTTCCTAGACCAACTCCGGCCCACAGCCTCAGTCAGAATTTGTTACAATCGTTACTATACTCTTGATGAGCCGGGTAGTGTCGTGTTTGATAACGTGTTTCTTTTGATATCGGGATCTTTTGGTACGTCAATATGTCGAAAGAATAGGTTAAAAAGTAGTCAGATATTTCGTAAAGAGTGGTTAAATAATTAAACTTTAAAAGATTAGTTGGTTGAGCTTCCAGTGATCCCAAATACGGACGATGCATCTATTGGCAGTGCTATATAAATACGAAATTGTTTGACATTATTTCTTTCCGCACTTATCAAAAACAATGAAAACAGTAATCAAAGTGAAAATAACTTTCGAAATAGATTTTAAAATCTCCGTATGTAGGTCTACTTTGCTGCTGTGAACTGCCTGCATATTCTTTGAAAAAGAATAGTATCATGTTGCTTCATATGAAACAACAGGACCTCAACTCAGCACATCTGCTTCATAGCATATAGTTCGGAGAGGAGAAGATGATGAACTCCTGTTCTGAAACTGTGAGTGTTGAGTTAATCTCTTTAATGAAAACAGGTGGTATATGCTATTTAGCGTAGTTTCAACTAAAATTTAGCGGAGAAAATATTTATGGGTTGGCAACACTGCATTTGAGATGAACTCATTTCTGATGTTAACGATCATACACACATACCTATTACCCAAACCGTAGAAATTAACCGATTAAGATTGCAATCCCTGACCGGCAGGAAATCGAACTTGGGGCTCCTTCAACCAATGGCCAGCACGCTAACCATTTAGCCATGGAACCGAGCTAAAGAACCGAATCGGGAAGCAGCAGGTCATCCCGAGCGACTTTCATCGCAAGAACAGTGTGTTCCGTTGGGAGTGCTGGCAGAAATAAGAATAAGAGGGGATGAAAAGTGTTCCGTTCAACGGCCGTACAGTCCTTAATCGGGATGCCAGTCAGGCAAATTTGCCGTGAGCACTGAGGCACTCATCCCACCGACGCACCAGGTTGAAGATCCCCGTGTGGTAAAACAGGGCGTCCTGCTGCGTGATAAGTCTGTAACCGCCTGTTGCATATCCTCGCCCGACAGGAAACATCAACTCTTCAAGGCTTTTCTGAGGGGAACGAAGGCGTGATACTTACATGGGGAGAGATCAGGACTAGAGGCTTCATCCACCATCCACTTGTAGTTTTACCGTCTATTAACATTACGCTGCCCAGCGGACAAGTTTTGCGTGACACATCCCTATTGTTACTCCATAGTACGCGGACTGAAGATAGAAAGACCCTGTTAGAAATGTAGTTCGTTCCAGGGCTACTAGAGTGAAGGAGAAAGATGTTAGGGGTAGTAATGTTCTACTAAGTATATAGCCGTCCATTTTTATTAAAATGATTTGGGTGTTCAACAATTTATATCGCCCCACGAATTATTCTAGGTGTCTTTCTAATCTTGAGTCCATTTGCTATGGAGTAACAATTGCCATTAACAGTTTTCATTCTGCATTGTCATTGCTCTGAAGAAGGTCTTGGTTGCAAGATTGAAACGCGTCAGAATTTAATAAGACGACCTGGGTATGATGCGCAAAGGTATCACCCAAATATCACTATAAAATTTGTCACAAATGGAACATAATAATTGCTTTTACACATATCAAGTGAAAAATCCCTGGCAAATTAAGAAATACCGTTGTTATTTGAGAAATATGAAAACATACTTAAGGCTTGTAGACAGGACTGGTTTATGTCGTACTACGCTGCTGGTGCCGTCTTTTGTTACTTTCTTCAGGTCCAGGGCTAGCACCGTGGAATGGGAGTGCTATGTCTGTGGATTCTCATTATCTTTGTCCATTCGCTGCTGGTGCCGTCTTTTGTTACTTTATTCAGGTCCAGGGCTAGCACCGTGGAATGGGAGTGCTATGTCTGTAGATTCTCATTATCTTTGGCCAGTACAAACAGCAAAATGGAGGTCAAAAGAAAAATAGCAATGATCCCTGGACCAATAAATCACATCACTAGTCCACTGAATTTTTCTTATGTACATTGGCCATATCATTTTGTCGCCTATTAAATATTGCATATCGCGATACAATTCATGAAATGATGTCATTGACAAGTGAAGAATGAAACGAAAGCAAAGAACTTCAGTGAACACAGATATCACACACGAAATTGTTCAAAGTGTAAGACAAAAGACATACGTGTGTCACTGTGAGCGCAACACCAAATGTACTTGCAAAGTAGTAAAGTACGTATTAATATTCTCCAAAAAACATATATTTCTTAATTTGCCAGGGATTTTTCACTTGATATGTGTAAAAGTAATTATTATGTTCCATTTGTGACAAATTGTATAGTGATATTTAGGTGATACCAATGCGCACTATACCCGACGACCTAATATCCCCCCAAAAGTATTGTCATTTAGTGGTCGTGAAAGTCTACTTTTTAAGAATTTGGAACTACTAGTAGTGCTCGGTCCAGCCGCTAACATCTATCATGTATTGTAATTAGAAAAATTAAACAGGTTCAAAGTTTCAAATTCTTAAAAGGTAGACGAACGCTGCCCTTGAGGCGGTAGAGGTGGGATCCCTCCTTTCTGTCTGTTAGGTCATCGGCCCAGAGGCTGGTTGGATCCTCAAATAGCACCACCAAAGGTTATGCGGTTATAAGGAAACCCCAAAAACCAATGGCAGCACCAAAATGAGGCGTACTAGGCAAGATGAGGAGTGAGGTAGTTTGCCATTGCTTTCCTCACTGGGTCAGAAAGTACTATTGCAGCACGACTGACCCTATGAGCAGCACCTTTCATAACACTCAGATGCACTAGTCATGCTCTGAATGTCATTACTCAGAACTACCCATACCCCAACAGCTTCCATATTGTCACAGCCATGGATGTTGACTGGTACTTCGGTGGAAGCTGCACTTTACTCTGGCCTATGCCAAGAGATGGATGCAGAAGTACTGTATCCATCAAGAAATGACAGCAGGCAGATCCCTCCCTTAGTCCGAGGGAAAAAATAACCCTGAACGATAAACGGATTAACAAAGAAAGAAAACAGAAAATCTATGATTTTTATACTTAAACCAATTTTGCAATCACATCAACAATATTACTTTCAAGTTTGACATTTTACATTTACAGATTATTCTTATGGACTCAGTGCGACATTTTATACAGATTGGTTGTCAACATATTGTCGATACGTGGATCCAATATTGATACTGAAAGACAATATTAACGTCTTTCGATTCCTGTACTTGTTGTTGAAAGCTGTTCACATAAATATGTATAGTTGCTGATAAACGTCATCAATAATTTGAATGTTTTTCTGCTGAGATAGCGATATTATATTAACCGAAACTGGTTCAGAGACTTTTTTTTTAGAATCTGGAGTTCAGAGTTACATTAGATGAAATTTCAGCAAACTTCAGTTCTCCTGAAGAGTAAGTCTATGGCACTCCACGTCTTGCGTGAAAGGATTATGTTTCCATTGAGACTATTCTCTTCCTGACCCTTAAGACAGTGATTGAATCTTTCAGTTAAATTGCTGAGATGCTTCTTTATATCATTAAATAAATCTTCGTTTCTTCCCTGGTCTCTTTCTTGTTATTTAATTTCTAAAGTACTTGTTTATATTACGTCCTTTCTTTGTTGAAAGTTATTGTTCGTTTTCTTACTATTAATATTTTACATTATGATTATACAATCAGTGTAAAATTGAGTACCTAGTACCTATATCTGCTTACTACTTAATTAATTAAATAAATGAATAAATAAATAAATAAATAAATAAATAAATAAATAAATAAATAAATAAATAAATAAATAAATAAATTAATGAATAAATAAATAAATGAGCCACAGCTAGAAACGTTTGGAAAAGGGGGTAAATTTCCAAGTTATTTTCTGGCAAATGATTTCCGGTTCCTTGGCTGAATGGTTAGCGTAATAACCTCTTGTTGATAGGGTCCCGGGTTCGATTTCCGAACTCGCCGGGAATTCTAATGGCGTTTGGTTAAATCCTGTAGTTCTGAGACTGGGTGTTTTTGATCATGTTAGTACACATCTTCACCTATACGCAACATATTATACTACTAACCACCACAGAAGCACGCAATAGATAATAGATCCCACTCCATAGGTTTGATGTCAGGAAGACCACCCGACTGTAAAACAGGGCTTAATTTGTATTAGACCGAGCTCGATAGCTGCAGTCGCTTAAGTGCGGCCAGTATCCAGTATTCGGGAGATAGTAGGTTCGAACCCCACTGTCGGCAGCCCTGAAAATGGTTTTCCGTGGTTTCCCATTTTCACACCAGGCAAATGCTGGGGCTGTACCTTAATTAAGGCCACGGCCGCTTCCTTCCCACTCCCAGCCATTTCCTGTCCCGTCGTCGCCGTAAGACCTATCTGTGTCGGTGCGACGTAAAGCAACTAGCAAAAAAAAAAAAAAAAAAAATTGTATTAGTGCCGACACCAGATAACTGGAAAGAAAGGCGAGTACGTTTTTTTGCAAATGTTGTCTCCAAAGAGCATAGGGACTCATAATCTCCAGGCTCGAGAAAGTCAAGTGTGTCCTAATATACACTGAATGTTAGAGCACGATCATTACCGTCAAGAAGTCATAACAGGTGAAAGTGCTCCAGCAACACGTACACACACACTTGTGATCCCCAGTGTCTAACATATCCTGGACAAGGTTCATTCTATTCCCACACCAATGTTAACTAGATTGATATTGATCTATAATGAATTTGCTGTGCGAGTAGACCGTGCGTTTAGGATCTTGTAGCTGTGAGCAAGCATTCGGGAGATGGTTTTCCGTAGTTTCTCATTTTCACAACAGGTATATGCTGGGGGCTGTACCTTAATTAAGACCACGGCTGCTACCTTCCAAATCCTAACCTTTTCCCATTCTTCCATCGCCCAAAACCGTCGATGTGCTAGTGCGACGTTAAACCTCTAGCTATAATAATAATAATAATAATAATAATAATAATAATAATAATAATAATAATAATAATAATAATAATAATAATAATAATAATAATAATAAGTTACCATAAGGAAACTTATTGCTTCTGACTGGGAACATGAAATAAATTCATGTTACTTATTAGTTAAAAAATATTAATATTTCGCCCCAGAGCGTCAATGGGCTCATTAGTTTGGAATACCGCACCTCTCCAATACACTGGCCACTAGCTCACCGTTATGCCACAAGTGTAACCCAGTCTGTAATGTGTACAATATGTGTGTCATGCCCGCTAAAGTGTCTCGCATTTACTGTCGTCATAGGGCCCTAAAGTGCCTCTCATTCACTCTCGTCATGGGGCCCTGAAGTGTCTCTAATTTGCATTCGTCCTGGTCTCCTAAAATATCTCTCACCTATACCCGTTAATAATAATAATAATAATAATAATAATAATAATAATAATAATAATAATAATAATAATAATAATAATAATAATAATAATAATAATAATTGCTTTATGTCCCACTAACTACTTTTACGGCTTTCGAAGACGCCGAGGTGCCGGAATTTAGTTCCGCAGGAGTTCTTTTACGTGTCAGTAAATCTACCGACACGTGGCCGACGTATTTGAGTACCTTTAAAATACCACCGGACTGAGCCAAGATCGAACGTGCCAAGTTGGGTTCAGAAGGCCAGCGCATCACCCGTCTGAGCCACTTAGCCCGGCACTATACTCGTCATGGCTCCCTGAAGTGTCTCTAATTCCCACCCACCATGGTCCCCAAAAGTGTCTAATTTATAGCCTACTCGTCATAACTCACTAAATTGTCTCTTATTTACACTCGTCATGAGGCCCTAGGTATTTTTTATCTCTGTTAAAAATAAAGAAACGTGTATTTTTAGTTTTCGGAAATACCACTTTTGGTGGGGGGGGAATGTGACTGAAAATGGTGTTGAATTATTTTAATTAGGCTACTGATATCTCAAAAATGAAGATGTTACAGACGTGAAATTTGATATTTGGAATCTGCTTTAAAAGTAAAGAAACACGTATTCTCGGAAAATCCAACGAAGTGGGGGGGGGGGCTGAAAGAATTGAAAAATTAATTGACTTAATTGTATGAGAATATATACATCTAATAAAAACTAAAGTTGTTACAGGCGTGAACAATTGGTATTTTGATCTCCTTTAAAAACAAAGAAAAACGCGTTTTGGGGAGAAACCTTCCTGGGGGGCGGGAGTGAAAAAGAATTTAATTCCTTTCATGAGGACACATAAATCAAAAACTGAGAAAGTTAGAGACGTGAAAATTGGTATTTAGAAGATCCTTTACTATTAAAGGAACAAGTATTTTTTGCTGGAAAATTCACTTAGGGGGGGGGGGGAGAGTGTGAAAGGAAGTGAAAAAAGGTGAATTATTTTTATGGGGATACTTTGTAACGGTTCAAATCCCGTTACAAGATAATATGTATATTATTATTATTATTATTATTATTATTATTATTATTATTATTATTATTATTATTATTATTATTATTATTATTATAATTTTATCTATGAGATTACTATTATTTTGTTATAATTATTATTTATAATTGAGTGTATGCATATATACGTATATGTAGATTAACATTAAATACCTGTACAGTGAGAGTTTCGATGTATCAGATGTTGGATGTGACGTTGTTATATTGTGCTATACTGGCGATTCTGCCAAGTCATCGCCACGTCATGGTTACGTCATCGTGAGCTTTTAGCATTTCGCTCAGAGAGTCAGCCGCCCCCGGGGATTTCACCATTACATGCAACAGTTTGACGCGTTGTGGGAGTATGTCATTGTTATTTCTGGAGATTGCGTAGCTGTGTCAACCAACGTCTATAAAAGGTGGGTGCATATTGTAGCGTCAGTCATTAGTTAAACGGAAGCTGAACAGTGAAGAAGTCTACGAGATGAAGAGACTTCAGTCGGTCAGTCAACGAGTGTGAACGAGAGATGGAGAAGACTCAGTGAGCTATTAATCATTGGTCATTGAGAGAGTGAGGCCAAAGGTTGGTCCGTCACTTAGTTGAAGACACGGATGCAAGGGCTTACCATGGAGTCAGACAGGGATACCACCTACTATGAGGTAATACCATATTGACTGACAAAGAAGTCAGATGATATGGACAAGAAGCAGTCACAAGGATGTATCACCAAGTTAGGCGTGACACATCTACAGTAAACACCAGATCAATGGATTACGTCGTAATTACACTCAAAGTGTTGAAGGTACAGTCAAGTGAATCAGTGAGGGAAATATTTTGTATAAATTGTTAAATGTCCGGTCAAGAAGAATTCAAATTCATGCCTAGTTTCTTTCAGTTGCAATATCATAATTTCATATTCTCATCTGTTTTATCGCAACAAGACTCACTATTTTTTAATATATTATTTAAAGAATATATATTGTTCTATCAAACGAATTCATAGTTTTATTTCATTGACAGTAAAATATCTTAACCTCAAAATTAATGGGGAAACCGAACGCCAATCTCCTTTTCCCAGAACTTGTATGGTATGTTGTCAAAAGTAAGCTTATTACCCCACACCCTAGAGATAGTCAAGAGTCTCATTCTATTATTGCTGCACTGAGTGGTAGCTGGCGCCCTTCAAATAACGTATGTGTAAGTAAGCAGGTAACAAGTAAGTGTGAGTACAAGGTCCGACGAGTATGTATTTTATTTAATGAATATTAATTTTCATATTTTCCATTTTAAGTGCAGATATTTCATATTTTTCAAGTTAAATGCAGTTTTATAATATTTGTAAAATTAGTCAGCGACTTAGGAAGCTATCACAACTTATATCTCAAAACTGAAGGTAATAGACGTGAACATTGGTGTTTGGAATCTCCTTTAAACATAAAGAAACACGCCTTCTTTTAATTTTTTTGTGGGGGGGGGGGGGTTAAATAAGCTTAATGGCGGTGGGGTCTAAAAGGAGGTGAGACCAATTGATTTTACTGTTCATAATGTACTTATATGGAGCTTCCGTTGCTCAGGCGGCAGCGCGCCGGCCTCTCACAGCTGGGTTCCGTGGTTCAAATCCTGGTCACTCCATGTGACATTCGTGCTGGACAAAACGGAGGCGGGGCAGGTTTTTCTCCGGATACTTCGGTTTTCCCTGTCATCATTCATTCCAGCAACACTTTCCAATATTTCATTTCATTTGCCATTCATCGATCATTGCCCCAGAGGAGTGCTTCGGCAGCCGGCACAATTCCTATTGTCGCCGCTAGATGGAGCTTTATTCATTCCATTCCTGACCCTGTCGAATGACTGGAAACAGGCTGTAGATTTCCGATGTACTTATTCTGATCATAAACCGATCATTTTTAATCTTTCCTGGGTTCGTTTTCAACAGCCATCTTTTCCTTCGGAGAACGTTCTTAGATTACAGTAGACTTTCCTGGCATATAAATAAAAATTTAAACACATTTGAAATAAACGATAGGAATGAGATTGACCGTCAAATTGTTCACCTCTATAATAAGGTCAATAATGCACGGAAGTATGTCATTCGTATCGCCAGAAATTCTGCACACTTGCCTACGCGCGACAATGGTGCTGGTCACATTGTCAAGAATGACAATGGCAGCAGATGTAATTTACCGCCAAATAGCGGTCTTGCATCTTGCTGTGGGGTCCAGAACATCTAATAATAATAATAATAATAATAATAATAATAATAATAATAATAATAATAATAATAATAATAATAATAATAATAATAATAATAATAATAATAATAATAATAATAATGTTCTGGACCGTCGTCAAATTGTGCGGACCGCGCTGGAAACGAGTCCTGGTCTGGTAATGACTACGAATACAGTCCGGCCGCGGGTTCAGTACCGCCAAGGCACCCAAGACGACACCACGCCGTATCTCCTTCAGGATTTGATCGTTACTAAAAATGCTTATAGGAAAAGATGGCAAAGATTTAGGGTCCCAACTGACCGCGTGGAATATCTGGACCTAGCCCGAGAAGTACGAAATCGATTGCTGGAAAGAAAGATTGAAAAATATGAGGAACTTTGCCGTAATCTCTCAGAAAACGAGCCATATCGCGAATTTTGACGGATTCTCTCAGAAAAAGAGTCAGATCGCGAATTTCGGAGGATTATATATAAAACGTTAAGCATTCAATTATAAATATCAGTATAATACCGTAGCGAAGCACGGGTATCTTGCTAGTTATATATATATTGAATAGTCGGACCACTTAAATATAATATTTAAGTTATTCTTAAATATTCGCTACTTGATACGACGTACGAATTACCATCAATAGCATCATACGCCCTCACTCAATATGAGCACTGCGAAGAAGTTTGGAATTTAATCTAGGCTTTTGGCACGCAATCCATTGATTATAAATTGTATACCACCACCTCACCAACCCTGCTGGCCAACATTCTGATGGTGACAGGTTTTTCGACCAACGGGGCTCGAACCGGCTAACCACGATGCCAGACCGTTTAGATTGCAACATCTTAACGATCATGGCCACCGGGCGGACTGTTTTTAAATTAATTTATACCTTTATAATATATCAGTTGTCTGTGGAACCAACCTGCCATGGTCCCCTAAAGTGTCTCTAATTTACACTCGTCAAGGCTGTACTGAAAGTTATGGCTTCCAAATGAACCCTGTTAGTCCCTCCCATATGTATATAAGGCCGTTTATAAAACTATATATTACTATTGAAATTACCCGCCTCTGTATGTTTTTTGTTTGATAATGCAAATCATGTCAAACATCTCGTCGACCCCCATCAGTTCACAAGTTGTTCCCAGCATGTCGGCCTTGCTCTCCAGTCGCTTGTGTAGAAAGTTGTCCAATTGGAAGAATACACTCTCTGTAATCTAATGGCTACACTAGTTTGTGTCGTATATATACTGTATATAATGAGAAAAACCCAGATAGTCACCACATAGTGAGAAACCACTACACCGTCAATAAATGCACATTCCACAGGCATTAATAATGGATTATCAAATTCTTTATTTTCAGCCAACACAACAGCAGAAAAATCAATCAATCAATCAATCAATGATCTCATTTAGGACTGTCGTCCAGGAGGCAGATTCCCTATCAATTGTGTACATAGTCTCTTTTTAAATGATTTCAAAGAACTAGGAAAATTGTTCCAATCCCTAACTCCTCTTCCTATAAATGAATATTTGCACCTATTTGTCCTCTTGAATTCCAACTTTATCTTTATATTATGATCATTCATACTTTTGAAAGCTCCATACAAGCTTATTCGCCTAGTAATGACACTCCACCGACAGTTCGGAACATATCGCTTAGTCGAGCAAATCGTCTCCTTACTTCCAAGTCTTCCCAGCTTAAAGTTTGAAACATTTTTGTAGCACTACTGCTTTGTCGGAAATCATCCAGAACAAATCGTTCTGCTTTCCTTTGGATCTTTTCTACTTCAGATATGACCTGTTCCTTACGACTTAAGAGGAAACTCTAAGCCACACTTCACGCTCATTGTTCTGTGATTTGCGGGATGTGGCGATGGGTGATGTATAGATTTTATACTTAGTTTCCGTACCATCCCGCGGTGGTTCATGTACTGTAGTTTGAGAAATGATGTCCGAAAAAAGCCCTACATTTAGTACAAAAGTGTACGAGTTGGACAAAAGGGAGCACAATCCACGGAAGAAATGGAGACCCCGCAGGTTTAGCCTACCGTCACAGAAGTAATGCGACCGAAAACGCACGACAACATTCACACACGCAAGTGGTTTCCGGGCTCTTGTAGACAGACCTTGACTAAACGGCTTTCTCTTCTCTGACATTGCTGCTCTCTAGCCGAAACTGCTTGCAGCTCGGCGTACTTCCTAAACAGAGTGTTGATACCCTGCACATGATTTCCTTCGCTCTCCAGCTGAAGAGCTGCGCCCCTGTCGTGTTGTAAGTTCTTTTAAAGAAACACTTGAGTCATGTAAAGGCGTTGAAATCGTATTACCGGGCGAATTGTCCGTGCGGTTAGGGGCGCAGCTGTGAGCTTGCATTCGGGAGATAGTGGGTTCGAACCTCACTGTCGGCAGCCCTGAAGATGGTTTTCCGTGGTTTCCCATTTTCACACCAGGAAAATGCTAATTAGGGCCACGGCCTCTTCCTTCCCACTCCTAGGCCTTTCCTATCCCATCGTCGCCATAAGAACTATCTGTATTGGCGCAACGTAAAGCAAGTTATAAGAGAAAAAAAAGGAAATCGTATTAAACCCAGATTAACCGAGCTCGAAAGCTGCAGTCGCTTAAGTGCGGCCAGTATCCAGTATTCGGGAGATAGTAGGTTCGAATCCCACTGTCGGCAGCCCTGAAGATGGTTTTCCGTGGTTCCCCATTTCCACACCTTAATTAAGGCCACGGCCGCTTCCTTCCCACTCCCAGCCCTTCCCTGTCCCATCGACGCCATAAGACCTATCTGTGTCGGTGCGACTTAAAGCAACTAGCAAAAAACAAAACAAAAAAACAACCCGAGATTAATCTAAGAATTATTTCCTTATAAGAGATATTTCTCTTAGGGTAATTTTTTTTTGTCATTTTCCTCTTCATCTTCTTCTTCTTGGCCTTTTCCCCAATTTATTGGGGTTAGCTTTTGATGCTGATTTTCACAGTTTTATGATGGGATGCGCTTCCTAACGCCAATCCTATGTGGAGGGATGTATTCGCTATGTGGTGGTATCAATGTGTTGTGTGTAGATGAACAGAAATGTATTAAGACGAACGAAAACATCCAGTCCCCGAGCCAGAGGAATTAGCAATAGACTACGCAGATAAAATTCCTGGCCCGAACTGGAATCTAACCCGAAGCTCTCTGAGCTAAGGATCAGTATATTGGCAAGGAGCCGGTCGTATGGAGTACGTATGGTAGGCTGTCAAGACCACCGCAGCTCAATTAGAAGGGCAGTAGGCGCGAAATCTGAAGACTGTAAGTTGGAGTCTCATTGGAATCTGTGTGATCATTTATTATTATTATTATTATTGTTCTCTACCTTCTTCTTCTTCTTCTTCCTTCGAAACCCTCATCTAGGAAGTCAGTGGGTTCGACAATTAATCATTGACCTCCATCCACTAACCGCACCTCTCTGGACACGCAAGAAGTACTTCACCGCTGGGCTCCTCCTTAGCTCTTTGTCCAGATCCATATTACAATCTCTTCCATGAACTAGGCCTACATACGACATAAGAAACTGGAAGTCTGTTTGAAGTAAAATTCGGTCGTGAGAGTTAAATATTCAGTTTGGATGCCTCACAGCGGGTTACCAGCGTGCTCTACAGTTGTATTCAAAGAAGTGCCAGATCTATAGCTAAGATCCTAACCAGTGGAGTAGAAATTATAAAACTACTGTTTTTCAGTTGGTAGAGAAAATCACAAGAAGTCCGAAGGTTGTAGATGTGGGTCCCACTGGTGTCCGGTTGATCGTTGTTCGGTATTTATCATAAATAACCTTTGGCATGTAGCCTACTGTATATTCTCAAAAATATCTAAGGCCTATTTAAAATTGTTTCCCATGGTTTTTCTCTTCAACTGTGGGTGTAGGATGGGATGGTATGTGACTTCTATTTTTATTTAATTACAAATATACATACAAGTACAGACACTGAATACGTGGGACTGATGATCCAGGTGTACCAAATCCCATAGGTGAAACAAGAATGGGAACTTATGAACTGTTGTTTGTAAAAGGATAAACATTCCGTTAGTTTCCCATAAAACAAATTTCATCCCTAAACACCATCCTGCTGGCTTATTCACTTTTGTCCGGGACGATAATTTATTACTCATGTTTGTAATATTCTATTTGCTTCTTTTCCAGGTGAGTACATGCCAATGACTGAAGAAGACGATGAACTGTCTGTGAGTTACCTTCAAAATACCGTCTTCTTTAAGATTTTATTCATTTGTTTTGATTATGAAAGGTTTAAAAAATCTATCTCTTCCTTTAGTTTCATTCGCATGTAGTGAATTCTGAATTATAAAACCGGGTAATTCAAAACCAAACCATCAAAGCTAGTGTGGGACAGGACACTGTTCATACTTGAAGAGGTACCCGAGTGCGGAAATGTATGGTTTGTGTGCTGTGAAGCGTCAAAATTTAAGAACACTTCGGAAATGGTGATGGACGTACGCTCCATATTTTGTGAAGAAACCTCTACCAACCTAACAAAACCATCGCATTGTGCATTAAATTACAAACGGGGCTCGAATTGTCTATCCCCAACTTCATTAAAGAGCCTACATCGGCGCCGATCGTCACCGTTATCATAGGTATGGTATACGAGACCCCTGTTTCATCAAAGGAAGACCTTATCAGAGAATTCACACAGTGATTGAAATATTGACCGTGTGCGCCAATTTCTATGCCATCGATGAAGGATGAGTAATCAGTTCGCTTCCCCTTTTGTAATTTAATGTACGATGTAATGTTGTTGTTGAGCTGGTGGAAGTTTCGTGACAAAAAATGAAAAAAGAAACCTTTCCTTTTGCGAAAAGCGAATGATCATGAATAATGATGATGAACGACTTATTGTATCATTTCACGAGACCATCTTTGGCGACCGAGGCCTACGACAAAGACTAATGTGACGTCACTGAAGGCACACTTTCTATTTCAAAGTACTCTGTTTATACAAATCCACAGCTGCAGCGTCTTTGGCGAGCGAGGCCTACGATAACGACTAATGTGACGTCACCGACGGTATATTTTCTATTTCAACGCACTCTATTACACATCGACAGCCGCAGCATCTTTGGCGACCAAGGCCTACGGTAACGACTAAAGTGATGTCACTTCCGTCACACATTTTGTTGCGTTACACGATTTTTTTTGATGACCACCAGCCATAAGACATAACTTATATCAATATGGAACGCACGCCTGTCACTTTATCCGAAGCGTTGTCAAACTTCAACGCTTCACAGCGCCGAAACAGTGGAGAGAATTCGGTCTTTATTGTCGCAAAGAGAAGTGTTTAGAGGCGAACATTATGATGAAGAGAAACCAAGGAGAATTTAAAAAAAGTGAATTATCAGAAGAAGAATAATCATGGACTGATGGAGTACTGCAGAAAGAGAAATGAACTTGAGCAAGTGTACTGTGTAATTGCAGCACAAAGGCGAGAAAATGATACATGCAGCTCACCTCCATTGGGGGTGTGTCTGAAAAGAACTGCACCACTTCGGGATGAGGACACGGGTTTACTTTTTTACCTCGTATCGTCAGCTACACTGAAAGGCATAAAATACCAAGCCTATAATAAAGATCACTTTTTTAGAACTCGTCAAAGATCAGCGCTTAACTCAGCACGAGGCAATGTTGTTAGAGGTAAGAAGGAGGACTCCTCACCAAACTCGGAAATCGAGTACATCCGTGATTTGGATTGAACCCAACTCCGTCGCAGCTCCTAATCATTTTTGCTCAGCCGGGTGGCTCACCATCTATAACTTAGCTTCCCGCCAATACAATCAGCATATTGGGCCGACACCTAGTTGGTAGTCAGCCTCCCCAGCACCATGTCTAGCTGCGTGCTCCATGATATCGATCCCGCCCTCTCTGACCAGGACTTACTTGCCAAACTCCAAATGGCACACGTCCCAGCCCGAAGCGTCTCAAGGATACTGCAAGACTTCGTTCCTACACGTCGGGTCCTGCTACATCTCCACTCAGCTGACGCCGTTTCACATTTTCTCGCCAGCGGAATCTACTTGGACCGCCAGATCCATCGAGTGACGTCTTGTCCTTCGTACTTTGCCGACGAAGCACCACCACCGTGGACTCCTTCTCAACCATCTTCCTCTCATTTCTACACAACTCCCACCACCACCAGCACCACCATCACCACTACTGTCATGACGACCACCACGCCCTCCATCCCTCTCTATCCTTCTGTCCCGGTCACAACTGTTATAACATGCCATCCTTCTCCTCTCATGACTTCTTCCCTCTCTGTATGCCCTACCCCTGAAGGACCTCAACAGCCGTACCAGCCCACTGAGACATCTCCGTCTACAGCTGCAGCACTGCCTTCGTCACCACCATCTACGCACGCGTCGACCCAGCAGCCTCCGCGCACCACCATCCACGCAGTCCTCATCGACCTGTCACACCATGTACAGTTGTGTGATCCGCGGAGTGGATCCTGCTCTCTCAGCTCGAACGATTCTCCAGGAACTTCAAGCCGAAGGCGTCCCAGTCCGTCGCGTCTTTCGGATCAAGAACTCCTCCGGCCCGACGTATATGGTCCGCGTCCACCTTCCAACTGCCGAAGATGTCCAACGACTTATTGCCAATGGAGCCTGCATCTATCGCCATCGTCATAAAGTTGAGCCCTCTCACTCCCCACCTCAACCTATTCGCCAACATTTCAACCCACCATATCGCCGCCCCCGGCCAGCCCCTCCTTTTCAACCTAGTACACACGTCTGCCCAAGCCTTTCCCCACCTAGTTTCTTCCACCAACCATCTCCAACGCTAGATATCATCCGACTCCTCATCACTTCCCTTAACAATATCACAACAATTCTGCAACTCCTCACATTCCATTTCCACCCTGCTACATTAATTTAAACTTCACTTCTAGAGCACAACTCCTATCATTCCCATCTCCCCAGCTAAGAAGACCCACCGTTACTTCACCATGACTTTTCACATCGCTGTACCCATCTCCTTCTTCTATCACGCCTCCTAATTCTTTTCCCTTCTCCCGGCCCGAGAGATCGCGACACGATCTAGGGAGCCCGCCCACCTTCGGGCGGGGAATGAAAACCTATCAAGCAAGCAAGGTAAGAAGGAAGGTCGGTGGATGCAGAGTGCTTTTTGGCCCTTGGGTTTCGTCCCTTAAGAGGCCACGGCTTGTCCGTGGTCCAACAGCTCTGTACTCTGACCGGCCAGCGGAGCAGAGGAAAGTTGGCCACGGCTCTACCGGGGCTCTACGCCTCTGCATTCGGGAGACGGGCCTGGGGCACAGTGCCAAACTTCACGCCTGGCCCCACCCGTCGGCTGTCCTGAGAATGGTTTTCCGTGGTTTTCCATTCTCCTGCACTAAGGCGAATGCCAGGATAGTTCGTAGTAAGGCCACGGCCGCCCACCCCCTCACCTTCTCCGCACATCTCCATCACCGTAACAAATCTCCCGGCCTGAGAGTCGGCGTCACCGTCTAAGAGGCCCGCCTCCCCCTTCAGGGGAGGAATGAAAACGTTTAGTAGTAGTAGTAGTACGAAGGAAATAAGTTGCACTAATGCCAGTGGCTCGTGCCAATCATTACGTACTTAAGCTTACAAGACGATTGCTACACAATCTGATGGTCTACAGATACATTATTGGAAATTCACATGGACAGCATGGCGATTTCCTGCGCAATTGTACTTGGCTTTAAAGGTCGGATCTCTTGCCTCTCGTTCCAAAAACCACTTTAATTGTTCTCACGAGCTCGTGTGAACTTCATTACAACATTCAGACCTCCATTGGCCCTAAGTTTCACGTTTACTACTCTGTAGTGTCAGAATAAAAGTTTCAAGTGTTAGTACATTTTAATTAACGTTATTATTTCCACCGTCAGTAATTAATATCGACATTTAATTCACCCATTCATAGAAGACTATTGAAAATTGATGAAGTCTATTGATTGAAGTGTATGCAACCAGAAAAAAATGCTAAATAAATGTTTTCAGAGAATAATATTTTACCTGAATGGTGAATTTTACGTTACTTTTGATTGTCGTACGTAAATTGTGTTGTGAAGATCATCCGTCTCTAAGGAGAACAACATACTGTATACTTGAGCGCTGAAGTACAACAAAATGATACATCAGAGAGGTTAGAAAGGAAAACAAATCATTTCCAGATGTTACCTTCATAAGTAAAATGCCACTACATAACACCGATGATCATAAAAGTGCTATCCAACTGTATGTCAAATGATTGAACTCTGGCACTACAGAGAAATATGGAATGTGGAAAACATCGACGCTTTCACTCGCAGGGAAAAAATGCCTGACCGAGCCAAATATCGAGCCCAGATCCTCCAGTTAAATGATAAAAACGCCAATTCTACAGCACAGTGGAGGTCTGTATTAATGCCTGTCGTGCCTATGTATCATTTGTGTGGACGAAAGCTGCTTCAATGGGAGATGATCATCAGTACGTCAGTGAGCTTCCACCTTTATTTGGAAAGAATAAGGCTATGATTTAGAGAACTTCAAAAGTATATATTGAGAAACGAATCTAAGGTATCGCCTTTACAGTTATTTTCATCAAATGCATCACAATTGGGAAATATCCCGGTGGCAAGTATCCCAAATGCATCACAATTGGGAAATATCCCGGTGGCAAGTATCTCTTACAGTAGTGTGATAATAAAAAGTAAAAACATAAAAACATAATTAGTCGCTTAAGTGCGGCCAGTATCCAGTATTCGGGAGATAGTAGGTTCGAACCCCACTGTCGGCAGCCCTGAAAATGGTTTTCCGTGGTTTCCCATTTTCACACCAGGCAAATGCTGGGGCTGTAGCTTAATTAAGGCCACGGCCGCTTCCTTCCCACTCCTAGCCCTTCCCTGTCCCATCGCCGCCATAAGACCTATCTGTGTCGGTGCGACGTAAAGCAACTAGCAAAAAAAAAACATAATTACCCAACAACATCAACAACAACTACAAGAGAACAACAAGTAATTCCATGGGAAGAAAATATTACAAGAAATACTACTAATTAACATTCTAAATCCAGCATCATAATATACAAATTCGCACACAACTTAAGTATTTCCAGTGCTTAACATAACGGCTTACAATACTATAGGGTGAGTTTTTTTAAAATTGTATTTGTTTGTGGCGTCGACTTCTGAAGAACTTTTGCCACTACGTTCACCATATGATAGAAGCCTGCGTGTAAGTGGAATTGAGGAGAGGAACGTTCAGGATGACACAACTACCCAGTCCCCAGGTCAGGGATATTAATCATTTACAATCAAAAAACCTTGACCCGCCGGGATTCGAAACCGGGGCCGCCGGGTGACAGGCGGCCGCGTTGCCCCCTACACCGCGGGGCTGGACATAGAGATTAAGCTTACTACTAGCTTAACATTACAACACCGTCATATACAAATTCACACCTACCTTAAGTATTTCAAAATTGTACACTATGACTTACAGTAGGTCCGCCTCTGTGGTGTAGTGGTTAGCGTGATTAGCTGTCACCCCTGGAGGCCCGTGTTCGATTCCCGGCTCTACCACGAAATTTGAAAAATGGTACGAGGGCTGGATCGGGGTCCACTCAGCCTAGGGACGTAAACTGAGTAGAGGTGGGTTCGATTCCCACCTCAACCATCATCGAAGTGGTTTTCCGTGCTTTCCCACTTCTCCTCCAGGAAAATGCCGGGATGGTACCTAACGTAAGGCCACGGCCGCTTCCTTTCCTCTTCCTTGCCTGTCCCTTCCAGTCTTCCCATCCCTCCACAAGACTTCTGTTCAGCATAGCAGGTGAGGCCACCTGGGCGAGGTACTGGTCATTCTCCCCTGGTGTATCCCCCAACCCAGAGTCTGAAGCTCCAGGACACTGCCCTTGAGGCGGTAGAGGTGGGATCCCTCGCTGAGTCCGAGGGAAAAATCGATCCTGAAGGGTAAACAGATAAAGAAGGAGAAGAAGAAGTGGGACGTAAAAACAAGTAATATTACTATTGAGAATACATTCTTAGGCTTATACTAGCATTCTACCCTGCGCCAGTCAAATAGTTTACAGCCTAATTTACAATCTCCTCCTTTTTTTTACAGTTTAAACACTAAGTATCGTAAAAATAAGTTCTCCACATTATTTCCGAAGAGCGAATCATACCAAACAAATTATCAAACAAAATTGAAACTTGGTCTCTTCAACAGTTCTTTGTCTAATTTCAGAAGTACCTCATCACTATAATAATCATTATCATTCTATTTATTTCAATGTACAGTGTCTGTAAATAAATTAAACGTCTTCATATTAAGTACGGTATTCTAATTTACTAATCAATGTCCCTGATTTTCCTGAAGAGTCGAGAAAACTTCTCATTCCCGTGATAGTGTATTTCTGTGATACTCTTTAATTGATTACAATGATATTTTAAATGAATACTGTAAAAAATCCGAAAATGTATGTGGTTATGTGTAAGAGAGGGCCAAGAGCCCTAAATTCACCACGTAATAAAGACACAAATAGATAAATAAATAAATAAATAAATAAATAAATAAATAAATAAATAAATAAATAAGTCAGAAATTTGAAGTTATTTGACTCTATTTTCAATTGGTTTATTGCCTTGCTTAACTGTACACCTATTACCTGAGTCTAACCTCGGTGTCTCTGTGTTTATCTTCTCCTCTACGATCGGGTTCATTATTCTCCAATCACTTCACATGACCTCGCAGATCGTACATAGGAATTCACCTATCAAATTTAATCTCTACCTCCTGATTATGAGAGCACACTTGCCATTGTTCGCTACTTTCATATACGGTATGTTATTACTAGTTTAAGAAGAAGATCCGCTCAGCTTGTATTCCCACAGAACAAAGTCGTCCTGAAATCACAGCGATATAAAGATAATTCTGTCTGGGAACTCACTTGTTTCTTACGGAATATCATTGATCGCAACTGCGATCTCACTGCATTAACTTCCCTACACCTTAATTCCATTTCACTCACTATCATCGTGCGAGAATACGCATATTATGTTCTTAAAATGTAATGGAGTCCACCTCTGTGGTGTAGTGGTTAGCGTTATTAGCTGCCACCCCTGGAGGTCCGGGTTCGATTCCCGGCTCTGCCACGAAATTTGAAAAGTGGTATGAGGGCTCACTCAGCCTCGGGAGGTCAACTGAGTAGAGGTGGGTTCTAATCCCACCTCAGCCATCCTGGAAGTGGTTTTCCGTGGTTTCCCACTTCTCCTCCAGGCAAATGCCGGGATGGTACCTCACTTAAGGCCACGGCCGCATCCTTCCCTCTTCCTTGCCTATCCCATCCAATCTTCCCATCCCTCCACAAGGCCCCTATTCAGCATAGCAGGTGAGGCCGCCTGGGCGAGGTACTGGTCATTCTCCCCAGTTGTATCCCCCGACCCAAAGTCTGAAACTCCAGGACACTGCCCTTGAGGTGGTAGAGGTGGGATCCCTCGCTGAGTCCGGGGGAAAAAACCGACCCTGGAGGGTAAACAGATTAAGAAGAAGAAGACGACGATGCAATGGAAAGGGATTAACCTTCTGCTCCACCAACGCGTGGGGTAAAATTAAAAAAATAATTGCGGACAGTAAGATAATTTGATATAGATTTCAATTCTTTAAATAAGTCTGGAGTTGGTCAAGGAGTCCTGGAGTGTCGGTGACCACTTCCTAGGTCGTTGCATGGTGACAACCATGTCGGAGCCAAAAAATGAACCAAGAATGGAAACACAACGTCATCTTGAGGTAACTGACCACACTTTAGGGAAGTCGTCACTGCTTCAAGATAACTGTTAACTCCTCAACAGACTACCAATCGGGATTCTCGCGAATAAAGGCGGTTTCAATAAATAATTCCTAATTAAAATTATAACTACACAGCTATATTGTCAATGTCGCCTCAAGGAATATGCAGATTTGCAAATATGGAAGATATTTTATTACCATTCCTTTTCGTCTGTATTAGGAATTCCTTACAACATCGTGCTATGATTTTAATCTAGCGATATAAGTCCGCCTCTGTGGTGTAGTGGTTATTGTGATTCGCTGCCATCCTCTGAGGCCTGGGTTCCATTTCCGGCTAGCCACGAAATTTGAAAAGTGGTACGAGGGCTGGAACGGGGTCCACTCAGCCTCGGGAGGTCAACTGAGTAGAGCTGGGTTCGATTCCCACTTCAGCCATCCTGGAAGTGGTTTAACGTGGTTTCCCACTTCTCCTCCAGACAAATGCCGGGATGGTACCTAACTTACGGCCACGGCCGCTTCCTTCCCTCTTCCTTGTCTATCCCTTCCAGTCTTCCCATTCCCCCCGCAAGGCTCATGTTCAGCATAGGAGGTGAGGCCGCCTGGGCGAGGCACTGGTCATCCTCGCCAGTTGTATCCCCTGATCCAGAGTCTGAAGCTCTAGGACACTGCCTTTGAGGCGGTGGAGGTGGGATCCCTCGCTGAGTCCGAGGGAAAAGCCAACCCTGGAGGGTAAACAGATTAAGAAGGAAAAAAGAAAGAAAGGTCTAAGTATAAGTCACTTTAATGATCTTGAGGAACTGACCGAGACAGTGGGACTCTGTTCCTGAACGTCTTAGATCAGATTCCCAGAAATACAACCGTGCACGCTATGAGGAAAGGTATGGATGGGTCGTCAGACAATGTTACCCAGCAACCATGCAGGCTAGGATGGATGGAGGGAGGGACGGATGGTCAATTTTACCTAGCAACCGTGCAGGCTATGATGTAAGGTATGGAAGGATGGTCAGATGATGTTACCTAGCAACCGTGCTCGCTAAGATGTAAGGTATGGATGGATGGTCAGACAATTTTACCCAGCAACCGTGCAGCCTGCGATGTAAGGTATGGATTGATGGTCAGACAATGTTACCTAGAAACCGTGTAGGCTGCGATTTAAGGTATGGATGGATGGTAAGACAATCTTACCTAGCAACCGTGCAGGCTGTGATGTAAGGTATGGAAGGATGGTCAGACAATGTTACCTAGCAACCGTGCAGGCTAGGATGGATGGTTGGCAAGGCAACTTTACCTAGCAACCTTGCAGGCTGTGATGTAAGTATGGATGGATGGCAAGGCAATGTTACTTAGCAACCATGCAGTCTGCGATGTAAGGTATGGATGAATGGTCAGACAATCTTATCTAGCAACCATGAAGGCTGTGATTTAAGGTATGGATGGATGGTCACACAATGTTACCTAGCAACCGTGCAGGCTGTGATGTAAGGTATGGATGGATAGCCAAAGAATGTTACCTAGCAACCGTGGAGGCTGTGATGTAAGGTATGGATGAATGGCCAGACAATGTTACCTAGCAACCGTGCAGGCTGTGATGTAAGGTATGGATGAATGGCAAGGCAATGTTACTTAGCAACCGTGCAGGCTGTGATGTAAGTATGGATGGATGGTCAGACAATGCTACCTAGCAGCCGTGCAGCCTGTGATGTAAGGTATGGATGGATAGCCAAAGAATGTTACCTAGCAAGCGTGGAGGCTGTGATGTAAGGTATGGATGAATGGCCAGACAATGTTACCTAGCAACCGTGCAGGCTGTGATGTAAGGTATGGATGAATGGCAAGGCAACGTTACCTAGCAACCGTGCAGGCTGTGATGTAAGGTACGGAAGGATAGCCAAACAATGTTACCTAGCAACCGTGCAGGCTGTGATGTAAGGTATGGATGGATGGTCAGACAGTGTTACCTAGCAACCGTGCAGGCTGTGATGTAAGGTATGGATGGATCGTCAGACAATGTTACCTAGCAACCGTGCAGGCTAGGATGGATGGATGGATGGAAGGATGGATGGTCAATGTTACCTGGCAACCGTGCAGGCTGTGATGTAAGGTATGGATGCAGGCTACGTCTCATGGCTAATGGCCATCTGAAATTAGCAGCCGTAGATGGATGGTCATGACGAAGAGTCGTCATATTTATGATTATCTGGTTTTCGCTAATGTAAAGGGGTTTCTTTTTCAATAAAATCAACGTCAGTTTTATTAAATTATGGCTGGGTGGTTCGGAGCTGTTACCTGATGACCTTGTTAATGTATTGAAGAAATACACCGGTAGTTGTATTTTAAAGTTATACACCGTATAAAACACTTTCTACTGAAAATTACATTTTGACAACATGAACAGAATTTCAGCTCTAAGAACCTATTTTAGTAACACATGCAGTATATGGATATTCCAATATATTCAAGATTTGATTAGTTTGTAATGGAAGCTAATACATTAAGTAGAATGTTTTTTTTTCTTTTTTCTGATAGTGGCTTTACGTAGCACCGACACAGATAGGTCTTATGGTGACGATGGCATAGGAAATGCCTAGGGGTTGAAAGGAATCGGCCGTGGTCTTAATTAAGGTACAGCCCCAGCATTTGCCTGGTGTGAAAATGGGAAACCAGGGAAAACCGTTTTCAGGGCTGCCGGATGCAAGCTCAGAGCCGCGCGTCCTTAATCGTACAGCCAAATCCCCGGTAGTAGAATGTTTGGTAATCTGTATATACAGTCTCGAATATCCGAGTCTCGGTTAAGCGAGGTTCCATCCTTATCCGAGTCCGATCGAAAAGAAAATAATTTTTATTACAGTTTTACTCAAGTCTTACCACTCTCCTCTAATCGGTATTAGACTAAGCGTGCGACGCAACGACTGCAGTTTTTCGCGGGTCGAGTCGTGTGTGCTATCCAAATGCAGATGGCGAAAAGAAAGCGAGGTTGTGGAATAAAAAAGAAGACTCTTAAAGACCCTTAAGGATAATTTAAGCTTTCAGTGTACTGTACAGTATTTCATGTTTGATGCATTTTTATTATATAAGTTACGTAATATATTTTTAAAGCTCAGAGTATACAGTAACATCATTTGTTAACTCTGTTTAGTCAAATGAGCGAAGAGTTTGTCTAATTTGTAATGAAACCACTGGTTTTCAATAACCATCCGCTGATCCGAATTATTGCTTATTCGAGGTAATCATTAATACTAGGGAATAGGCTACAATAAAGTGTTTAGATGACTTGCGGCATAAAATATCGCATTGAGACTTTTGACCCACCCTGTAGACTGTTGTGCCTCTCAGTGTGCAAGTTTCTGTGAATTAACTTACATGCCTCCTGCCTGCAACTAGCTCTGTTGCCTCGTTTAGATTGTAATTTGTTTATTATTACCTGAATACGGACTGCAGGGTTGTGCTCTTCATTTAGTGTTCTGACGAAATCTTCGTGAACTTTGAAATCCTGTAACTCATGTTTTGATAAAATTTCAGATCATGGCTGTTCACTTCGACAGATGAAGAACGTCCTCTGAACAGTTACATATCGATGCTACATTTTCTGTTTGATTTGTTTTAAACACCTGCGAGACTATAATTTAAAGGCAAACGCCGCGTGAGTAAGATGTAAGAAGTGCTGCATCACTGACGTAGTTTTGAACAATGTAGGAAGAAAACAGAGTTTCTCACTCTTCTCGCATACACTGCTTGTACCTTGAGGAGTGTTGTTGGCTCAATAAAACACGCACTTGTTAAGAAAATGTAGACAACCTTGTCTTCGGTCTCTGAAGGACGACCACTTGTTAGGACTCCATTTTGAATATTTGTTTCTTTTTAAATCTCTTGCCTGAATGACCTCAAAAACTTGACCTCTTTCGTATGGCACACGCTGGATGTACACATACCAGTTGAGAACATCCATCTTAGTCACACACCTTCTCAAATTACGACGAAAGTAAACTTGACAAATCATAGCTCTCTGTCCTAGTGCAAAACCTTAACCAATAAATTAATCCACTGTTTGGCTTCAGCAGATTAGTAGGCAGTGCTACCAGGTGAAACGTCACGTACACATTAGTAGATTGCTTTATTACATTAGATAATACATCCACATTATCCCTGGTTGTCGTTTATAGGCGGCTAAATGAGATAAACCTAAGAATTCCAACTTACAACAATGTGTTGGCAAACACGCGACACTTAACTGAGTCTAGAACTACTTCAAAACACTTGTGCCAGTCTCCCTCCTGTCCAGCCTCCCTTGGTGGAAGATTGAGAAAAATGAAGAAAGAATGGACAGCAAAGAGATTGGTTCAATCAATCAATCAATCAATCAATCAATCAATCAATCAATCAATCAATCAATCAATCAATCAATCAATCAATCAATCAATCAATCATTCAATCAATCAATCAATCAATCAATCAATCACCGATCTGCAGTCACCCAAGAGGCAATCCGCCTCCATAGCGTAACGGTTATCACTATTAGCTGCCGCCCTCCTATCAAGTAGTCCTGGTATGGGTCCCATACACTGGAACTGTACTTTAATTGTGGTCTTACCAGATACCTATAGGCCCTCTCCTTTATTATCCTTACTACAATCCCTAAATACTCTCATAACCGTATGAAGAGATCTGTAGCTTTCTTAACAACCTCGTCAATATGATTATCCCAATGACGACCATTCCGTATATTAACACCTAGGTACTTACAGTAGTTCCCACCGGACTGAGTGATTCAGACGGTTTAGGCGTTGGCCTTTTGACCCCAACTTGACAGGTTCGATTCTGGTTCAGTCCGGTGGTATTTGAAGGTGCTCATCTATATCACTCCCGTGTCTTTAGATTTTGATGGAACCAAATGGATATACTAAATGAGAAAAGTTCAAATGACAAAAGTTTTTCTTCTTATATCTAAAATAGTTTAGAGAGTAAGATGTAAACTAAAAAAGAATGATGCAGTGCTCATAAAAGGTATTCCTGATTGGTTCACCGCCATCTCTAGAGTGTTATCTCCTACATGTGGTTTTGAATTTCATCCGCTGTCATCCACCCATACTCAGTAAGACCACGCCGTCATATCACCATGTGTTAATTTAACAGACTCACTTGCTAGTTTCATGTGACGAACACACTGACATATCCAAATAAATAAATAAATAAATAAATAAATAAATAAATAAATAAATAAATAAATAAATAAATAAATAAATGCATTAATTAAATAAATAAATAAATAAATAAATAATCTTAATTTTAACTCTACATTGGTACTTATGTATCCTGTACAAGTGTTAATGTATTGTTGATATATTTATTATTATTATTATTATTATTATTATTATTATTATTATTATTATTATTATTATTATTATTATGCAGGTTTTTTGAGATTCTTCTGAGATGTTTTTATTCATTTATTCTTCCTCAAACGAGTGAGGTTGCCAGACTGACAAAGAATATCACACAATACAAATCAGTAATCTAATTACGGTTTAGAATAAAAGATGCACAGTAATTCTACTGACAATGTAGGGAAAAGAATGCTTAATGACAATGGTATATACAAGAAGCAGATAAAATACTTTCAATGATTTAATTAAGAGGGTGGTGTATAAACGTGATGTCTCAATATCGTTGTCGAGGTTTTCAACGTATGTATGCCCCAGCTCACAATAGTCTCATTCGACGTACCAAAGCATCGTAAGTAGGTGACCAGTAATTTAGTAATGGTGCCCCTTATGACCTCGATGTACTCAAGGTTTTACTTAGTGAGATAATAGGGAATGGTTGATGAATGTGTCTTCCTTTTTCCTTCATCGGCTTCAGCGGGCTGTTGTGCATGCGATTGAAATCTGATTATCGCATCGAAAATCAAACCTTTGTGCTTCCGGGTTTGAAGGCGATCATGTCGATTCGTCTTGTTCCACTGTCACCTGTGAGACCATGGATCTCTTCATGTACTAGATACCCTTTTCCAAGCCCAGTGGAAACACTATTGGTCTTCTAAATGTCTTCATTTATCGATCTTTCAGAGCACTTTCTAATTATGCTGAAGGCTTTTAAAGCCACTGTCTTCTGCAGTTCAATGTAGATAGTCCAATTGATATTCAGTTGATGAAGTGCATCAAACAGCTGGTGGGGAATTTGTTTTAATTCGTTCACCACTGTTGGAACATTGACAACTGTATGCCAGAGACTGGTACTTGCAGACATTTTTCCTGATCATTTTCTTTAATGTTCTGATGACCTGGTGAAATATGTCTCCTTTGACACCTTGCCTGGTAGGCTGTGACCCGTTTTTCCGTAAGCTTGTGCTTCCCTTTACCATACACCTTCCACTCGTGATGATCGTAACGGGTTGCGGATAGTGTCTGCAGTAGAGTGCATGATCGGTGATCATACCCAAACATGTCCGCTAATGTATGATTTTGGCAACGTCATGTCACTGGGTGTACTCAGTAAGAACTAGTATATATGAGCCACTTATGATGTGCTGTATATTTACTCCAACCACGTTACACATTCTGTTAGAGGTCGTTCACTCGAGTTTTTATTCAGAAGTCTTACGAGAGTATCAAGTATTTGTAATGTTAAGGATTGGTAAGAATAATGATCATAACGTTATTAATTTGGAAAGTCGGCCGCTGGCTGATATTTCAGCGGAATGACCCACTTATAGCACGTATTTTAAAGAGGTCAGGTCCGTCCTTAAATGAAAATGAAAACCTACAACCTGTTTTCCAGCCATTGACCGGGTCAGGGATGTAATGAATGAGTCATAGGCTATTAGTAAGATGGGGTCGGCACTCCCAAAGTCATTTATGAATGACTGATAAATGCTATGAAATGAGAATGGAGAGTGTTGCTGGAATGAAATATGACAGGGAAAACCGGAGGACCCGGAGAAAAACCTGTCCCGCCTCCGCTTTGTCCAGCACAAATCTCACATGGTGTGTCCGGGATTTGAACCACGGTATCCAGCGGTGAGAGGCCGACGCGCTACCGCCTGAGCCACGGAGGCCTTGCCGTTCTTAAATATACATCGTAATTACCTGCGATAACATGCCGCTGTTCTGTAACTCGTTACTGCGTACGTTTTCACAGACCTCAGTAAGTAGGATGCTCTACGTACTGAACGAAAAGTGATCCCTTTGTCCGTTTTGCTCTACGATGCACCGTTTTCGAGATATTTAACATATTTAACATTTAACATTTAACATTTAACATTTAACATTTAACATTTAACATTTAACATTTAACATTTAACATTTAACATTTAACATTTAACATTTAACATTTAACATTTAACATTTAACATTTAACATTTAACATTTAACATTTTGCATTTAAGCCCCAAATTTAATGAATCGAACCAGCACGGCACGTTATACTCTCTACCATAGCTAGACCTGATCATGTTACAAAAACTTGCTTCAATACAAGCTAAAACAGAGCAAATGCCAAAGGGCCTAAGTAGGAACCGAACCGTTGATCTCATCATTAGACTATGTTTTTCTTATGCTATCATGTTCCTCATACTGTGCACCTACGGATTAGGCAGAAAAATGTTGTCCGTTTTGCTCTACGACACACCATTTTCGAGATATTTAACATTTTGCATTTAAGCCCCAAATTTAATGAATCGAACTAGCACGGCACGTTAGCCTCTAAGCTAGCTTTCTTCATAACAGCAGCAGCCATCTTGCGCAAGCACCCTTAAGACGTCTCATAAGGAGTCGTGTATAGCCACCATCTTGTGTCCGCCATCTTGCGCAAGCATCCTTAGGGTGTCTCAAGCCATCTTGTGCAAGGACCCTTAAGCCGTCTCATAAGAGCAGTCACCATCTTGAGCAAGCATCCCTAGGGCGTCTCATAAGGAGCCATGTATAACGGCTATCTTGCGCAAAATTGCCGCCACCACATTTCAACTAAAGAGTGCAGCACGGTGCTCTCTTGATTAAAGATGGCTGCTGTCACGTGGAATTGCCTGCCACCACATTTCAACTAAAGAGTGCAGCACGGTGCTTTGTCGATTAAAGATAGCTGCTATCAAAAAGCATTTTTCAAATTATCCGCCACCACATTTCAAAGATATGTAGCTAAAGAGGGCAACACGGTGCTCTGTTGATTAAAGATGGCGGATGACAGCTGTCAAAAAAGCACGTGGGTTTGTTTCCAAACAAGAGCGAGTGGAATTTTTCAAATTGCCGCCACCACATTTCAACTAAAGAGTGCAGCACGGTTCTCTCTTGATTAAAGATGGCGGATGGTAGCTGTCAAAAAAGCACATGGCTTTGTTTCCAAACAAGAGCACGTGGAATTTTTCAAATTGCCGCCACCACATTTCAAAGGTATGTAGCTAAAGAGTGCAGCGCTGTGCTCTCTTGATTAAAGATGGCGAATGACAAAAAACACGTGGGTTTGTAAAGCACGTGGAATTTGCCGCCACCACATTTCAACTAAAGAGTGCAGGACTGCGCTCTCTTGATTAAAGATGGCGGATGACAAAAAGCACGTGGATTTGTTTCCAAACAAGAGCACGTAGAATTTTTCAAATTGCCGCTACTACATTTCAACTAAAGAGCGCAGCACGGTGCTCTCTTGATTAAAGATGGCAGCTTGTCAAATAGCATTTTTCAAATTGTCCGCCACCACATTCTAGCTAAAGAGTGCAGCACAGTACTCTCTTGATTAAAGATGGCAGCTTGTCAAATTGTCTGCCACCACATTTCAACTAAAGAGTGCAGCACTGTGCTCTCTTGATTAAAGATGGCTGCTGTCACGTGGAATTGCCTGCTACCACATTTCAACTAAAGAGTGCAGCACGGTGCTCTGTCGATTAAAGATGGCTGCTGTCAAAAAGCATTTTTCAAATTATCCGCAACCACATTTCAAAGATATGTAGCTAAAGAGGGCAGCACGGTGCTCTGTTGATTAAAGATGGCAGATGGCAGCTGTCAAAAAAGCACGTGGCTTTGTTTACCAATTCAAATCTCGCGCTAGTGAGGTTAAGTTGGCAGCACTGAGGTTTAGGCCCGTTAAGATGGCTGCACTGACGTTAGCGATGCGTTGTCGTCGATGATAGCTGTTAAAAAGCAAGTGGTTGTCGAAAAAGCACATGGCTTTGTTTACCGATTCAAATCTCACGCTAGTTAGGCTAAGTTGGCAGCATTGAGGTTTAGGCCCGTTAAGATGGCAGCAGTGAGGTTAGCGATGCGTTGTTGTCGATGATAGCTGTCAAAAAGCACGTGGCTTTGTTTACCAATTCAAATTTCCCGCGGGAGGAGGAGCGGGCCCCTAGGAAGGCCCCTCGGGAGGAGGAGGAGCGGGCCCCTGCGAGCCGGAGGAGGAGGAGGCGGCAGAATCCCTGTATTATACTACTCATGTGAGTATTATATTCTCTTTTTTCTGAAGGACGTTTTCAATTTTGCCTCTCCACCTGATTTCCCTCTCCAATGCTCGTGTTTCTCTATCCGGAAACATGTCTCTCTCATGGAGAAATCGTGCGTGCGGTTGGAAACTCCACTGCTTCAATCGTTCTAAGTGGAATTTTATTCGAGATTTCGTCACTATGTTTAAGAAATCACTTAATATTCGTCTTTTAACGATCTTAGAGCTTCTCCGCTCTCAGTATCCAGCAGATATGTATTATTTTCCATAGCCTAATGTGTCAAGCCATTTTTCATATACAGAATGTATCAAAATTTAACACTCAAATTTCTAGGGATGGTAAAAAAATCAATCGCCATTGAACTGCACTTAGGGCTGTCTCCCGGGTGGTAGATTCCCTAGCAGTTCTTTACCCAGGCTGTTCTTAAATAATTTTGAAGAAGCTGGGGATTCATAAATCAACTCCCTTAAAACATTATTCCACTATTTAATTCTTTTCCTGTAAACGGATATTGGATCCAATTTGTCCTACTGAATTCCAAATTTATCTTCATTTTATGATCCTTTCCACTCTTAAAAAATCCACTCACGCTAATTCGTCCACTAATGCCATTCCATGCCATTTATTCACTGACAGCTCGAAACATTCCACTTAGTCGAGTAGCTCGCCTGCTTACTTCCAAGTCTTTCCAGACCAAAGCTTGCAACATTTCCGTAACAGTACTTTCTGTCGGAAAACTCTCGGAACAATTCGAGTGGCCTTACTAAAACCTCTAAATATCCTCTTAACCATATGAAGAGATCGGTAACCTTTCTTAACAATCCCGTTTATAAGATTACCCCAATGAAGATAATTCTTCATTTTAACACAGGTTATTACACTGTTCCTCATGAGTTACTGCTATCCCGTTAACCGTTTACATCTTTGTACCATTCCCTGCTGTCCATCTCACAACTTTATAGGGATCTTTTCGCAGTCGCTCACCATTCTGTAATTTATTTATTACTGTAATATAGTATTACATCATCCGAAAACAGCCTTATCTGCGATTCGAGTTGTTTACTTATATCATTTATATATAAGAATATGCAGAGGTCCAATAACACTGCCTTGTGGTACCCCACTGTTAATTATTACAGGATCAGAAACTAAAGCAGATATGTTTTATTAGAAAACCACATGTTAAAACTCGATAGTTGAATTACATTTTGAGGCGATTGAGAACAAAACTATTGAATGTCAGTTTAATCGTAATATTTCACAAAAACTGTACAAAAGTGAGTCGTTCGGCTTCAGTGCACAATCTGCAATGGCGAGCCCAAGCTTGTTTTGTGGAGAGTACGCAACTTATAAATACCTGAATGACGAACTTTTCCTTGTGCGAGTCTCGTACACTCTCTCGCTCCGCTTTAAAAGAACGAAAACGTACTGCATGTTGTCACATCTGACGTCATGACTGCTGAACAGAATATTTGATACTGATGGTTTTAAAGAAGGAGTCATATTCATTTATTTATACCCTTGCAGTACAGTTCCCGATTTTAACAGTCAATAAGCCGTTTCATTCCCATGGTTATTTATCAAAATAATATCCGTTTATTTTGGTCTCTTCTATCATCCCTGAAAATTGGAATGTTGTTGATACACTCTTTAGTACTCCAACGAAAGGCTGAGTAGCCACCAACAATCTCGCTGTTTCTCTTTCTTTCTTCATTTATTTTTATTTTTCCAACTATTTTACTATTCACCTGGGTTCAGCATGCTGTATGGATTTATCCCAGTTTCACGGTTGCTGCCCTTCTCGGTGTGTATGGATGTATTCATTATTCTGAGCTGATGTGGTGATTTGTCGTGTGATATGTTGTACGTAAATGAATATGTGCAATTATACAAAAACAAAGACCCAGTCCACGGGGTACAGGAATTAACCGTACGAGGTTAAGAAACCCATCTGGACGGGAATAGAACATCTGAACCGAAGCTCACTATGTTGACCATTCACTTAACTGCTCTCCCAATGAAATAATAATTGATAAATCATGGTTTTGAACTATCTGGGCGAAACTACTGTCGATCTTTGCGATCTAGTTATTCCTCATTAAAGTTTCTGGACTCAGTGGGCTGATTACAAAAAAAGGTATTTAGAAGATTTTTAGGGTTGAACAATGTCTAAGTATGGTTGCCGCATTGCAAAAACATTAATCACTTATACAACGTCTAAAACCGATGTTCAACCGGCCATGTTTAAACACTGCCGAGAACACTGTTTAACCTAAAATTTAGGAGTGAATCACAATCAGAGGTTATGTACCATGAAACATATGACAAAGGAGGAGTTCAGTAACTGTCGTCTTGACTACAATTCTTGGCAATCAATCTATTTTATACATTTGGGATAATTTCCCCGGAATTATAGGTCACTTCGACTACATCCATATCAGAATAACATGTCCCGATAGTCAGAGAGCTGTCACATACATCAACTGGACGGGATTCATTTATTACATTTACTGCCAAGTAACGTGACCTCGAAAATATTGTGAGATGGACAGCAGGCAATGGTATGTTGATAAACGGGGCTAAAAGTCGGGTTGTGAGTTTCACAAATAGGAAAAGTCCTCTCAGTTTTAATTACTGCGTTGATGGGGTGAAAGTTCCTTTTGGGGATCATTGTAAGTATCTAGGTGTTAATATAAGGAAAGATCTTCACTGGGGTAATCACATAAATGGGATTGTAAATAAAGGGTACCGATCTCTGCACATGGTTATGATGGTGTTTAGGGGTTGTAGTAAGGATGTAAAGGAGAGTGCATATAAGTCTCTGGTAAGACCCCAACTAGAGTATGGTTCCAGTGTATGGGACCCTCACCAGGATTACCTGATTCAAAAACTGGAAAAAATCCAAAGAAAAGCAGCTCGATTTGTTCTGGGTGATTTCCGACAAAAGAGTAGCGTTACAAAAATGTTGCAATGTTTGGGTTGGGAAGAATTGAGAGAAAGAAGAAGAGCTGCTCGACTAAGTAGTATGTTCCGAGCTGTCAGCGGAGAGATGGCGTGGAATGACGTTAGTAGACGAATAAGTTTGAATGGCGTTTTTAAAAGTAGGAAAGATCACAATATGAAGATAAAGTTGGAATTCAAGAGGACAAACTGGGGCAAATATTCATTTATAGGAAGGGGAGTTAGGGATTGGAATAACTTACCAAGGGAGATGTTCAATAAATTTCCAATTTCTTTGAAATCATTTCGGAAAAGGCTAGGAAAGCAACAGATAGGGAATCTGCCACCTGGGCGACTGCCCTAAATGCAGATCAGTATTGATTGATTCAGTATTGATTGAGCACACATAATAATGACACTAGAAAGTAAGTGCGGATAATCGTCGCGCTAATTCAGGTAAATTTTCGGCAACTATGAGATAGGGAAAGGCAAGGACTGGGAAGGAAGAGCTGTGGCCATAGTAACAGCCCCAGTATTTGCCTGATGTAAAAATGGGGAAACTATGGACAACAATCTTCAGGGCAGCCGATGGTGCGTTTCGGACGTATGATCTCTAGAATACAAGCTACACCTATATGGCCCGTACATCTCATTCGGTTACACAGTACTATAGTTTCATCTTACCTTAGCAGAAGCTATATTGGTTACACTCACTGTAACAACACTATAATCAAAGCTACACTTCCTCGTACGGTGGCGTGTCGCTTTAGTGTTGATAATATTATGAGATTTTATTTCCACCGAAAGCGATACTCTTATCTGTGGGCAAGTCGTGCACGTGCTTAGCCATATTTGTGTAATGTGTATGAAGACGCCTCGTGACTTAACGTTTGGCGCACGCATCGACGAATTTCATCGGTTGCGGCAAATACAGTAGAGACAATACGCGACACTTCCGGATTTAGCTTTGTTAAAATTGGAGACAATTCGCAACTGGCGCTCCTAGAGGCGTGACCTGGAAATTCGCGCTAAATTCAAATATCAATGGAAATGTATATACGGAAATGGATAAATAAATTACGTCTAGAAAGAAAGTGTTACTAAGATACTAAATTCAAAGTTGCTAAAGCAATTCTTAACAAATAAAAGAAGAATTATTTAATAGATTTTTATTTAAAGACTGAAATTAGACATATAATCAAGATGTGAAATGGAATGCTCTGAAAGGGCTTGATCTTCCATTTATACATTACGTTTTTAGCTTTAGCATTCCTGCTTGAATTTTCACGGCTAGATTTGTTTTTTTCTCATTTAAAAGCATTGCATCATCACATTAAATCACTTGTCAAATAACAATATCGGCACATTCCTTACAGGCATGATTCAATGAATTTACATTTAAGAGCTGGACAATTTTCCTTTTAACTCGAAGCCTACTAACGGAAAGAAAATCTATAAATTTAGCCTCAGAAACATGCAAAATTTCTCTATAAGCAATACTTGTCATAATGCAATTACATTAGTTTAAAGCAAATTTGCATCATCATATTATTCCAACAAAATATGTACATTTCTTAAACCATACATATTTTCTTCAGTGCTTGACAACGCATTACAGCATTCCAAATGGGGTAAAGTGGAACACAACCAGCCACACACATATGCATTTTCCTGAATCAAGTGCACAGATCACACCTACAACAACACATCGGTATTGAAGGTTAAATGCTGCACTATACAATAAAATAAGCTTATTACATTTTAAGCCAGTTAAAATATTGTTCGCGCAGGTCAGTTCAGGAAGTACTATAAAAATACCTTTGTTACTAGAAGAATATACATGCAAACACAATATTTACTTACATTTTCTTGTCGCGAGGGAAATGGAAGAAAGGCCACGAATCATTCTGCACTTCATAGTAATTGCACCCAAACACAGCACATATCTTTCCACTCATATTGTGAGGAGATATAAAGGAATGACACACGCTGCTATTTACTTATGTTAACTTAATGCAAACGCATAAATAACTCCAAAAACTTCATTAAAAAGTACACGTGCTCCTATGACAGAATCAGTAACTCGAAGTCACAACGCTAGATAGAGATCTAATCGCTGTCCCTTAATATGTCGCAGACTGTCGTGTATTGTCTCTACTGTGTTTGGCTGCGACAGGCAAAGAGTTGGATGGAAGATACTTCTATTTAAACAACGTCTAGAGAAGAACCGGCTGAGAATTGTCTATGCAATGGAAGGTCGTGTTCGATTTAGACGTTGATCAGGTAGACGTTGTCTAAGGCTTAAAACTTCTCATCGTTTCAGCAATCGACCCAATTTCTCTGAGATGAGGATCGACCGCGTCTACCAAGCATACATTGCAGCGTACTGATTTGTGTATTCAGCTTTATACAGCTCAGCATGATAGTTTACGACATGGAATAACACTGACAAATCTCGCCATACTATATCATAGGCACCTAATCAATTGAAAAATGCGGCGAGATGATTTTCTTTGCTTTTCTGGAACCCGTTTGCAGTATGAGTTTTAAGGGTAAACACTTGACCACACAGCAAGTTAGCTGTCCGGTTAAGGTCACGTAGCTGAGAGCCTTCATTCGTGTGATCTTCGGTTCGAACCCCACGGTCGGCAGCCCTGTACCTTAATTGAAGAGCTCCCCGGAGTAAGGACGTTACCAACAAATCAGTATTTTTTTTCAGAAGAGAGGAAAATTATTTTCGGGGGTTATTTCATGGTATACATTACTTGAACCAATTGCATATGTAAAAATGCAAATGATTCCATCTATTAAACACGATATTTTATTATTAGAACTTAAGGTTTAAAATTAATATCTGAATTGGAAGTGATGCAATAGAAAATACAGAACCTTCTTATTACAGCAGTAGAGGTCGGGAAAACCTGACAATAGTCCATCTCCTGATCGGTGAACCGCCACGATGAGTGAAATAATAATAATAATAATAATAATAATAATAATAATAATAATAATAATAATAATAATAATAATAATAATAATTGTACCGGTTGGTACACCTATACGCCGCACATTTGAATTTTCCGCCTTAAAGTACTTCTCTACTGGAGAAATCCTGAACTTTAACAACTGAACTAACTCTACTGGTTATCAGAAGATGTCACTGTGTGTTTTTGATTTGCTTTTGTTTTTCATTGATCAAGAAGTGTGGACATTCTCTAACAGATGTCTCTAACAAAAACTATGATAACGCACTCTAGTGTAAAGGAATGAACCTTCTTGGAGAAATGTTGTATTCATAAGTTTTGTCTTTACTAAATTTTGTTCTGTTGTTTGTGGGTTGGCAATATTAATCCTTTCCTTCCGCCTGTTTTGAATTTAGCCAATTAGTAATTTCTGTAATAAATTTTCCTTCAATCATAGCTTTTTTCTTCGAATTTCCATGTGTAACTCTTAGTCAACCAATAACAATTGAGTGGGTGTGTCTACTCATTCCTGAAAGGTCTCGAATTTTCCACGAGGGTACAAAACTGCTGATTTTCTTGTCTCCGGGCCACTCGTATATCATCTAACTCAGTGTGTGAATATGTAGCAGGGGGTGGGAAGCGCCTCTTTCTTCAAGCAGCAGCTCTTCAACAAGGTAATGGCCATTTAACATCTTTATTTCTCGCTAGCTCAGCTGTTTAACTCGCGGGGAAGATTCGAAACCTTTAATATGTAAACTATAAAACATGTAAACCCTTTTCCTGGTAAACTTCATTTTTCTTGAATTTTAATTCGGGGATAGAGTGTACTTTACCCTCTCGAGCTCCCCTTCATTTTTGGAATTTGAGGTGACTACGTTTTCGTAACCGTTTTTCTCTTCCTTCTTAAAGTGTTAAATTTATTTTGCAGACTAGTCACCTCCATAGATTGGGGATTAGCCCCTGTATTATCGGCCTAGCGCCACATAGGTTTTAACAAGCTTTAGTGTAGGAGTGCAAATTCTTGCCTCCCTTCCTCTTTGTGTTTGGGCCATTTAATTAACCTTTAATTTGCTATTGAGGCCTCGTAGGTTGGGTACTAGTTACCCCTGTTTATTTATAAGTATGACTTAAGGGCAGTCAAGTGTAAAGTTTGTTTATGGCCTTCTGATAGGCTTGAACTATTGAGAGCGGGTCAGCTCTTTCTGGTATTTTAAAAGGTGCCTCTAGGAGGCTTGACATTACGTGGTGGGAGCAAACGCTCCATGTAATTAGGGGTTTTCTGCCCTTTGGTAATTTGTGGTTGTGAGCTGAGGGCTCAGGAATGGTAATTTGGGGCACGAAGCCCAGAACTTGTTAATACCAGAAACTCTTGTTTTCGTTTGTAAAAGCATTATTGTACCTGAATTTTCATTGTTATTTCACCTAGTGAAAAGTTGTTAAATATTGTTGTCTGTTGAAAATATAACCTTTATTTAAATTTTAAATTCATCTTTCGGACTTATACTTAGACCCATTCCAGCCCGCACCTTCTTTCACCTCTGACTTCCATGGAAAACTCCGTAATAATAATAATAATAATAATAATAATAATAATAATAATAATAATAATAATAATAATAATAATAATAATAATAATAATAATAATATCATTCCAACTCCGCCACTAGGAATGACTCGGATTTCCTAGTGCCGGGTCACAAGCCCGGTAAAGGAGGAGGGTCAATGGCTGGTTGTTGAGTCGTTGGGGTTGCACTGATGTCGAGTAAGTGCTGCCATTAAAACTCAAGAAATGCTTTAGTTGACAGTCCATCTGTCAATGTAACCAGCAAATCCTAACCCTCATGGGGATGGGTGAGGGTGAGTACCTGGCGCCTTAAAACTGGGTCCCTCGGAAAAGGTATGGTAACCCCTAGAGAAGTGTCCCTGGTCCTCCAGGTTGGGGGTTGTGCGAAGGGCTGGTAACTCTTCCACTTAAAAACTTACTTCACTCATAAATCTCAGATGAATAACCGGACGGATTCTATGATGACGACAAAGGCAAGATCAAAGGCCAAACGATTTGGAATTAGAGATACACTAAAGTTGGGAACTTGGAACGTGAGAGGCATAAAAGGCAAAGAAGAAGAACTGGATAGAGAGCTGGCTAGGAAAGAAATCAATGTTGCTGTAATTACTGAGACAAAAAATAAATTACAAGGAACAAAATAAATTGATAAATACACTATGATTTATAGCGGAGTTACACAGGATAAAAGAGCTGCAGCAGGAGTCGCAATATTAATAGACAGGAAGTGGCTAAACAAAATAGAAAGCTACACCATTATAAATGAAAGGATTTTGGTGCTGAGGTTGAAGGCAGAGAGAGGAAAATTAACCTTGGTAGCCGTGTGTGCTACTGAAGAAAACAAACAGGAAGAATCTGAACAGTTTTATGAAATTCATCAATCAGTGATGGATAACACATGTAAAAGTGACTTTGTTGTTCTGGCTGGTGATCTCAATGCCCGAGTAGGGAACAAACCAATTGCAGAAATAGTGGTAAATAAAGCTGAACCAACATTGAATGAAAATGGTAAATTATTGATAGAATTTTCATCCTATAATCAATTAAAAATTACAAACACCTTCTTTGACAGGAAAGACATACATAAATTCACATGGACTGCAAGAGGACAGCGATCAATTATTGACTATAGAATGGTCAATAAAAAGTTAGGCCCAGATGTAACAGATGTCAGTACATAGAGGCAGCGATTTATATACAGATCATTATCTGGTCATTGCAAAAATCAGAATTCTTGCTAAATGAAGGAAAAGGCTGAATAGAAATATGCACAGAAACCAAGAGATCTATAAGGTATATTTACTACAGGATGATGGAATAAAATACTTATATCAAAATCGGCTGCAACAGTATTTAGGTCAGATTCCGACAAGTACTGATATTAACAAAGAATGGGAAATCATAACCTCAGCAATTCAGGGGGCAACAGATGAAGTCATTGGAATGAAGAAGAAATTTAGGAGATAAACTGGGTTTAAAATATGAAATAAAGAAATTTCAGAAGCTGTCAAGCAAAAACAAATATTATACTTGAAAATGATACAGCATCGCACCCCACAAAATGGTAAAGAATATAAAAACAGCAGGATCAAGGTCAAGCCAATAATGAGAAAACACAAGCAAGAATCATGGGATACGTTAATAAACTCAATAGAAGATGCTATCCATGGTAGGCAAGAGATGGCATATAAGTTAATGAAGCACCTCAAGAGTGATGAAAGAGAAACTGCTAATATAAATGTAATCGAAGAAGAATCATGGATACAACACTACAAAGAATTGTGGTATAACGGAGAGTATGTACGCTTTTGTCGACTATGAGAAGGTTTTTGATAGGGTAGATAGAGAACAGTTATGGAATATAATGGTAAAAAATGGATACCCTAAACATCTTATTCAAGTTATCCAAAGTCTGTACAAAAGGACGAGAATTGTGTTAGATCTAGGATATAAACTAACGGAAGAAATATTAATTAATCGAGCTGTACGTCAGGGATGCAGCCTCTCTCCAACACTATTCAATATATATATAGATGAAGTAATCAGAAATTGGTAACGAATTGTGCACTCTGGAATAAAATTGAACACAAACACATACATAAATACTATGCTCTTTGCAGATGATCAATTTATCCTGCAGGATGATGAAGATAAACTCCAGAAATCAATACATCAGTTAAACACCATTTGTAAAAGTTATAATCTTCGGCTATCCAGAACGAAAACCAAAGTTATGGCAAGGCAAGGGAAGTATCCTATCAGAGCGAAGATAGTAATTGACAATCAACCAGTAGAAAAAGTCACAAATTTTAAGTACCTTGGTTGTGAAATATCTTTTATGATGCTGACGAGGTGAAGAAGAAGCTTCATCGATTTCAATATATGTGTGGGACAATTCGCCGAACACTGAAAGGAAAAGTAAGAGAAGACACTCAACTTAAATTCCACAAGACTATGGCTGTACCAACTTTGCTATACGGAAGTGAGATATGGGTAGATAAAACAAGCTATAGGAATAAAATACAATCATCTGAAATGAGATTCCTAAGATCAGTGAAAGGATACTCCCTAAAAGATAAAATAAGAAATGAAGAGATGACAACAATTAAATATATTCTCAATGAATGAAAGAATATTCCAAAACAGGATAAATTGGAAAAACCACGTTCTGAGGATAGATAACGACAGAATCCCAAAACTTGCCCTGGAATATCATCCTACGGGAAGAAGAGATATTGGTCGTCCTATGAAGAGATGGAATGAAATCTGAGGTCGGAACAGGCTATTAGCCTAATCCATGAAGAGGAAGTAAGTAAGTAATAATAACATTCCACCGGGTCAGGAATTGAATTAATGAAGCCCCCATCTAGCGGCGAAGATAGGAAATTTGCCGGCTGCCGAAGCCTGTCGCACTCCTCTGGGGAAATTACAAATGACTGACAGATAAAATGTTAATTGAGAGTGTTACTGAAATGAAAGATGACAGATAAAACCGGAGTACCCGGAGAAAAACCTGTTCCGCCTCTGTTTTGTCCAGCACAAATCTCACATGGAGTGACCGGGATTTGAACCGCGGAACCCAGCGGTGAGAGGCCGGTGCGCTGCCGCCCGAGCCACGGAGGCTTAAAATTAATAATAATAATAATAATAATAATAATAATAATAATAATAATAATAATAATTTCGTGTGGCTCTTCCTACGGCGTCTGTTGCCGCATACAGTAAACTGCGAATTATTATAGTACTGGTTGGTGTTGATGGAATGTTGAGTACAGCACGAACTCTCATTCCCCGAGCCAAGAGCTCTGTCGGGAATGGAATCCAGTACTGTGAAGCCAGAAGGTCAAGACGCTGACCTGTCTGTAACGGAGCCGGCGTGTTGAATTACAGTTTACCATCACCTGTCACCAGAGTTACGGACAAAATATTTCAACCTACCTCCTCGTGAATGTACGCCTACAGGTCTTCAACTTGTATTTTATTCGTGCGAAAAGAATGTTTAATTTGATTACCAGCCCAAACATTATGGTTGGCTGACAATTCCGAGTTGTTGTTGTTTTAACTGGACAACATTGAAAAACGATAGTTTCTAATCCAGCCAGGGCACTGCTGTTGTTGGCGACGGTGACTATGATAAGTTCTGTACCTAATGCAGATGAGTGACGTAATTTCTGCGTACGTTACCTTGGACATGCTTATTGTTAACCAGTATTAATTGATATTGTGGACGTGAGAGGACGTGAAGCTCTTTATCAGAAAATATCGATCATTTCCTGGTAATAAAGTGCGAGCGCACAATGGACGTTGTTAGTGACGGCGACTTTTTCTCTCCTGGTCACGATGGACTCAGCAGGAAGAACAGTGGTCATATTACTGGGATAATCAGTTTCCTCTTTCATAACATTTCCCTCAGAGGCACTTGTCATATTCAGATTTCCCACACGTTTAACTGAATCACTGAGCTGTAATACCGCGACATGCAACGGAGCTTATTTCACTCGTTGGCTGAACGGTCAGCGTACTGGCCTTCGGTTCAGAGTTCCCGGGTTCGATTCCCGGCCGGATCGGGGATTTTAACCTTAAATGGTTAATTCCAATGGCACGGGGGCTGGGTGTATGTGTTGTCTTCATCATCATTTCATCCTCATCACGACGCGCAGGTCGCCTACGGGGGTCAAATAGAAAGACCTGCACCTGGCGAGCCGAACCCGTCCTGGGATATCCCGGCACTAAAAGCCATACGACATTTCATTTCAGTGCTCGAATATGGAGCCGAATTCTTATCAGTCACCACTGGTCTGCACTTAGGGTTACGTCCATGTGAAAATCCCCTATCAGTTGTCTTACTAATCTTTTCCTAAACGATTTCAACGAAGTTAGACATTTATCGAACATCAAAATCCTTCTCAGAATAGAGCAAGGAAATAGCAAAGTCATCTCTGTACAGGCCATGAAGGCCCTTGGAGGGGTGGAAGGTAAAGGTTTCCACTATTCGTAACCTCCGCACTTGATGGGGTATAATGGTTAGCGCGCGGCTGTGAGCTTGCATCCGGGAGATAGTAGGTTCGAATCCCACTATCGGCAGCCCTGAAAATGGTTTTCCGTGGTTTCCCATTTTCACACCAGGCAAATGCTGGGGCTGTACCTTAATTAAGGCCACGGCCGCTTCCTTCCAACTCCTAGGCCTTTCCTATCCCATCGTCGCCATAAGACCTATCTGTGTCGGCGCGACGTAAAGCCCCTAGCAAAAAAAAAAAATAATAATAATGGTTAGCTCTACGCCCGGCCGCCTTTCCCCCCAGGAATTAACCTGGTACTCATTTTTGGTGTAGGCTGAGTGAACATCAGAACCATATGCACCTCTGGAAGTGGAAATCTCATTTCTTAAATTTTACGACTTCCTGAAAGGGATTCGAACCCACGTCCTTCCGGGCGAATCAAACACGTCTTTACCGCCTCGGCCAGGCAGCCCCTAGAGCAAGGAGATATTGACCTCATATTTTCAATGTTATTCTCATCACCTCCTTTGTGAAGAATATACGGGCTTTTCTGAAGTAAGGAGGAACATAGGGAATAAGAGACATGAACGTGTAAATTATTTGGATATGAGGCGTGTCTCTCAAAAGGTGCTATTTCCACTTCAAAAACATTTTCAGCATTTCGTCCACATGGATTGCAGTAGTTGAATACTATCGAATGTCATGAGGTAGGACCCGGATGTTTATGCAGTAAGAGGTTAGAATGCAAACTTACTGAAGCGAGTAATAAGGAGTCTACTCCCACGAAGGTAATGCTATGAGGTTTGCATAAACATTGGGGGTTCGGCCCATTAGAACCCCTAGAATTTATGTTACTCCCACTACATTACGCTAGAACGGCCTAGTTGACATTTCCTACTAAGTAATTTTGTTACTAAATAATTTGTTACTAAATAATGTTGTTAGTAGCAAATGTCGACTAGCCCGCTCTAACGTAGTGTAGCTGGAGTAACATAATTTCTAGGGGTTTCTAATAGGCCGAACCCCTAACGTTTATGCAAACCTCATAGCATTACCTTCGTGGGGGTAGACTCCTTATTACTCGCTTCAGTAAGTTTGCATTCTAACCTATTATTGCATTAACATCCGGGCCCTAGTTATGAGCAATCCAGACCAGAAATATGTCATTCTTAAAGTAGTACCGTAACGACCATGGGTACGTTCTATCTGTCTTTTATTATTTCCTTGCGTTTTTCAACAACGTTCTTAAGGTTAGAAACAGCACCTTTGAACCGACACTCCTCAAATGTTTTGTTGCTTTTTACAGCCCTCATAAGAGCTGTATCAGGTCCGGGAGCTGAATCAATCTTGATCGATCAAGCCGCATTTTCTACCTCGCCTTTGCTTAAGCAGGGGTTATAGTTGCTTCTTCACTAGTAATATTAGTTGGGTAACCTGTGCGTACTGCGTTGTTCTCGTTTGAGAATCTTGCGGAAAACCGTACACTGCTTGGAGGGTCCACCTTGCAACACAGTACGAACTGCATAACGACGCTGATTGTAAAAGTCGTACTGCGTTCTCTTAGAAGCCCATGCGAGTTTACAACCATTATTAGCTTGTATGTCCTGCTTAGCTACTAAATACTTTTCCTGCTTTGATGGATGTTGATGGATGTTTCGGACTAGGCAAAAGCTCAGTTGAGTGGGACAATAACAAACATAATCACGTAAAATATTTTCAGCTTCTTTTCCGAAATGGTCAGATCAATACAAGACGAGAATATATTTTACAATGTTTCTAGCTCAGTATTTAATATCAAGATTTATTCTGTGCTTTTGCCGGTGTTTGAACGGGTGCTGGTTACTTCAGATTGTTCATCCTTTAATGAGAAATCGGAATAACGAGAAGCAGGTGTTGCCTGACGGATTATGCTTATATTATTCCTGTGTTGAGAAATGTAAGCTTTACTGACGTGTTGTATATTCACCGACGGGTAATGAGGGCGACATATCGGACAGGTTGTAGTTGATTTTAATTGCGAACCGGAAATATCTTCTGATATTGAATTCTGCTTTATATCTGTCATTGGCATATTGTATGCATACATTCCAGTAGAGAAGTTACCTGTCCTGATATCTGATGCCACTAAGCAGATTGGGAACTCTGCGTAAAACATATATGGTAAAAGTGATGTGAAATTCTAAAAACATAAGAAGCCTACAATTCTGTCACAATTGTTATAGACCACCTCACTATAAAAATACATTTAAGCGTGATATATCACAAGAAATTTAAACAAATTGAGTAAAACATCTTCCAAATCGTAAACTTTAGACCGTAGTAGACTTTCAACGGTCACATATATAACGAAGAAAAGCCCCGGAAAATGAAAGATTAGAAAAAGGAATCACTGATATATGGTAACGATTACAAAAATTTAATACTGTGCCATAAGTGGATGTTAACATCAGAGCGGGAATCTTAACGGTCCTGACGGGCTGACGAGATTAGGGAAAGAAATCTAACAGTGTGGATAACAGTGTTCCTTTCCTAAATCGAACGTTGAATCGAATTGGATTTGAAGATGTGTGTAGTAGGATCCTCAAGTGTAAGCTTGTATTCCGCGGATGATCGCTTCGAATTCCACCATCGGCAGCTCCCAACACGGGTTTTCGTTGTGTCCCATTTCCACACCTCACACATTCTGCCGCTATATCTTAATTAAGGCCATGACTGATTCCATTGCAGCCCGACCCCTTTCCTTCACTAGCGCCTCTGAAAATAAATCAGTATTAGCACAACCTTAAACCGCCGGCAAGAAGAAACTTTAAAATGTTTGGATGGGAAGAGAGTAAGATTTGACAGCATGAGGAAAGGTGGCTACCCGAAACACCCGGATTCCACACCTACTCTATATTTGTTTGCTGATGATAATGATGATAATTATGATGATGATAATAATAATAATAATACATTCATACTGTCGACAGTCCTGTACATGCTTTTCCATGGTTTCCCTTTTTCACACCAGGCAAAGCCTAGGTCTGTATCTTAATTATTGTCACGACCGCTTCCTTTTCACTTCTAACCCTTTCCTATTCCTTCATCGCCATAAGACCTATCTGTGCGGTGCGATTTAATAATAATAATAATAATAATAATAATAATAATAATAATATACAGTAGTTAAAACAGAAGCACTTTATGTATGCATCTGAAACTGTTTTAATTGGTGGCAAATCTCGAATAAAGATGATGGAAGAACAAGAAAGAAAATTTATTCAGAGAAATTTTAGGACCAAAATGCGAAAATGGAATTTGGATGAAAAAGAAATCGCATGAAATCTATCACGTTACAGAAAAAAATAACAGATGCAATCTGGAAACGGCGATTACAATTTTATGATCACTTATATAGAATATGTCATAAAAGGTTCAGAAAGATCATTTTAAACTTAGCCTTATCAATGAAAAATTGTAATACTTGGCTAAAAGAAATCAGTGAAGACCTAAATGAAATTGGCGTTAATGGAGAAACCATTCAAATTAGAATAAAATTCAGAACCTTGATTCGCAAACACAAAATTTTCAGTAAAGCCCACCCGACTAAATACAGGATAGACTGAAGAACGTAGGCCTAAAAAGGAACACAGCGAGAGGATGAAGGGATATTGGGAAGAGAAGAAGAAAAAACATAAAAAGTGCTAATAATTCAAACGCGCTTCTTAGTTAGACATAACAAATCAATAATAATATTAATAATAATAATAATAATAATAATAATAATAATAATAATAATAATAATTTGACGAAATACAAAACAGTGCGTCACGTCAGGAAGCTGCTTCTTCAAGGTTGTTAGATCTTCACTTCCTTCAAGAAGTAATAAATAGCAACGTGAATGCCAACGGCTTCATCGGGCATCGAACTCCAGAATGCCACGCGAATGGGTTAAGCCTGTGCACTGGACGTTGTAAAACACAGTGCGTGAAATATTACGTCAGTCGTAACGTTATGAAAGAGAAAAATTATTTTACTGTTATGTTGAATCACTTGACGACGAATCAGAACTTTCACTTGACATAGATCAGTGGCACTGTGACGCAAGCAGTGGACAGGAAAATATGAAGAATATCTTCTGTACAGTCTTTTGTTAGGCGGGCACTAGGACAAGGGAATTAATTACTAAGAGCATGCACTGGTGAAAGATGTCAATTTATTGTTCTAAATGAATAATGATGTTGTTTGAGTCATCAGTTCATAGACTGGTTTGATGCAGCTGTCCATGCCACCCTATCCTGGACTAATCTCTTCATTTCTATGTAACTACTGAAACGTACATCTGCTCTAATCTGCTTGTCATATTCATACTTTGGTCCATCTCTGCCGTACTTATCATCTATTACACTTCCCTCAACAAGTAACTGAACAAGCCCTAGGTATCTTAAAATGTGTCCCATCATTCTGTCTCTTATACTCGACAAATTTAGCCAAATCGATCTCCTCTCACCAAGTTTCTTCATTCGTGGTTCGATCTACCCTTCTCACTTCCAGCATTCATCTGTAACTTCACTTTTCAAAAGTTTCTATTCTCTATCTTTCTGAACTAGTTATCGTCCTTGTTTCACTTCCATACAATGCTTCCTTCTCACTTTTAGCCCTTTCCTATTCCATCGTAGCCATAACACCTAACTGTGCGGTGCGCCGTAATAATAATAATAATAATAATAATCATCATCATCATCATCATCATCATCATCTGTTTACCCTCCAGGGTCGGTTTTTCCCTCGGACACAGCGAGGGATCCCACCTCTACCGCCTCAAGGGCAGTGTCCTGGAGCTTCAGACTCTTGGTCGGGGGATACAACTGGGGAGAAGGACCAGTACCTCGCCCAGGCGGCCTCACCTGCTATGCTGAACAGGGGCCTTGTGGAGGGATGGGAAGATTGGAAGGGACAGGCAAGGATGAGGGAAGGAAGCGGCCGTGGCCTTATGTTAGGTACCATCCCGGCATTCGCCTGGAGGAGAAGTGGGAAACCACGGAAAACCACTTCCAGGATGGCTGAGGTGGGAATCGAACCCACCTCTACTCAGTTGACCTCCCGAGGCTGAGTGGACCCCGTTCCAGCCCTCATACCACTTTTCAAATTTCGTGCCAGAGCCGGGAATCGAACCCGGGCCTCCGGGGGTGGCAGCTAATCACGCTAACCACTACACCACAGAGGCGGACAATAATAATAATAATAATAATAATAATAATAATAATAATAATAATAATAATAATAATAATAATAATAATAAAAATAATAATAATAATAATTCCTTCATTAATGCCAATTTCATTTGGGTCTTCAATGATTTCTTTTAGCCAATCATTGTGAGTTTTCACTGATCAGGCTAAGTTCAAAATTTTCTTTCTGAACCTGTTATTATCCATTCTATATAAGTGATCTTAAAATTATTGTAATCGCCATTTTCTGATTGTATCTGTGATTTTGTCTGCCTCTGTGGTGTAATGGTTAGCGTGATTAGCTGCCACCCCTCGGAGGCTGGGTTCAATTCCCGGCTCTGCCACGAAATTTGAAAAGTGGTGCGAGGACTGGAACGGGGTACACTCAGCCTCGGGAGGTCAACTGAGTAGAGGCGGGTTCAATTCCCACCTCAGCCATCCTCGAAGTGGTTTTCCGTGGTTTCCCACTTCTCCTCCAGGCGAATAACTTAAGGCCACGGCCACTTCCTTCCCTCTTCCTTGCCTATCCCTTCCAGTCTTCCCATCCCACCACAAGGCCCCTGCTCCGCATAGCAGGTGAGGCCGTCTGGGCGAGGTACTGGTCATTCTCCCCAGTTGTATCCCCGACCAAGAGTCTGAAGCTCCAGGACACTGCTCTTGAGGCGGTAGAGGTGGGATCTCTCACTGAGTCCGAGGGAAAAGCCGACCCTGGAGGGTAAACAGATGACGATGATAATCTGTGATTTTTCTGTAACTTTATATATTTCATACGATTTTTTCACCCAAATAATAAATAATAATAATAACAATAATGGATTTACGAACTATTGACTTCTTTTGCGGTATTCGGAGAGACAGTAAGGCCAGAATTTGGTCCTATCGGAGAGGTTTTACGTTCCGACATGAAACTGGCGTATTTGGGCATTTTCATTTTATGCACCCGGACACCACTGGGATCGAACTCGCCAGATTTAACTCAGAAAACTAGTGATCTACTGTTTGAGCAACTCAGTCCCGTTTCCTCCGGATGAGCTCAACTCCATAATATGCGACAATACGCTTTAAAGTGTTTGCGGAACCTCTAGTCCTTTAGTTTGAACGGCGCTCACGAGCATTCCCCAGCAGTTCTCCACGAAGACAAGTTACCAGCACGTGAGAAGGCGTTTCATACTCACAATAGCGGTGTCTGGAGTGACTCGTATGGGAGGAGCAGTCATCGCTGCTATCTTCGGAACTGGAGTAGCCTGTGTTCAGACACTTCATGTAATATTTCTACTCCGTTGCCCGCGTGAGAGCAAGCACAGCATGCGATGTACTGTCGCTGTATCAGATGTTTTCGCTGTTGCGGAGCGGAATTGTTTTGTGTGTTTCATGCCGACATATTTCTAGTTAAAGTAGACAGCTGTTTTGAATGTTTTTAAATAGTATTAAACAAATACTGTATTCACATTTATAAAAATGTGTCAAGGTTTTAAGTTGAGGGACCCTGTTGGTCTACATGCTAACAAAGAGGACAAATTGGGGCAAATATTAATTTGTAGGAAGGGGAGTTAGGGACTGGAATAACTTAACGAGGGAGATGTTCAATACATTTCCAATTTCTTTGGAATCATTTAAGAAAAGGCTAGGAAAACAAGAGATAGAGAATCTGGCACCTGGGCGACTGCCTTCAATGCAGATCAGTGATTGATTGATTGATTGATTGATTGATTGATTGATTGATTGATTGATTGATTGATTGATTGATTGATTGGTTGGTTGGTTGGTTGGTTGATTGATTGATTGATTGATTCTTCCTAAAATGATTTTTAAATTTATTGTAAGACCTTGCACATCCGTCTCAAGAACTCCATGCACCAGCGTGGTGATGTAATCGTTATTTTATTATCAATGTCATTAATCAAAGAAGAATATGAAGGAGGAAACCAACATGTCGAAGAATAAAGTTATAGACACAAATAGAAGGAGGATCGAGGAGTCCTTAAAACTTGCGAGAGCAAACATTGTCTGATTCGGAAGAGAATGTGTTAATCAGGTGAGACCTGGTAGGACAGAACAAAGGGGGGCCTGACATAAGTAAATAAGAATAACACTATATCATTGACAGTAACGAAAGAGAGAAGCCAAGACTTAACTGTGGTAGTGATTGCCAGATTTAGTTACCATAAAGTTCTCAGCGTATGGTAGGGAGGTCTGACCTGTAAGATAGATGAGGAACTTACCAACAACATTAAGTTTTTCTTTCTTTTTTCTTTCTTAACCTCTTTACCCTCTGTTTGTGATTGACCAGAGCGCCACTGCATTAGCGCTGCGCCTCTTCCTGCGGCTGTTTGTATGTCGGAAGTGTTCGGGCACCTTCGCGTGCCATCGTGTGAGCGAGAGTGACTAGTAAAGGCAGCATGGCTGCCGGACTATGTTAAAATGTGCTATGCGGACAAATTCTGTAAATATCTGAACCATCGCGTGGGCGACAGGTTAAACAAATGTATTACGATGTGTATATAGTGTAATAAACCTAGTATATGTATAATTAAGTACAGTTCATCTTTCTATGTGTATGAACCAGCATGTGGTTCCTAGCACCACGTGTTCTCAGGGACCTGTCCGTATGAGGTCGGAACATGGTCCTCCGGTGTTTGTGAGTGTATGTTTCGAGTGCTGACAACCTGTGGAAAGAATATTGGAGCACGTGTATCATCATCCCTACGGCATGCTGAACTGACGAGGCGGACAAAGCATAAGTGCACATCACAGCAGTATACTAGAGGTCAGTCATTCCTTTAATTTTTCCTGTCTTTCCTAACTCATATCATGGAGTCTAGTGAGAAAAACCTGTTAGTGAAACAACGAGCGGTCATTAAAGGGTCACTGACACGTATCAGTAAATATGTAGACAAGTTTGTGGCGGGCTCCGATATTAATGCAGTACGTAGCAGGTTGAAACAATTGCCTTCACTCTGGGAAGAATATAAGCATGTTCAGTGTAAACTCGAGATTAATGACGACGAGAACTACGAAAATCATGAACGGGATAGGGAACAGTTTGAAGAAAACTATTACGATTTAGAGGCGAGAATGACTACACTGATAGAAAAGAGCACAGCCCCCGAGCAGAATATCGATCAGTTATCTCAGCATTCTTGCGGTAATTCCCAACAAAACTCCATGGAAATACGATTGCCCGTCATTGACCTCCCTACATTTCATGGGCAGTATGAGACTTGGACTCATTTTCAAGACACTTTTCAGGCTTTAATTGTTGACAATTTAAAACTATCAAACGTTCAGCGTTTTCATTATCTACTTTCAGCACTCAAAGGCGAGCCTCATCAATTAATTCAGAACATTCCTGTTTCTAACTCTAACTTTGTAGTAGCTTGGGAAGTCGTATGTAAGAGGTACAACAACAGAAAACTGATAGCAACACAACATATCAAGGCTCTATTGTCATTACCTGCATGTCACAAAGATATAGCATCAGACCTTAGGAAGTTGAACAACCACTTAGTAAGCAATTTAAACGCTATTCAGAACCTCAACCTTTCAGTGCCTTTACACGAAGCCTTACTCCAGCAGCTGATGTTAGACAAGTTAGATCCCGCTACCCGTAAAGAGTTCGAAATGAAAGCTCCAAGCAATGATTTTCCGAGACTCGCTGAGGCATCCGCCTTTTTGGAAGAGAGGGCACAAGTGTTAGAATTGATGATGGCAACACGGGAACAGAGGGGGAGCGCGGCAAATCCAGCTAAGCACCAGTATGTGAGAAACAATGAAAGCCCAATTCGAGTTAACTCATATGTATCTACAAGGGGGAAGTGTGACTTTTGTGACTTAGATCATCCGTTACATCGGTGCGAAGGATTTCTGCAAGCTAACACAAGAGAACGGTATGATTTTGTTAAAAGAAAGGGTTTATGTTTTAACTGTTTTAGGCATCATAGTGTCAACGTGTGCAAATCTGATAGCTGTAAGACTTGCCAGCGTAGACATCACACTTTGATTCACTTTGACAGTGCCACACACAATCAAACGACTACAAACAAGGATACCCAAGCTAGTAGAGGTACCGGTACTAGAGACGACGAACAGGGTCAGAGTAATGCTAGTTACTGCACACTAAAATTCAAGCCACAGTCTCAAGCAATGCTGTCCACTGCAATAGTAGGAGTTGCAGGCAACAATGGTCGAATTCACCAGTGCCGAGCTCTACTTGACAATGGATCGCAATCACATTTCATAACCGAGTCACTTGCAAGTAAGCTGAGGCTGCAACGACATAGAAACTGTATTCCAATTAGTGGTATAAATAACACTGCTGTCACCGCATCTCAAAGTGTTGACGTTCGTATCATTTTTAATGTGTCCAGATTCGAAACTGTTATAACGTGTTCTATACTCCCTCACATAACAGGTGATATTCCAGCGAACCATATTGATTGTAAATCGTGGAACCTGCCTGAGGATATCACATTGGCGGATCCTCACTTCAACAAGCCAGGACCAGTAGACATGCTCATCGGTGCGGAGATTTTTATGCAGTTGTTGCAGGAAGGATGGCGGAAAAACTGCAATGTGCTACCCATCTTGAAAAATACTGTATTGGGATGGATACTGTCAGGTCCAATTAAGTCGCGGGCTCGGACTAGTGAGAGAGCAGAAACTCCACCCACTTCATCATTTTTCCTCAGACAGGACGATGACCTCAATAGGAAGATGGAAAAATTCTGGGCAATAGAAGAAGTGACAACTAGAAAAATGCCCCTAACCCAGGAGGAGCAGTACTGCGAAGAGCATTTCGTAACTCACACCAAACGGGACAACAGTGGACGTTTCATTGTAAGGTTGCCTACGAAGGCAGAAGGTCTGCAACTTGGAAACTCTTACAAAATAGCGGAGAAACGATTCAGACTACTGGAACAGAAGCTTGAGGAGAGACCTGATCTGCGAACTGATTACGTGAATTTCATGGAGGAGTATGAGACCCTGGGTCATATGAAGCTGGCCCCAGATATATGCAAAGACGAAGGAGCATTCTGCTATCTCCCACACCATGCAGTTTTGAAGGCAGAGAGTACCACTACTAAGACACGGGTTGTATTCGACGCGTCTTGCAAAACTGACAGTGGCGTTTCCCTCAATGACACTCTCGCGGTGGGACCGACTGTTCAACAAGATCTACTATCAATTGTGACAAGGTTTCGCACACATCAGATTGCGATGACGGCAGACATTACGAAAATGTACCGTCAGATCAGAGTAGACGACAAGGATGTTAACTTACAGCGTATAATCCGGCGAAAACATCCATCCGAGCCTCTACGCACCTACCAACTTAAGACTGTAACATACGGTACATCCTCAGCGTCCTTCCTAGCCACAAGGTGTCTAACTCAACTGGCTGAAGAAGAAGCCCACGTGTTTCCTACAGCATCTCGCGTGTTGAAGCGGGACTTCTACATGGACGATGTATTGTGTGGTAGCGATACAGTGGAAAATGCTATAGAGCTGCGAGGAGAACTACAAGAATTGCTGCAACGCGCAGGCTTCCCGCTCCGCAAGTGGACTTCGAATCACTCCGCTGTACTTGAGACGATACCAGCAGAACTGAGAGAATCACAGTTACCCCTACGATTTGACAAGGAAGACAATATTAAAACGCTAGGATTGCTGTGGCATCCCTTGCTTGACAAGTTCCAGTTTGAGGTTCACATCAAGGAGAACAATGGAGGCCCTACGAAACGAAATGTGCTTTCAATTATAGCCTCTATATTTGATCCACTAGGGCTGATAGGACCAGTAATCGTAATGTGTAAAATTTTCATGCAGCAGTTGTGGCAAGAAAAACTAGAGTGGGATGAACCACTACCATCTCCTTTACTTGAGGGCTGGGTTAAAATCCTTACTGATCTTCCAACACTGAACAACATTCATGTCGACAGGTTGATTCTTCGTACGGGAAGAGTCGTCCAGATACAAGTTCATGGCTTCTCAGACGCTTCTGAACGGGCCTACGCAGCATTTGTGTATATCCGCAGTACCAATCAACACGGTGAAGTTTCGGTACATTTGGTTTGTTCGAAATCCAGAGTTGCTCCTCTGAAACAACAGTCTCTACCTAGATTAGAACTGTGTGGGGCTCTTTTGTTGGCACGTCTGGTGGATAAGACTACCAACACCCTGAGTCTGAAAATTGACAATACTTTCTTGTGGACTGACTCGACCATAGTACTCTCGTGGCTTGCAGCTGAACCGACGAGATGGAAAACGTTCGTTGCAAATCGTGTCTCTGAGATACAGCAGTTGACTAGAAGAGCCGAGTGGGGGTCATGTTATGTCAGAAGACAATCCGTCCGATGTTCTTTCAAGGAGAGAAGGACCACTCAGCCTACAACATAATGAACAATGGTGGCATGGACCGGCATGGTTGGTGAAAGACGCAAGTACCTGGCCCACTAAGGATTCAAACGATTCTGCAGACGAACTTCCAGAAAGAAGGGATACAGTACAATGTTTACTCAGTGCCACTCCATCTGACGAAGTCACGACACGGTTCTCATCTCTCCGTCGTCTACAGAGGGTGATGGCTTATTGCAACAGATTTGTTTTCAATTCCAGAAGACACAACGTAAGAAGAACAGGACCATTATCTGCAGAAGAGCTAGCAATGGGACTTCAGATATGTATCAAACTTGCTCAACGTGTGACATTCGCAAGGGAAATAGGCGAGTTGAAGTCGAACTCATCAGTTTCACCGCAAAGTTCAATAAGAAATCTGGACCCATTCCTAGATGGGAACGATGTATTACAAGTAGGGGGACGCTTACAAAACTCTTTGAAACCATTTGCAGAAAGGCATCAAATCATATTACCTCAGCGTCATAATATAACCAAGTTGATTGTGGCTGACGAGCATATTAGGCTGCTACATGCTGGTTCGAATCATGTAGCAGCCTCTCTTAAGTCCAGATATTGGGTAGTGAGCATAAAGAAAGTGGTACGGAGTGTGATTCACCAATGTGTGAAGTGTTTCAGACTACGAGCCTCAACAGCAACGCAGCTCATGGGGCAGCTACCGTCTCCTCGAGTGACTCCATCGCGCCCATTCTTGAATACGGGAGTTGACTACGCTGGCCCGTTGTACATTAAACAGGGTGCAACCAGGAGCAAGGTCAAGGTAAAATGCTACGTAGCATTGTTCGTTTGCCTTTGCACCAAGGCAATACACTTGGAATTAGTTCGTGACTTGACCACACAGGCCTTTATTGCCGCCTTACGGAGATTCGCGGCCAGGAGGGGTAGGTGTACAAACCTATACAGTGACAATGCTACTAACTTTGTAGGAGCTAGAAATGAATTGTTGAAGGTGCACCGGTCGGAACAGTGGAAGACAGATGTGCTGAACCACGCAGCGCAAGAGGGATTCACTTGGCATTTCATTCCTCCTGATTCGCCTCACTTCGGGGGACTCTGGGAAGCTGGGGTGAAATCCATGAAACATCATTTGCGAAGAACCGCTGGCAATGCCTGCTTGACATACGACGAGATGTATACCCTACTTTGCCAAATAGAGGCATGCCTAAACTCAAGACCGCTCGTTAGACTCTCAGACGACCCTGATGAACCCTCATACCTGACTCCTGGCCACTTTCTGATCGGAGCCCCCCTGCTATCCTTCCCTGAACCTGACCTTAGTGATAGTGTGCACTGTTATACTTCCAGATGGCGCTACATTCAGGCGCTGCAGCAGAACGTTTGGAAACAGTGGTCTAATGACTATCTTAATAGCTTACAACAGCGGCAGAAATGGTTGACGAGTCAGCCTAACCTTCAGCCTGGAACTATCGTCTTAGTTAAGGACGACAACATTCCTCCTCTCTCTTGGCGACTTGCAACGGTCGAGGAAACTCATCCTGGGAAGGACGGACGAGTGCGTACGGTTACAATTCGCACCAGCAATGGAATTTTGAGGCGTTCTGTACATAAGTTATGTCCATTGCCAGCTCAAGACTGATACTTGCTAATACATTCAGTGTTTCATTTCGTGTTGGTGTTAAATTCTTTGCTCTTGTATTGTAAGATTTTAATTATGATCAGTGTCCTTTATTGTTTGTGTCTAGTGCTGTACGTTTTATTGTAGGATTTGAATTTGTTCATTTAGGTTTCATTATTTGAATATCTGTGTACAATTTTGCTCAGGTACTTTGGTTGAGGTTGTGCGTGTTTCATATCGGCATATGTATTGATTTGAAAGAACTTCATAATATGACTATGTGTTCATTTTAAATTCAACATTTCTTGTTATTGTTAAATGTGATACATTTAGGTGTGGCGGCATGTTTGTGATTGACCAGAGCGCCACTGCATTAGCGCTGCGCCTCTTCCTGCGGCTGTTTGTATGTCGGAAGTGTTCGGGCACCTTCGCGTGCCATCGTGTGAGCGAGAGTGACTAGTAAAGGCAGCATGGCTGCCGGACTATGTTAAAATGTGCTATGCGGACAAATTCTGTAAATATCTGAACCATCGCGTGGGCGACAGGTTAAACAAATGTATTACGATGTGTATATAGTGTAATAAACCTAGTATATGTATAATTAAGTACAGTTCATCTTTCTATGTGTATGAACCAGCATGTGGTTCCTAGCACCACGTGTTCTCAGGGACCTGTCCGTATGAGGTCGGAACACCCTCCATGGTTGGTTTTCCCTCGGAAGTAGTGACGGATCCCACCTCTACCGTCTGAAGGGCAGTGTCCTGGAGCGTGAGAATTTTGGTCGTGTAATACATCTGGGGAGGAGGACCAGTACCTCGCCGTGGCAGTCTCACCTGCTAAGTTGAACAGGGGCCTTGTCTGGGTGGGAAGATTCGGAGGGATAGAGGGAAAGAAGCCCCCATGGCCTTATGTTAGGTACATGCCGGCATTTGCCTGGAGGAGAAGTGGGAAACCAAGGAAAATCACTTCAAGGATGGCTGATATGGAAATCGAACCCCTCTCTCTCAGTTGACCTCTCGAGGCTGAGTTGACCCCATTTCAGCCCTCGAACCATTTTTCAAATTTCGTGGAAGAGATGGAAAACGAACGTGGGCCTCCGGAGGTGGCAGCTAATCACACTAACCACTACACCACAGAGGGGGACTTCTTTCTTACTATTTGTTTTACGTCGCACCGAAACAGATAGGTATTACGTCGATGATGGGATAGGAAAGGGCTGGGAATGGGAAACAATTGGCCGAAGTCTTAATTAAGGTATAACCCCAGCATTTGCCTGGGATGAAAATGGGAAACCACGGAAAAATATCTTTAGGTTTTGCCGACAGTGGTGTTCGAACCCACTAACTCCAGGTGCAAGCTCACAGCTGCGCGCCCATAACCGCATGGCCAACTCGCCCGGTCCAACACTAATGTTATTTGCTGTAAGACATTCCAGACAGAACACATTAGACTGAGCATTACTGTGAATAGTTAGGTCGATGACTTCGACGAGCGACTCTTTAAAACGAATGTCATCATCAATTGTTTTCTTCTTTCCCAATTGCATGTCACGAGAAAGTCGACCAGACCACCTTTGTAGATGTCTTCAGCCTCCGTGTTTTCTGGCCACAGAAACTGAATCATCACTCCTCTCCACCTGTTCGGTACATTCACCATTCGAAACTTTCTCTTGACACTAGGTTGGTTTTCATTTTCTTTTCTTTTTTGTTTCATTGTTTTTAGTAGTGCAGCAGTACGCTACTAGATATTGCTAGATAATACTCGATTGAATCCACGTTATGACTTCATTCATTAGTAGGTCGAGTAAAATCTGACGGCAGATGTGACAATGTCCTTTGTCGTTGCTGTAGTTGTTGACGCTCCTCTTAGAGTACAATATATTCACAAATTGTGATAAAAATCTTATCCATAATGATAATGTCATTTGCTTTACGTGCCACTAACTATTTTTACAGTTTTCGGAGACGCTGAGGTCCGGAATATAGTTCCACAGGAGTTCTTATACGTGCCAGTAAATCTGTGGTGTAGTAGTTAGAGTGATTAACTGTCCCCCCCCAGAGGCCCGGGTTCGATTCCTGGATCTGCCACGAAATTCGAAAAGTGGTATGATGGAAGGAACGGAGTCCACTCAGCGTCGGAAGGTCAAACGAGTAGAGGTGGGTTCGATTCCCACCTCAGCCATCCTGGAAATGGTTTTCCGTGGTTTCCCACTTCTCCTCCTGGCAAATGCCGGGATGGTAGCTTACTTAAGGCCACGGCCGCTTCCTTCCCCCTTCCTTGTATATCCTTTCCCATCTTCCTATCCGCACACAAGGCCCCTGTTCAGCATAGCGGGTGAGGCCACCTGGGCGAGCTACTGGTCATTCTCCCCAGTTGTATCCCCCAACCCAACGTCTCACGCTCCAGGACACTGCCCTTGAGGCGGTAGAGGTGGGATACCTCGCTGAGTCCGAGGGAAAAACCAACCCTCGAGGGTAAACAGATTAAGAAAAAGAACAAGCCAGTAAATCAACCGACACTAAGCTGGCGTATGTGAGCACCTTCAAATACCACCGGACAGAGCCAGGATCGAACTTGCCAAGTTGGCGTCAGAAGGCTAGCGCCTCAACCGTCTGAGCTACTCAGCCCGTCAAAGATGTTATTTTATTCAACATCAGTTCTAATTCCTAGAGGTCGAAATTTTGTTTTCCCGCAGCAGTTCTTTAACGCGATAGACGTTGACACATTTTAACAACTTGCATCATGTGAAGAATCCTTTTTAATCGCTAACTTTCCTAAAAATAGAATTATATTTTAATTCATTTAACATTCAAAATAAGAACATTATTTTAGAGTTATTCTTTCTCGGTATTAAAGGTTAGGTACATATATAATTTCTTGAGAAAAGTATCGTATGTGGCCTCCAGAGAGGCCTGGTGCAGGTCTTTTGATTTGACTCCCGTAGGCGACCTGTCGTGATGGGATGAAACGATGAAGAAGTCGCCACATACACCCAGCCCCCGTGCCAGCGAAATTAACCAATGATAGTTAAAATTTCCGGCCCGAGGCCCCTGTGAACAAAGGCCATCACGCTAACCATTCAGCTATGAACCCAGACTTGAGAAATGTAAAATAACGGGATAATTTGGTGGTTGATCTGAGTACATAAGAATAAAGCCATAAGGAAGAAAGAAGAAAAATTAATGCATTTTATAGAATGTCCGACTCGTTGGCTGATGGCCTTCGGTTCAGAGGGTGTCGGGTTTCAATTCCCGGCCGAGTCAGGGATATTAATGGCGTCTTATTAATTCTTCTGGCTCGGAGCCTGGGTGTTTGTGTTTGTCCCAGCAATTTCCTCTTCATATTCAGACAACACACTACACTACCAACCACCACAGAAACACGCATTAGTGATAGTATCCCTCCGTATAGGGTTGACGTCAGGAAGGGCACCCGGCCGTAAAGCAGGGCCAAATCCACATGTGCACCACGGTTTGCACCCGCGACCCCACAGATGTGGGAAATGTGGTAGAATAATAATAATTAATTTGATGAAATCAAGATATGGTGTGGAATACCCACTAAAGGACAGTAAAAAAATAACATATATATGGTAATGAGATGGGTTAAACTGTAAGTGAACCTCAATGTTTATATACATATAAAATATCCAGTTTCTACACAAACTATCTATATAACTCGTGTTAAGTTATCAATCAGGGAATGGAAGAAATAATTGAGAACAGCAAGCTATGTAATAGCGGAATGCAAGAATAGAAATCTAAAGAAGGAGAAAACAGAGAAGATTGATGTAGCTAGCATGGCAGTAAAGATTTGCATGACTTAGTTATATTCTTCAGTTCACCCGGAAGAACGTGGGTTGATTCCCGTTAGGAAGTTGAAAAATTTCAGAAACGTGATTTCCACTTCCGGTGATGCATATGGTCTCGAGGTTCACTCAGCCTACTCAAAAATGAGCACGAGGTTAATTCCTGGAGGCAAAGTAGGCCGGATACGTATAATAATAATTTGGGGATATTAAGTCGCGCAATTTTAATAATCTCCATAGTAACCAGACTCAAGACAGAGCGACCCTGTTAGGAAAATAGTTCATTCCAGGGCCTCCAGTGTCAAGGAGAAAGATTTAGACGAGTTAACTATGAAGGGTTCCATGATCTACTGAGTATATAGCCGCAACCTTTGTTAACATTATTTGGGTGTTTAGCAATTTCTATCGCCTCACGAATGCTTCTATGTATAACATGTTTCTCTTTATAAATGACAGAAGTTGCTTAAAAATGGTTTGAAGGTCATTATGTACGGCATGTTCTATCACAGTAAACTTCTCTGGCTGGCAAAGATTTAAGTGCTTGCGATGTTCCTTACCCCTTGTTGGAGTGACAGTTGCCAATACATTATTTGATACTGCTCTGAAGATGATACTGGTCGCAGGATCGAAACGCGTCAGCAGATTATTAATATTACGCGACTTAATATCCCCAAATTATTATTATTATTATTATTATTATTATTATTATTATTATTATTATTATTATTATTTTTATTATGTCATTTAGTGTATTATTATTATTATGTCATTTAGTGGTCGTGAAAGTCTGTCTATTAAGCTAACCACTGTACTTCACCAGTGCCGGGGTCACGGGTAATGGAAGCCTTTACCTTTTACCCCCTCCAAGGACCTTCATGGCCTATACGGAGATGACTTTCAAAGTTAAATTCTAGGAAATACTTCCATGTCTAAGTTTGTCTAACTATTAAAGATACAAAACAAGAAGTGTTAACGATGTATATATTATTAAATTATACTTTAATTGTTTTTGTAACATTTTGTTAGTTGGAATAGACTAACTCCATGTGTTAGATGTGATTACAAGAAATTAATTCTCTATCCTCATTTGGTGGTCATCCGTGTTTAGGACAGAAGAGTGGTCTATTCATTCATATTTCCTAGAATTGAAACGAATTATCTCCTGATAGATATAATTGCATTTTGAATAAATAAAAATGTTAGAAAAATGTTGGTAATTATCATTCGTATATTTAATGGGATACTTTCAGTCACATAAGTGATGGAACCAGCTTCGCAAACATGCAACTTACTTCTGACGACTAGATATGAGTGGTGCATAAAAAAGGAAAAACATCTTACAGTACAGTGGAGATTGGTTCTGAAGATCAGTGTAGATGTCAGAGTGATCACACTCCAGACCATTACAACTTGTGTATCATTGATTGTCCTTAAACTAGACATTTTCACACGTATCACGAAAATCATTCTTAAATGCAACATATTCATGATAGTATGTTATAAACGCTTAGCTCGTGGCATTAAAACTTCTCAAACTTTGCTCAAACGCAGCAATTAAAAGAAAAATCTTGTGAACTCGACCGCATGTTATGTGGTAATTCACTTCGCGAACAGGAAGAAAGTATTTCTTCCTCGTGTGCAAGTCCGGTTGAACAGGAGATCCTCTTATGCAGAAGACGTCCTGCGGCTCTGACTACAATCTCCCGTTCCGCTTGTGTTTGAAGTTAATGGAGCAAATAAATTACTTCGGTGCAGAACATGAGAAAAAAATAATTCGTGAAACGCTTCCGTAATCCTAATAAAATAGAACTGAATAACTCATTGGGAGAACCGGATTTATGCCACTAATTATTATTGACGAGTTAGTTATGGATTTAAAGTCTAGACAAATTGGTGACTAAGTTAAGCGTATAGAGTAGGAAGTACGAGTCTAAACTGATGGAGCAGGTAGGAAGTCGATATGTATCAAATATCTTGCCCTATACAAATATATATTAAGTCAAACAATTATTATGACAGGCTAGAAGACCTAAATGAGGAAAGTGATGATGACGATAATTAGTATTGTAAATTTCTTGTATTTAATTGGCTCTTATTTAAAATATTCAAGTACATTATTACTAATATTATTAATGCTCATTCTTTAATAAAGTTAAAGTCGTAACGTGTGAATTGGCCTCCCCTATAGGTAGGCCACACCTCTTGCAACTTGCTGCTGTATGATCTACCGTAACTTACCTGAAACTCCAGGCAAGAACAATAAATTTTGTGTCCGGGTTTGGCGACCCTCCCAAAAGTATTAGGGTGGTAACTGGCCAGTCAGCTATTAAGTATCGTGTGTCAGACAGCGTGAGTGACTCTGCTTGTGATATTCAACGGGTGAATGTCGTGTTAGACAACAGGACTGCGCCATTGCTAAAGGGCCGAGCAGGTAGGGCATCCTGAAAATAACTGTTTAAGAAGAAATCTCCAAAATTTTCCTCCTCATTGAGGGAAGTATTTTTATCGTAAATAAATTGTAACCATGTAAGTCAGGGCTTTCGGTTTTTGTTAAATTACGTAGATAAAATTTATTGCCTGTAATAAGTGATTAGGATTACAGAGAGTTGGGCCCAGCAGGGCCCTGCCTTGTGTGATCTACAAGATAAGTGTTACGCTAAGTATATTTAGTGAAAAGCTGTCAAACAAGGTGGAAATGAGAAAGAAAGTGCCAGTACGGGTCGTCGACGAAAACCTGCGCATGTGAGTGAGTTCGAATGGGGCGCCATAATCGGTATCCGGGAAGTGGTTTGTCGTAACATGGCATATTTACTCGTGCAGAGCTTGCTGCTACGAGAGTGATACGTGTGTGGAAGTAGTGGATAGGGACGCAGCGACGAGCGGGTACTGGACGACACAATATGTCCCGCCATCGTACAGCTTCATCAACAGTGCTGGCTCGACGACGCTGTAGCGTTGGAGCAGGTTCCACACCGTCTGCTGCGGACTGAACTGGTTGCACACATGCCACGGTGTCGGCTTACATTGTGAAAAATCCACAAACGCCTCAGACTGCAATAGGAACGTGAACGCCGTTACTGGCGTGCTTATAGTTTTTTCAGACGAGTCTCACTTCAACCTGTCCTACAGTGATGGTAGCACACGTGTTCGCCGCTACCGAGGTGAACGCTATCTGGCAGCCTGCATTGTTGAGCGCCATAGCGGACAAACACCTAATGTGATGGTTTGGGGCACCACTGGGTAAACCGATCTCACCTCCTACGTTTTGAGGGCAATCTGAACAGCAACCGGTCCATGAGGGAGGTTTTAAAACCCGAGGTACTCCCCCCTCCTTCAGGCAACTTCACATGCTACATTTCAGTAGGACGATTCCCGGCCTCATGTGGTGCGGAATATGCAACCCTTTCTCGAAGAATTACGGGTACCACTGCTTTCCTGGCCTACACGTTCACCCGACATGTTGACTATCAAACATATCTGGGATATGTACGGTCGTCTAGTAACCAATGTCGATGATTTGTGGACAAGCATAAAAATTGTGTGGAGGGAGATTCTCTACGAGCATATCCAGCACATCTTTGATTATATGCCACGACGCTTAAAGGCTCTGATTGCAGCGTACAATATATTTAATACTCAAACTCAAAGGTTACCTGTAAACTTAATCATTTGTGTATTGTCATTTACCAAATCTGTGGTATAAAGTTTATTTCAATCACGTGTTTCCTTATTGGTGCCGCAATTTTCATACACGTTTGTGTATTTTTGAAATGATGCCTTTTCTTCTCATTACCAACTTAGGTTTTGATCGTGCTTCTCTAACGTCACGGGGATGTTAGACTGTATTTCTCCTCGGGTCCCCTTCGCCTTTATTTTAATGTGTCTCGGTTTTTCTGAAATGTAACATTCTTGTTCATTTGTGAATTAAACTTTACTTCCTACCGGACGCAACCCAGTATACTCCTAGCCTAGCAACCGTAATTCACTATGAACTTGTCAATTTACGTATGTTAATGGGAATTCGTGTGATTCCCTCTTGCTAATTTCGGCCTTTCTTAAATTTATATTTACCTTTTTAAAGTAAATTTTCTTGTTTGCCACTTACATAGCTTATCTTAGCTCTATTATTATCGTGGGGATAGGCCTCTACTCAATTACTGCTCTAGATGAACTTGTTCTTCTCTATTTAAGGTAACTGAGTAATTAGCACTCGAATTTCCTTAGCTGTATCTGAATGTACCAGCCTTATTCTGTAACTTACTAATATGGTGCTTCCATATCCTTACTGTGTTCTAGCTGGTATTTCAACGATTGCTCTGCGAGACTTCTTACAGTCGATCTATCGTCTTTTATTGTAGATTGAGGCCACTTTTAAAATTTCTTAAGATCTGTTGAAGCTTTCTTTACTATTGCCACCTTTAATTATACTCTGTTTTCATTTGACACAACCTTCTTTATGTATTTACGAACCTTGTTAATTGGAGAATTTTAAGACAAATTAAAGAAAAGACACTGAAAATACAAATTGGAAATCGAGGCATTTTTCCTTCATTTTGTATTTATCTCGTGTAGCCCCGAGTCCCTATCGCATCCTAACCTCCTGTTTTGTCATAATACTTCATAGTACCCTACTACTACTACTACTACTACTACTACTACTACTACTACTACTACTAATAATAATAATAATAATAATAATAATAATAATAATAATAATAAAACAAGTAGGGGAATTACAAAATGTGGCCGCTAAAACTGGTTTAAGAATATATTTTGAAAAACTGCATGTTTGTTCGCAGACAAAACAGATCTCACGGACAGAATCAAAACCAAATTTAGGTAAATGCACTGTGTTCAGAAATTCCAGTACCTGGAAGAATTTTTTTATTTGCTTTACATCGCACCGACACAGATGGATCTTATGGCGACGATGAGGCAGGAAGCGGCCAGGAGTGGCAAGGAAGCGACCATGACCTTAACTAAGGTACAGCCCCGGCATTTACCTGGTGTGAAAATAGGAAACCACGGAAAACCATTTTTAGGTCTGGCGACAGTGGGGTTCGAACCCACGATCTCCTGAATACTGGATACTGGCCGCACTTAAGCGACTGCAACTATCGAGCTCGGTGGAGAAATTATCACCCCGAATAAAAATGAGAAAGAAGCTAGAAATTAAAGGGCGGGAAAGATGGAAGTGGCTTTCAGACTGTCATAGAACTTAAAACAATGCAAATTCATATCCATCCAAGCAAAATTAAAACAATATTTGGTAAGAGCGGCGGTATGCGACGATAAGCATGGTGACAGTAACGGACACAGTCATTGGGAAAGGAGATTCCTTATGAAAATCTTAAGTCCAAACAAGTCACTAGATTCACAACCCGTGTTCCGATTGAGACCGAATCGAGAAGTTTAGGAAAAATTTAAGGAGATAAAAAATGTTGTGAGGGAGAGAAGACTATCATTTTATTGGAAAATTAAGAGGATGAATCAAAGAGACTGCCACAAAGAATACTTAGTCTACAAGAAACATAAGGAGTTGAAGGAAGTTTGGATCCAGCAGGGAGATACACAGGATTGTGTAAACGTAGTCCGAAAATGACCATAACGAATGTAATAATAATAATAATAATAATAATAATAATAATAATAATAATAATAATAATAATAATAATAATAACGTTGTTTAAGTCATTAATTCATTGACTGGTCTGATACAGCTCCCCATGCCACCCTATTCTATGCTAACCTTTTCATGTCTACATAACTACTGCATCCTATATCTGCTCTAATCTGAATGTCATATCCATATCTTGGTCTACCTCTACCGTTCTTACCGCCTACACTTCCTTCAAAAACCAACTGAACAAGTCCTGGGTGTATTAAGATGTGTCCTACCATTCTGTCTCTCTTTCTTGTCGAATTTAGCCATATCGATCTCCTCTTACCAATTCGATTCAGTATCTCGATCTATACATCTCCCCTTCAGCAGCCCTGTATAATACCACATTCCAAATGCTTCTATTCTATTTCTTTCTCAGCTAGTTATCGTCCATGTTTCAGTTCAATACATTGCCACGCTCCAGACGAAAGTCTTCAAAAACAAATTTCTAATTCCTATATCAATGTTCGAAATAATAATAATAATAATAATAATAATAATAATAATAATAATAATAATAATAATAATAATAATAATAATAATAATAATGGTATAGACTCAGCTATCGTGTGCAGCTATTTCGTTTTGACACCGTTTGGGTCGCTTAAGTGTCAATTTCTAGGCACCGCTTTACTCTACGAAGGTGGCAGTTGATTTTATCCCAGACTATGCATTTTGGATCTTTGAAGGGAAAGCTTACATCCTAGTAGTTTGAATTCCATGTAAAACTGCAACAGTCACGTGATGCCGTGGCTGTGATCACGTGATATTACTAGCATGCCTTTGCTTCTGCATACTTACTTTACCAGTCCTTGCATGAGCTTCCGAGGCATGGAACAAGACCTTCAGAACTGTGTGGTCTCTAGGCATAACCCTCCGTTAACTGATCCAACAAAACCATCCGGAAACAATGACGAGCAGACAACAATTGAAGAAACATACAGGCGGTACGTACTCACGTAATTTCTGCTGTTAGAGAAAGGACATTGGTAGCGAAGAGTGGAACAAGCAGGCTGTGAAAAAATGAACAACTAGACGAGCTGGCAACGGGAGCAAGGCCACACACAGGATTCGTTTTCGCACGGGTGGGGATTAGAAAACTATTTTTCAACCTTTGATATTATAAAATAAATACGATTCTGTTGGATTGCAATACATTTTATTGCAGTTTTAATATGCAAAGAGCCGGGCTGAGTGGCTCAGACGGTTAAGGCGCTGGCCTTCTGATCCCAACTTGGCAGGTTCGATCCTGGCTCAGTCCGGTGGTATTTGAAGGTGCTCAAATACGTTAGCCTCGTGTCGGTAGATTTACTGGCACGTAAAAGAACTCCTGCGGGACTAAATTCCGGCACCTCGGCGTCTCCGAAAACCGTAAAAGAGTAGTTAGTGGGACGTAAAACAAATAACATTATTATTAATATGCAAAGACAAAATTGTACTGCCATATTTTTACGTACAATTAGCCGTACGCACCCGTCGTTACTCACACAGAAAAAATACAGTTAAAAACACAGTCATACGAGGGCTGCAAATAAATTAGTAGCAATATTTGTATGTATGTATGTTCAGTCTTCAGCCCTAACGCTGGTTGGATCCTCTACATCTCTGCCATCAGCTGTCATAGATGGCCTAGGCATCACTGAAGAGGCGTACCAGGGAAATGAGGAGTGAGGTAGTTTCCCGTTGCTTTCCTCACTGAGCCAGAAGTTGCTATTACATATCATTCTGCCAAGCCCACTGAAATGCATGCATCAACCGACCCTACGAGCAACATTTTCACACCATTCATAGCAGGGACTGGCTGCAGAAGGAGTGGCATTACTAGCGTTGCTCATACCTCAGTCACTTTCATATTGTCAAAGCCAACGATAATACAGAGACAGATCTATGAAAGTAACAAAATTGCTTTAGCCCATAAACGAACTAACAAGTACAATTCCTTGAATGTAGTCACCTGCAAAGTACTGTATATTAGCTTTTGTCAAATGTTGGCAAGGCGTTTTCTGTTGATGACAGCAACGGAGCGCCTTAATCCGCGGAGTACAGTTGCTACGTCAGGAAGTCGGCGGCCTCAGAGGGGTTCCTTCAACTCTGGAAACAGGTCGAGGTAACAAGGACTCATGTCTGGTGAGTATGAAGGGTATTACAAGACCTCCCAACGAGAAGAGCTTCACATTGTTTAGCGACATGACAACGTGCGTTATCATGCAACACGACAGGGCGATCGTCTCGCAATAATTGGTGGTGGTGATTATTGTTTTAAGAGGAAGTACAACTGGGCAACCATCCTCTATATAACACTAATCAGAGAGAAAAATGGAATGGGTGAGACACTTCGAAAAATGAAGGTATCGGCCAAAGCATCTCTTGCGAGTGTCTGGACTATGTTGCCCCTACCTTATTTACAGCTCTCGTATAATTTTCCCCGGTAAATGTATTTTCTACATAACGAATATATTTGCATATCTATTTTCATTTTTTGCTTCCTAGCAGTAGAAGGACGCTCCCTTTTCTGGTGGGGTTCAGTCGGCGTTCTGCTCGTCTTCAAGAAACTTTAGAAAGTTCATCCTATCGAAATTTTGAACACAAGTTGTATGGCGTGAGGATATATGATGCTGTTGATGACGATTCGTCTGTCGGATGGGGACATAAATCCTTGAGCAGACCTCTTCGTGCTATTGGATGGGAGTAAACTATGTGCCGGCACCGAGTTTCACCCCTCCCTTCTTACTGCCATATGTCATGTCATTCATTTTATCTCATTAACTCCTCTCATGAGGTTGACGTCAGGAAGGGCATCCGGTCGTAAAAATCGTTACGAATATTGATCTCACTCCATACCTGACCCCATAGAGAAGTGGGACAAGGATTGGACATACAGGAGCATTTGTCTAGGCAAACATTTACTATTTATAATGCAAGTTAAGGAATCTGGTGTTAGAAAATATGTTTGTATCTGGTACAAACTCATACATTTCGGAAGCAGGGGGTCTGATCGAGAGACGATCTTTTAGCTGCGTTCAAGATTGTGGGTGACTAAGATTCGTGAGAAGATTCGCGAGGGGCGCCTGGGCGGAAGATGAGATTGCAGACGAAGAGAACGTGCTGGGGCTGTACCTTAATTAAGGCATCGGCCGTATCCTTCCAACTCCTAGGCCTTTCCTATCCCACTGTCGCCATAAGACCTATCTGTGTCGGTGCGACGTAAAACCACCAAAAAAACAGCGAATCAGTCCGACGTGAAAACATAAAATTACCAAGGTAGGAACGTGTGTTCTGACGCGACATAATTCATTCATATCTGAAACCATACGCTCCTGGAATTCCCTTGCGGCTGTAATTAGAGACATGCCTAGAGTAAGTTAGTAGAAACATATTTAAATAGAAATGTTGTAAGTCATACATAAGAAATTAATATATACTGGAACTTTTAGAAATTTATCTTTCATTTATAGCTATTATTTAAACTTCATTTCATAATTAATTACAGACTTAATTAGGAACTTTTAAGACTCTGTAGTTTGTATGTAGTACGTACAGCAAAACCTCATACCTCCTAATGCCCTTCCCATCCATTATTTTCCTTAAGGCGACACTCCGGACATGAAAATCGATATATGGTCATTTTGGTGAAATTTTGTTATGACTGAAATTGAAAGGATCAAGTTTCTCTTTCCTTGTGACGAAGATATTCCGCTGAATTCAAACACTTTATCACTGTAATAATGATTTGTTTGTCAATTGTAATTTTACATTGAAATCCCATTTTCTTCCCATAATGTTCTGCTAAATGTGACAACATTTGTATGGTATATGTATCACAGTTATATTAAGAAACCTGCGTATGGAATTTTTGATTGCAGGAATTTTTTCAAGTAGTAGGGATATTTTAAGTCCAAAATTTTAGAATGTAAAAATTACACAACCTTTAGTACGATATATCTCCTTATATAAATTATGTACATAAAAATCGATACGTAGTACTTTTAAAAGAAGTATTAGCTTCCTAATTTACATTAACATGTTAACTGAATTTCATAAAAAAATGGAATCAGAAATTTCAAAAGAAAACATTTATTTTGGAAAAAAATATTAATCTTATATGAAGGAAATCTATATGATATCTCTCCTTTTATGTAGGTGACATTCCCATAAAGTTTCGTGAAAATACATGCATCAGGTAAAAATATTTTTTTGTATCTCCGGAGTGTCGCCTTAAGACTGGTCACACCTACCAGACACATATTGATATAACTTACAGTCCATCAGAACAACGTTCATTGTGTTCATTTTCCTATGCTTGTTTGTAAAGGAAAATGAACCTTACTGTACCATAACTCTAGGAATGTATATTTGCATGACGGATTTACGCACTGCTACAGTACCTACAGTATAATGTATTTGAGGTTCATTTTCCTTTACACATTAACATAGGAAAAAGTATCCAACGAAAATTGTACTGATATGGACTGCGTAACCATTATGCGGCTAGGAAGCGTGACCAGTCTTAAGGAGAATAATGGGTAGAAAGAGCATTAGGATATACGAGGTTTTGCTGTAACAGCGACGATATATAAGATGGTTCGCCATAACAACAGAGACACTATAGCGTGAGCCACACACACATATGTCACTAAATAAATAAAAAACGAGTTAGAATTTCGGGGCCAGTTTAAGAAAATTCATTAAGATGCGACACTTGAATCAGAGCAGTTTCAATACCTGAGTCGCCCGATAGCTCGTGGACTGCCTTGCACCCTCTGTCGTGAATAATGTTAAGGCTGTAGACCAGCTGAATAAGTGATTCACTAGAGATACACTCTTTGAAATCTATGTATGCGAGCTGTTGCAATTAGTGCTTCAGAAAGCCAGTAGAGACATCAGTTTGAGTAGTTTGGATAAAGCTAAGAATATATACAACTTTAGATTCAAGCAATGTAAGTGTATTCCAACAGTACAACAGAAATACCCACATCGTGACTGGAACAAATGGATTCCAATTGAAAGGAAAGTATCGCTCTACATATACACAAATTAAATCATCCCGACGGGTGCGAAATTGAAAAGGCAGGGACAAGTGTCTGATGACAAATGCCTGGTATGTCATCAGGCGGACAATCTCGTGCATCGAGTTAGCACATGCGGCAATGCGACACTAGTATGGAGATGGACACTAAACGCTATCTACAGGATATCAGGGACAACAACAACCAGTGATAGAGTGAGGGTGATACTGAATCTGGAACTAAATCACGGACAGAACGAGACTGGATACGCTTGCATATGGATAACAGCGGGAGACATTCACTACAATATCAAGGAGTGCCCTCAGCAAACAAATGTGACTTTACCTGGATTTCTGGATCATCTCAGGAAGGAACGCTGGAAGATGGTCAGGCAGAAGTGTCTTCAAGAAGCTTTTAGAATACATCTTTTTTAAATTCTGAGTGACTTCCTTTTATGTGTTTTGTGTAATATCTGTCAATTTTATGTTAATATGAAGAGTGTTTTGTATTAGTGTAACTGTGTGCTGTTAAATGATTTGGATAACGGTGATGACAGGAATAACTTCGTTTGCCCCTAGTTTGCAAAAGAAGAAAGTTAATTTTTTTTCAGTTCAATTATTCTGCTGTGAACAACTTGATGTTCTCCTGTGTTAAATATGAATTTGCTTAGATGTAAACTTATAAACGTTATGCCACACAATAACATACGGAACACGTTTGTTATACACTGATATTTTGCTAATAGTCTCTTTACCAAATTAGCAACGCAGTTTCAAGCACAGGAAAGCGGAGTCGCTAGTTCTAAGTATGCTGCTATGTTGTACGCACTTGTTGAGTCTTGCAAGATTTGGGAGAGGAGTCACAAAGTAACAAGATAGCCTTGAGGGCAACGAAAGTAACTATCTGGTAAAATTTATAAGGCAAGACAAAGAGTGAAAAGCGTTCATCACTAGCACGAACGACCTTCACTGGTACTGAGTTAGAGGGGAACCATTGCCAACTGCAGCTGCAATTTATTCTGGGGAAGAAAGATGGGGTATTGTCTGGCGCGACAAGCTCTCGCTCAATTCCCCAGAATGCTTCAAGTTTGTTAACCCCATTGTGGAGCAGAAAAGAGAAGTACCAAAAAGGAACAGGGCTTGTTTCCAATGCCATAAGGTAGAGAATTCCAAGAAATACAAAAAGAATGTGAACTATTTAATCTGCGAAGTTTGAACTACTGCTAGAGACCGAAGAATCTGGAGAAGCGCGATTAATGAAGCCCGAAAAGGAGCGGCAACCATAGCAGCGTACCGACTCGTCGCCAGGTAAGGACGAAATGACGCTCTGTGGGAGTAACGGCGTGATAGGTACTTGATAACAATGGGTTTCACATGTATTTCTTACTTCTAGACAAATGTACACACTTTCAAATCCATGAGTTCTCTTACTAAGGTTATGTTACAAGGAAGTTCCCACCTTCCAATACTTGTCAATTTCTTACACCAAGTTTATTATTTACATAACATAATCCAGCTTAATCTCTGAGTATAATACTGAATAGCTTTTCAACTTCTACACCACTCGCCCTTATTTCAGAGGAAAGCAACGACACAACACATGGATCAGAGGGATCCAATAGAAGCAGAATCAGAAGCTCATAATACACGGCCGAGAATGTCAGGGGACGCAAACAAAATAGACTGGGATGCTAAACTCACTCAAGCATTCCCGTAAAAAGACTAACAATAAGACCTAATAGGGCAGAAGGCACGACAACACAGGGGATACCCCATGCTATATTGTGAATGAATGCAAAAGTTAATGATGGAAAGCAAGACGGAGTAATTTAAGTTTGGAAAAGCTTAGTCACAAGATCACAATATGAATAAGATAAACGAGGGTTCACACTCGTGTATCTTTAAGATATTACATGACATCCGCTTGGGTCATTACACTCGTGGGAAGAAAGCCTAGAAACCATTAGCGTAACCAGGATCGGCCGATGGGCGGGGTTATAGTTTGATGATAAAACACAATGAAAGTGCTTGTGTGTTTGTGGTGCGCGCATGTAAGACTTTTAATTATAAGGACACTGATACAAGTGAATAATGTTGATATTTAGACTGCGGTACACTAAAAACTCTTATTTAAAAATACAGAACAAGTACAAGATGATCAAGGTCAACAGTTTTACAGCGAATGGTATGTTCAGTTTACAATATAAAATCCAACATTCGAGGCTTCTTAGAAAATATATTCAACAGATCCGTTTCTTCGACAATTATTTCTATGAATGTTTATTTAGTTTATTGTTTATTGCCAGTTTCTGTTTTATTTTTGTAAATTTTCCATGTGGGTGGTTCTAAACCCCAGAAAACACCCCCGTTGGCTACGCCCATAGAGAAATTAAAGTAGCTGGGTAGCATTTTAACAGGTGGGCGTTGAAATTAACTTCCGAATCAGCCTAGCAGCAGAAGCTTCCCTCCAGAAGCTTAACCGGCGCGTTTCCTCATCCCATGACCAGCAGTTACACACAAAACTGACTGCTCAAGGCTGTTCTGTATGCTTCCGATACTTGGTGTCCTTATCGACGGCATATCAAGAAGTTAGACAGCATCCACCTGAGATGTTTCAAATCAATCCTGCGTATCAAATAGAATGATTACGTCAGTGGACTTCGAAGGGCAAAGTTATTAGATACCATATTGAGACAGTGGTCACAAAAAATCAATTACGGTGGTCGGGACATATTATCTGGATGCAAGACAACCAGCTACCTAAAAATATCTTGCATGGTGGATTACAGAGCGTGAGAAGAAAGATTGGTGGACAAAACTTCGGTTCAAAGATGTCCTGCAGCATAGTATTGATGTGAGTGTTTGATGGAGATCGTTTCAAATGGTGTCGCATAATTAATACACAAGCAAACTGACGCTTTCGGAAAGGAGCACCTGCAAATACTGGATAATAAATGGGATATAATGAAGGGCAGTTGTGAGGAAGTACGGGACTGAAAATAATAATAATATTGCATTGAAAATTACTCACGTGCGTTCAGCACTCCATTTTGTATATTTTCAGGTCCCGAAAGTTTTAGTGATGTTATGGGTGACATTCGTAACAATTAATCATAATGAAGTACGAGGATGTATTTATCATAGCCATCTTTGTTTCTAGACGTGTTATGGGATAGAATGGTCACTTTGACTTTAGAACAAAGCATGGAATTTACAGAAGATGAGGAAAGCGTGGAAGTTTCAACGCATATCATGGAAGTTGCAAGTTTTGTTTATGCTATTGAAGTACGCCAATATATTTTCATAGGTTATGGTATGGTGTTGAGAAGAGCAATGATTTGGAGATAAGCAAAGCCTCAGACACCCTTTGCTTGTCCCCATATCAGTGGTGTATCAAGACCAATTGTCTAGTCCAGCCCCTACCCTAACCAGTCCAGACCAATGTTGCTTGCACTGCAAACTAGAGACCTAAAACCGCTTCTCGACTCTTACGTGGGGGCCTGCGCCCTCAGACCCCCTCACAACGGCCTATGGCCTAGATATTAGGCCCCTTTAAACAATAATCACCGTGAAGATTAGGCGGTACCGCCAAATCATTAAACATCTACAATGCCAATAATATTCACAGTCACTTCAAAACAAAACTGGTTTCAGGAAGCACAAATGAGCCCCCATTCCCATAAATATTTCACGTTCCATCACTCCTTGCCCTATGAACCATCAAATTCAAACTGTTTCACTCTCAGGCTTTTAGCCTTCATGTTAACACTGCTATGAATTCAAAGCAGAATCTTAAACTAATTAATCATTGAAAAATGTTTGAAATTGAGTATATTTTCCAAACAGTATTGCTTCAACTGTATCTTAGGAACAGATCAACAATATCTTGACCATTGTTCAATAAATGTTGGACAGACTTGGACTGCCTAACCGCAGTATAATTATCTAAGAGACCTTCCTTTCCACTAAATAATTGACATAGGTTTAAATAATCAGATACCTCACTATGTTTTTCTGTCCCATGAGGGAACGCTAAAACAAACCACAGAGTTTGTCATGTTGACGTGTACAATGTAACGAGTTCAGCATTTAACTGCAATTGAAATTTCTGCTCTGCGATCGAAACTAAGATTTTGGGAACTTGAGGATTATCCTCACACTTGCTCTATCGACACTGTTATGCTACACGATAAAATGTACCAGAAAAACAAATATTAAATGAATGATACTGTCAGGTGGAGACTCATTTCCGGTGCGGTCCGCACCCACTAGATATAAGATGCATATCCAATAATGTCCCCAGCGGAGGCGATAATGAGATTCATCAACAAGCCGAGAACTCAGGTGCAGACCTTTCCTTAACAACTGTTAAGGTGAGCTCTGGCCCGAAGACCGATCCGCGTTCTGACACGAGCCAGCAATGTTCTCTCGACTGAGGGGCGGTATCATGGCGTACAATATTGTACTACATGAATTCTCTCTTCCTTCGAGAGGTAATTCATTGCCTCGTGTTGCGCGTCGCATGTCTCGACGAGTTGGTGAATCTCTTCTTGTGGTTGATCGCCACGCTGAGTTGGGGGCGTGGTTGGGGCCCCCTGTGGGAGGGTGGGTGGTTGGGGCCCCCTGAAATATACCAGCTAACCATCGCAGATGGAGCTCTGGGTGTTATGTGCATCATAAAATATGAAGGTATGTATAATGTGTAGCATATAACGACATGAAGATGTATCCTAAAGTGTGAATGTAATGTAGAATGTGCAGCAAATAAAAAAATACTTACTATGTTCTCGTCTCATTTTGAAGGTACACAATAGCCGTGATCATTATTAGAGGTAATAATATTCTTCAGTCAAAACTGGGCAGACCGGGCGAGTTGGCCGTGCGCGTAGAGGCGCGCGGCTGTGAGCTTGCATCCGGGAGATAGTAGGTTCGAATCCCACTATCGGCAGCCCTGAAAATGGTTTTCCGTGGTTTCCCATTTTCACACCAGGCAAATGCTGGGGCTGTACCTTAATTGAGGCCACGGCCGCTTCCTTCCAACTCCTAGGCCTTTCCTATCCCATCGTCGCCATAAGACCTATCTGTGTCGGTGCGACGTAAAGCCCATAGCAAAAAAAAAACTGGGCAGGGTTGGATTGCCTAACCGCAATATGATTATCCGGGAGGTCTTCCTTTCGACTAAATAAATAGTTGACATGCTCAACTAAGTGAAATGAAATAACTTAAACCGAAAAACGGCACGTTCAGACAAGATGGTTGAGGTATTTTATTTCTCTCAGCACAGCTACGTGTGTGTTAAACATCTCACTCGGTTTATTTGAGCATGTGTTGTTTTTCAGGAACATGCAAACCAAGCGAGGGAGAGACTTGCCTTAGATGATGTCATGGACTTAACTACATTTTCCGAGACGTTCCTGCGTGATGAAAGTGGTTGAAAAGAGAGAGAATTAAACAATGCTCCTAAAATTAAAAATACCTGAATCATTTTGTCTAAACAGCTAGCATACCAGCGGTAATTTATTCCCAACTCGACCACTGTCTGTTGCTAAAGTATGCCGATCTTACACGTTGGCTTTAACGAGGACCCCAACAGCAACCTTCTCCGTTAAGTTTTGCATCCAGTTTCTCCAATGACCATTCATTGGATTTTTATGTTGACTTCATTCAGTAGCGTAGCCAGGATAGACCGATTGAGGGTGGGGGTATAGTTACGAAATTATGATAGAACACATTAAAGGTGCTTGTGTGGTTGTACGCATGCAGGACTTCTGATTATAAGGACATTGATACAAGTGAATTATGTTGATATTCAGCCGAGCTGAATGGCTCAGACAGTTGACGCACTGGCCTTCTGACCCAAACTTGGCAGATTCGATACTGACTCATTCCGGTGATATTTGAAGGTGCTCAAATACGTCAGTCTCGTGTTGATAGATTTACTGGCACGTAAAAGAACTCCTCTGGGGCAAAATAATTCCAGCACCTCGGCGTCTCCGAAAAGCCCAAAAGTAGTCAGTGGGACGTAAAGCAAATAACATTATTATTAGTTGATATACAAATTAAAATACAGAACAGGAACAATACGATGAAGGTAAACAATTTTACAGCGAGTGGTACTGTATGTTCTGCTTACAATCTAAAATCTAACTTTCGAGGCTTCTTAGAACATAGATACAACAGATCTACAATTATGTCTCTGAATGTTTAATTCGTTTATTCTTATTGTCACTTTTTATTTATTTTCTTCTTGTAAATGTCCATGTGGGGGGGGGGGGGGGTTCTAACTTCCACCCCCAGAAACCCTCCCTTGGCTACGCCCCTGGTAGAAACCTACATTTTACAAAATTAAATTAAGGAAAACCTACATTACAGTAGTGATGTGCGCGAGTGATGCCTGGAATCGCGGTACTCGATTCTTTCGAGTCCAGGCTCGGACTCGCTTCGCTTGCGAAGGTTCGATGATAGCATGACGTCACACGTTCGCTCACTCGCCGGCTCGTAGATGGATGAAGCATGCGTACAAGCGATCGCTGAGGGTTTATGGGATTGCGACAGCGCGGTACGATATGAAAAAACTGAATGAATGCGCAAAAGGAATAACCTAAATTTGATAATTACTTGAGAACGATAATAATGCCACTTAATACGCATAATAAGATATGAAAATATCCGTTTACGGCGTCTCGCACACACTTCACTGAATATGCCATCTATTCTAATATTGATAATATAGCTTATCTGGCCTTCATAGCCCAACTTGGCCGGTTCGATACTGGTTTATTCCGGTAGTATTTGAAGGTGCTCAAATACGTCAACCTAGTGTCGGTAGAATTATTGGGACGTAAAAAATCTCCCGGGGGACTAAATGCGGTACCTCGGCATCCCCGAAAACCATACAAATGTACGTACTTGGACGTAAAAGTTATAACATTATTATTATTATTATTATTATTATTATTATTATTATTATTATTATTATTATTATTATTATTATTATTATTATTATTATTATTTCAAATCCCTGTCACGGTATGTACCCATGTTGTAATTAGTGTATTTTAAACATGTGCTATTTGTAGACTATAGACGGTATTTCTGCACACATTGTATTGCTTCGCTACTGGTAAATTATATCTCATGTAGCCATTATGCATATACACGGGCGTAGATGTGCTAATATGATCGGTAGTATGACAGATTTATTGTAACCATAGCCTATTGCTAACCGCGCCAAAGTCTACAATCGTCCGGGGGAACAGGTGAATTACAGCAGTTCATATGTACATCATACTTTCGGCAGATATAATGTCGGGTATTAAGATGAGGCGTCCAGAATGTGACGTACGTTCACGCAGCAAATCAGCGGACAGAACGTCATTCTGTTCTAGCTAAACAGCGGACAGTTTGTTAGTAAGTCACAACCTTTAGTGCCTATGATGATGATAATAATAATCATAACAACCGAATTATTGACGACCGATGACTGAACAACATCAATCATCAGCAGCAAACATATTGCACTCCACACCACAAAAATATTCTGTGGGTGACCCTGAATGCCGTGCACTCCAGTACAGTAGATTTTAGTTCTAAGGCATGTCCACAGATAGCGACACCAGTATGCTTGGACTCGAGTCTGGAGTCAAGTAATACCGATTCTAAGAGCACATTACTCGATTCTACTCGATTCCGTCGCTAGCCCATCACTACATTACAGTAAGATAAAATAAACGCGGCTCCACCTTGACAGTTAAATGCCACACATGAGTTCACATGATAGAATAAGGTATTGCCCGCCTATCTCAGGAGTTGCCCCAGCTTGCCTGTAGCCTGCTGTGTGGAGAACCTCACTGTTCGCTGCACTGATCAAGACAGACGCAAAAGGTCCAAGATTGCTCCTATTTGAACGGCGAGCTGGGTGATGATATGCTGATTTGATTTTGAAATCCCAATTGTGGCAACTTAAAACAGAAGACATACGCTAGCTGGTGCCAAACCCTTCCACTAAAGGGAGTTTAATCCATCCCAAGGTGACACCCAGAACCAAAGTAGTGACATCTGTTAACAAATTTAAGAATCATGTGTTCTTCATAAAGTTCAGTCTGTCTCGACAAGACTTCACGCCCTAAGGCGTTTGAGGTCTACTCATTTCTGTTGTAGGATGAACGGACCACTTGATCCATATACCTCTCCAGAAGTGAAGGCTTCGATTTCTCGACTTCCTGACGACGGAACGATACAGCTACCTTCCATGTGAACCGCGCGTGTCTCTTTTCACCTCGGATATGCAACTTCTATGGAGTGCGGTGTGTTTGAAAGACGTTTCCTTTTACGCAGCATTTGTGGTAAAGCTGTGAGCTTGCACTCAGGACATAGTGGGTTACAATCTTAGAGCCGGCCGCTGTGAATATATTTTTCTCTAGATCCACAATTTCATACTAGACAAATATGATGCTCAGCACTACTCAAGGGTAAGGCTGGTACCTTCTCATCTCTAGTTCTTTTCCATCCCAGGGCCATGTCGCCGAAAACCTGCGTGTGTTAATGCAACATTTAACAGATATTCAAATATCCAGGCGGATTATCAGGGTCTTATAACTACTTTTTAGAGGTAGCGTATCAAAGTATCTAGTAAATTTAATAAAGCTACTATGTGCAAGTGCACTAGAGGTCGAGTTTTCACTTCGACAGTTCGTACTCACGAACGCACAGCACTCCAGCTTGTCGTATCCCTGCTCCCCAACACGGCCTCTCACGCCAAAGCAGTTTACGCCACAGCACTGCCAATATGTGTCGTCTGATTGACTGATTCATCTCTGATGACGCACTCGCGAATGGTTCGCTCAGGGCTCGCTCACTATTTCGTGGCTGACTTAAAGACACTCTCCCCAGCTTCGCTCATTCATAGGCCAGAGAAAGATTCTAGGTGGAGAATCTCGCAGTTTTCGCTTACAGATTAATCTGGGTGCCTATCCGTTGTTAGCTCGCTTTCTGCTTCTTCGAAGGAGCTCCGCCAATAATTCACCGAGGCTACTGTTTTGTTCATCGTTGGTCTCGCTCACAATGTCGCCGTTCCGCCTGCTACAACACCCTCGGTCCTCGTAGACAGAGTATTTAAAGGTAAGTGTAAGTTCAAGGACTCCAAAGCTGTAGGAAAAAGTCTTAATTTCAACTTAGTGAATGTCCTCCCCTAAATCATATTTACCGAGCGAGCTGGCCGTGCGGTTAGAGGCACGCAGCTGTGAAATTGCATTCCGGAGATAGTAACCCGACTGTCGACAGCCCTGAAGGTGGTTTTCCGTGGTTTCCCATCTTGTACCTTAATTAAGGCCACGGTTGCTTCCTTCCCACTCCTAGACCTTTCCCATCTCATCGTCGCCGTAAGACCTGTCTGTATCGGTGCGACGTAAAGCCAATTGTAAAAGAAAGTCATAATTCTAGGATAAGGGCTTTCATTCTTTCCCTTATTTTTCCTTTCTTCTGTCATTCATTCTTCATTCCAGTTTCCTCCCTCCCTTGCTGTTTTACGTTTATCTAGTCTTTGACATTTTTCACGACTGTCAGAGATGGATAGGTCCACCTTCCTGATCAAGCCACAGTGAAAGTAGGGAAATGAGTTACGGAGCTGACTTAACACATTTGTTCTGTTTTGTGAGTCAGCGCTGAGTTCTCAGAAACTCTTGAAATGTCTCATCTTTTACTTTTTCGGATGGTTAATGGTACCGAGTATCTCAGAATTACCACTTCTTCTGCAACTGAATCAAAAGTTAGTCGAGAAATTATGGAAAGAAGTTCATGACTTATACCACTACTCGATAATGAAACTTAAAGAGGGCATTTTGTGAAGACGATTACCGGTCAAAGGGTTGAAGAATAATTGTTTAATCAGGCGAATTGTCTACACGGTATGGGCTACAGGCTGTAGGGTTACGTTAGGGGCATGGTGTCTTCGAAAAGTAATGTCTGTGCCGTGGAGATGGTTCAATCAATCAATCAATCAATCAATCAATCAATCAATCAATCAATCAATCAATCAATCAATCAATCAATCAATCAATCAATCAATCAATCAATCAATCAATCAATCATCTGGATTTAGCGCTGGCGCCCAGGTAGCAGATTCCCTATCAGTTGTTTACCTAATATCTCTTCTTATAAACGAACATTTGATCCAGCATACAATCATGGATTTGATTTTGTGCTTAGAAAACGAGAGAGTGGGTACAGATTCTTTGGTTGTTTTCCCCTTAGTAGGCTCTTACGACATGCAGAGGGCACAGACAATGAATCCTAATGATCATCATCATCATCTGTTTACCCTCCAGGTTCGGCTTTTCCCTCGGACTTAGCGAGGGATCCCACCTCTACCGCCTCAAGGGCAGTGTCCTGGAGCTTCAGACTCTTGGTTGGGGGATACAACTGGGGAGAATGACCAGTACCTCGCCCAGGCGGCCTCACCTGCTATGCTGAACAGGGGCCTTGTGGAGGGATGGGAAGATTGGAAGGGATAGACAAGGAAGAGGGAAGGAAGCGGCCGTGGCCTCAAGTTAGGTACCATCCCGGCATTCGCCTGGAGGAGGAGTGGGAAACCACGGAAAACCACTTCCAGGATGGCTGAGGTGGGAATCGAACCCACCTCTACTCAGTTGACCTCCCGAGGCTGAGTGGACCCCGTGCCAGCCCTCGTACCACTTTTCAAATTTCGTGGCAGAGCCGGCAATCGAACCCGGGCCTCCGGGGGTGGCAGCTAATCACGCTAACCACTACACCACAGAGGCGGACGAATCCTAATGATAATTACGAAAATTACGATAAATCGAAGAAATATGATTGGATCTAGAAACGAATGGTCATGAATTGTGAGAAAATGAAAAACTTTCTAGACCTCGTAAATATATTATTATTATTATTATTATTATTATTATTATTATTATTATTATTATTATCCAGCCCTGTTGTGTAGAGGTAGCGTGTCTGTGTCTTATTTCAAGGCTCTGGGTTCGTTTTTCGGCCAGTTCAAGGACATTAATTGTGGACTGAGGAGTAGAACGGGGTTCACTTGATACGAGATAGTTACAGGAAGAAACCGCACAGAGATAAGGTGACGCTGCTGCTCTAGTAGACAAACACTGGTTGCCATGGTTACACTAGTGTCGGGATTTGATGCCAAAAACGTACCCTTGTTAAAATGAAGAGTACCGACATTTTCAACGATGAAGTTAGCGACAAAGGAAAGAAAGGGTGCCAAACAGCGGAAAATTATCTTCAGCGATTCCGATAGTGGGATTCGAACCGACTATCTGCCGGATGCAAGCTCACAGCTGCGCGCCCCTAACCGCACGGCCAACTCGCCCGGTGATCGTATGATTGGGCAAGTGTTTGTAAAACAAAATATCTCCCTCTATTGACCCATCTGATTCAAACCTGATAAAATATACCAATTGAGCGCAATTTGCCAGATCAGTAGACTCGAAAAATTGAATTGAATTCATTTTTTATTTGTTTGTTTTATTTGTTCCATAATATTTCGAGTCATTTCAAATATGCATTTTGCTCTTATGTACATAAGAAAGGGATTGTTTTCAAGTTATTTGCATCTTCAGTGCTAACAATTGTTGAGACCATATCACTCGCGGCGGGAAGAATGCATTGCTCAGCAATAGCGTGTGGCTTACGTTACTTAGCTATTCGTAAATAAATCTAATATGATCTTTTAAGAGCCTTTTCACTCTGCATTGCTCACCTGTTGGTTCTGAAGTAGACCTACTGCGAGTATAAAGTGGATAAACTCAAAGGGCTTATTTTTAAAAGTGGGGTGTTTTCTTTCTAGATGGCGAATTTTTTCATATGGTTCCATGCTTTCTGCAGATAACAGTTTACAACATTCTACACACTGCGGCTGATTTCCACATACCATAAATCCTAACTTTAGATATGAGTCGTCCGCCTCTGTGGTGTAGTGGTTAGTGTGATTAGCTCCCACCCCCAGAGGTCCAGGTTCGATTCCCGGCTCTGCCACGAAATTTGAAAAGTAGTACGAGGGTTGGAACGGGGTCCACTCAGCCTCGTGAGGTCAACTGAGTAGAGGTGGGTTCGATACCCACCTCAGCCATCCTGGAAGTGGTTTTCCGTTTCTTCTCCAGACAAATGCTTGGATGGTACCTAACTTCAGGCCACGGCCGCTTCCTTCCCTCTTTCTTCTTTATCCCTTCCAATCTTCCATCCTCCGCAAGGCCCCTGTTCAGCATAGCAGGTGAGGCCGCCTGGGCGAGGTACTGGTCATCCTCCCCAGTTGTATCCCCCGGCCCAGAGTCTGAAGCTCCAGGACACTGCCCTTGAGGCGGTAGAGGTGGGATCCCTCACTGAGTCCGAGGGAAAAACCAACCCTGGAGGGTAAGCAGATTAAGAAAGAAAGAAAGAATTTATAAAAGAACTTTAATTAGACCTTTCTTTCCAAATTGTTGTTGTATAAAGTAAAGTTTACAAAACTATTAACTTTGAGGTAAATATTCCTGCTCTTTAGCGTCTGTTGAAGGGACGTTGCATGAACAATATTAACAGTACTGAACACTATACAATATCTGGAACAGTATATCTTTGTTCTGAAGGTCGTCTTGTATCCTATTTACTGAATACTAATCAAGTACATTTTGTTTTTGTATTGGAGTACCCGTATGTTAGCGCGACATACGTCTCATGCTTCTGATTTTTGCCGGACAAAGACAAGTCTTAACCGGTCATACAACTTAGCTTGTTTATCATCGAAGTCAGGAGAAAAGTCGTTATCCTTGATAGGTAAAAGGTAATTTATTCCTAATTACCTTTACATTTTTAGAGGAGACGGGAAAATAAAGCGACTTTACTTTCTTAAAATAAACATTTTTATGTATTATATACATTATCATAGAAACTGTAAAGAGAGTGATTTATACTGCTGCACTTCCTGTGGAGAGTGTTGTCATGTCAGCACTGTGCTTTATTCCAACGTGATTATCAAGAAACGTGTAGGTTTCATTCTCTGTGAAACTGAATAATGGGCCAGGAAGGAATGTTCTAAACCTGCATTGGCCGTAGGGCGAGGAAACGGCAGGCCTTTTGACATCTACCCAGCGGTTACCACATAAGATCCGCTCTTGTATAACTGAGCGGAAGTATCAGAGAAAGTACGCTTACAAGATTCCACAGAGAAAGTATTGTAAACACAAGATAGCTCTTTTTTGCTCTGCTAAGTGTTCGATACCAATATTCGACAACTGTTGCCTAGCCGTGGGTGATTTGCGAAACCTAAGTATTGTGGTAAAAAATGAAATGGCGTATGGCTTTTAGCGCCGGGAGTGTCCGAGGACATGTTAGGCTCGCCAGGTGCAGGTCTTTCGATTTGACACCCGCAGGTGACCTGCGCGTCGTGATGAAGATGAAATGATGATGAAGACGACACATACACCCAGCCCTTGTGCCAGCGAATTAACCAATGATGGTTAAAATTCCCGACCCCACCGGGAATCGAACCCGGGACACCTGTGGCCAAAGGCCAGCACGCTAACCATTTAGCCATGGAGCCGGACTGTATTGTGGTTCGAGGCCAGATCTCTAGAGGCTACTCTTCGTGCACTGGCATCACTGCCCTCTGATTACTGGTGAACAAAGGTACTTCCTTACATTTCCCACTGTCTTACATTCCTCAGTACAATTTATTGTACGCTGTCAGTTAATCCACCATCAGATACTTTAGATAGGATGATGAAAACATTCAGATATGTTGGCTGTTCCTCTGGAAAACTATACAATTGCATACTGCCTTTCTACGGCCTGATCAAATGTATAATACATCAGAAATATTGCGCGTTAGAATATCACAAAAAGTAAGTTTAAGGGAGTTTTTCATTGACAAGAATAGTGGTTAGTAGTAAAATTGGATGGTTCGGGTGCCTCCTCCCGCGGGAAATTTGAATTCTGGCGAGAAATTTGAATTCTGGCGGGAAATTTGAATTTTGGCGCGAGATTTGAATTTTTAAACAAAGCCACGTGCTTTTTGACAGCTGTCATCGACAACAACGCATCGCTAACCTCACTGCTGCCATCTTGACGGGCCTAAACCTCAGTAGTGCCAACTTAACCTAACTAGCGCGAGGTAAACAAAGCCACGTGTTTTTTGACAGCCACGTGCTTTTTGACAGACAACAACGCATCGCTAACCTCAGTACCGCCATCTTGACGGGCCTAAACCTCAGTAGTGCCAACTTAACCTAACTAGCGCGAGGTAAACAAAGCCACGTGCTTTTTGACAGCCACGTGCTTTTTTGACAGCTGTCACTTAACTTAACTAGCGCGAGGTAAACAAAGCCACGTGTTTTTTGACAGCCACGTGCTTTTTGACAGACAACAACGCATCGCTAACCTCAGTACTGCCATCTTGACGGGCCTAAACCTCAGTAGTGCCAACTTAACCTAACTAGCGCGAGATAAACAAATCCACGTGTTTTTTGACAGCCACGTGCTTTTTGACAGCTGTCATCCGCCATCTTTAAACTACAGAGCACTGTGCTGCCCTCTTTATCGCAGTAGCTGCAAATTCGTCACCTGTCATCCGCAGTGCTGCCATCTTGACGGGTCTAAACCTTAGTGCTACCAACTTAACCTAACTAGCTCGAGGTAAACAAAGCCACGTGCAGCTGTCATCCGCCATCTTTAATCTATAGAGCACAGTGCTGCTCTCTTTAGCTACTTACCTTTGAAATGTGGTGGCGGATAATTTGAAAAATGCTTTTTGACAGCAGCCATCTTTGAGCACCGTGCTGCCCTCTTTAGCTACTTACCTTTGAAATGTGGTGGCGGTAAATTCCACGTGCTTTACAAACCTATATGCTTTTCTGACAGCTGTCATCCGCCATCTTTAATCCAGAGAGAACAGTGCTGCAATCTTTAGTTGAAATGTGGTGGCGGCAAATTCCACGTGCTCTTGTTTGGAAACAAATCAACATGCTTTTTTGACAGCTGTCAACCGCCATCTTTAATCACCGTGCTGCCCTCTTTAGCTACTTACCTCTGAAATGTGGTGGCGGTAAATTCCACGTGCTTTACAAACCTATATGCTTTTCTGACAGCTGTCATCCGCGATCTTTAATCCAGAGAGAACAGTGCTGCCCTCTATGTGGTGGCGGCAAATTCCACGTGCTCTTGTTTGGAAACAAAGCCATGTGCTTTTTTGACAGCTGTCATCCGCCATCTTTAATCAACAGAGCACCGTGCTGCTATCATGCGGGCAATTTGGTCAGTTGTCATCCGCCATCTTTAATCCACAGAACACCATGCTGCCCTCTTTATGGCTACTGCCTTAAGCACGTAGAAGCGGGCAATTTGAAAAGTTCTGTTAGCTATCATCTGCCATCTTTAATCAAGAGAGCACCGTGCTGCCATCTTTAGCTAGATACCTTTGAAATGTGGCGGCGGATAATTTGAAAAATGCTTTTTGACAGCAGCTATCTTTGAGTACCGTGCTACCCTCTATGTGGTGGCGGCAAATTCTACATGCTCTTGTTTGGAAACAAACCCACGCGCTTTTTTTGACAGCCATCATCCGCCATCTTTAAGCAACAGAATACAGTGCTGCCCTCTTTGTTGTGGCGGCAAATTCCACGTGCTCTTGTTTGGAAACAAAGCCACATGCTCTTTTGACAGCTGTCACCCGCCATCTTTAACCAACAGAGCACTATGCTGGTATCATGCGGGCAATTTCGTTAGCTGTCACCCGACATCATTAATGAACAGAGCACCGTGTTGCCCTCATGCGGGGCAATTTCGTTAGCTGTCATCCGCCATCTTTTAATGAACAGAGCACCGTGCTGCTCTCTGTAGTAGCGGGTAATTTGAAAAGTTCTGTTAGCTGTCATCGCCATCTTTAATCAAGAGAGCACCGTGCTACCATCTTCAGTTGAACTGTGGTGGCGGCAAATTCCACGTGCTCTTGTTTAGTAAACAAACTCACGCGCTTTTTGTCAGCTGTCATCCGCCATCTTACATCGCAAACCTCAGTGCTACACTCTTTAGTTGAAAAATGGTGGCGGATAATTTAAAAAGAAATATTCTACAGCAGCCATCTCTCGACGCTAATTGCACAAGATGGTGGCTATACATGACTCCTTAAAGGTGCTTATGCAAGATGATCGCTTTCTTATGAGACTCCCTTGGGATGCTTGCGCAAGATGGCGGTTATACAAGGCTCCTTATGAGACACCCTAGGGATGCTTGCGCAAGATGGTGGTTGCTCTTATGAGGCGGCTTAAGGATCCTTGCACAAGATGGCTAGAGACGCCCTAAGGATGCTTGCGCAAGATGGCGCACGCAAGATGGCGGCTATACATAGCTCCTTATGAGACAGCCAGTACTCGATACAACATGTGATCAGAACATTGATTGATGTGTTCAGAACACAAAATAAGTAGAATCGAACACTGTACTCGATGTCGTTAACTTCAACATGTGATTAAAACATTGTTTGGTGTGTTCAGAACACTACATAAGTAGAATCGAACGCTGTACAACATGTTAGAGGATACCTTTGTTCTAAGAAGATCAGATTGAAACATAACAAGACTAGAATTGAACACTGCACTCGATACAACATGTGAACAGAACATTGATTGATGTGTTCAGATCACTAAACAAGTAGAACCGAACACAGTACAACATGTTAGGGGATTACTTTGTTCTAAGAAAATTAGATTGAAATATAACAAGACTAGAATCGAACACTGCACTCGAATTAACATGTGATAAGAACAATGATTGATGTGTTCAGATCACTAAACAAGTAGAACCGAACGCTGTACAATATGTTAGGGGATACCTTTGTTCTACGAAGATCAGATTGAAACATAACAAGACTAGAATTGAACACAGCACTCGATGTCGTTAACCTTAACATGTGATCAGAACATTGATTGATGTGTTCAGATCACTAAACAAGTAGAACCGAACACTGTACAACATGTTAGGGGATACCTTTGTTCTAAGAAGATCAGATTGAAACATAACAAGACTAGAATTGAACACTGCACTCGATACAACATGTGAACAGAACATTGATTGATGTGTTCAGATCACTAAACAAGTAGAACCGAACACAGTACAACATGTTAGGGGATTACTTTGTTCTAAGAAAATTAGATTGTAACATAACAAGACTAGAATCGAACACTGCACTCGAATTAACATGTGATCAGAACATTGATTGATGTGTTCAGATCACTAAACAAGTAGAACCGAACGCTGTACAACATGTTAGGGGATACCTTTGTTCTAAGAAGATCAGATTGAAACATAACAAGACTAGAATTGAACACAGCACTCGATGTCGTTAACCTTAACATGTGATCAGAACATTGATTGATGTGTTCAGATCACTAAACAAGTAGAACCGAACACCGTACAACATGTTAGGGGATACCTTTGTTCTAAGATCAGATTGAAACATAACAAGACTAGAATTGAACACTGCACTCGATGCAACATGTGAACAGAACATTGATTGATGTGTTCAGATCACTAAACAAGTAGAACCGAACACTGTACAACATGTTAGGGGATACCTTTGTTCTAAGAAAATTAGATTGAAACATAACAAGACTAGAATCGAACACTGCACTCGATGTCGTTAACCTTAACATGTGATCCGATACAACATGTTAGGGGATACCTTTGTTCTAAGAAAATTAGATTGAAGCATAGCAAGACTAGAATCGAACACTGTAAGAACATTGTTTGATGTGTTCAGTACAACTTCAATGATTTACCTAGTGTAAGACACGCACTGTGCACATATCGCATAGCTATCTCGCCTATCACTTGCCTAGTATGAAAATCAAAAATACACTGTGCACATATCGCATAGCTAACTCGGCAACACTTCAAATGATTTGCTTAGTACGAAAATTAAAAAAATCTATACCGCGTAGCTAACTCGTTCATCGCACTGCTAAGACGCTTAGTAATTGCGAATACACTGATATATCTCATACGAAAATCAAGAAAGCACACTGCGTAGCCAACTCGCTCGGCTCACTCGCTTAGTAATTGCAACACGACTAGAACACTGATACACACACGGATAAGAATGTTCCGAGATACTACATACTTACATGTTTTTTAAGGGGGGGTGAAAGATCATAAATTATATGTACACATGTTGTCTCCTCCAAGTTGTAAGATGAAATAGACGCAGTACTGCGAGTTTCCGCTCTAGCTGGCGAACGGAAGTAGCATGATATCTCAGCAAAAAAATACGCGTGAGCTTGCAAGTCAGACACAATGATGGATACCGCGATTCAAAACCTGGCAACTTATGCCGTCGGGAAGGGCATCCGGCTAGATCATGTAATGACGATCGCGCAGGCCCCTCGCCTAGCATTTGCTATTTTTTTACGGTTTCCAACAGTAGGAGTTCGAACCCGCTATCTTCCGAAGTAGCGAGAATGATTGCGAGTACTGGAGTGTTTGAGGGTGATTCATTTGTCGGATGGAGGCGTTAAGCTGTGTGCAGGCTTCTTCGGTAGGAGTAGGCTATGTGCTGGTACCGGGACATCTAGTTATAAAACCCGCTACAACTGATTTGTCGCGTATACTGCGATTTAAAATCCTAGTCAGGAAGGGTATTCGGTCGTATAAAACTATGGTGTATGATCTAAGAGGCGGGGTGTGCAAAAAAGCCAGCATTACGTAAGGGCTGTTGATAGGGGGCGTTAAACCCTGCGCAGACTCCTTCGAAAATGATTTTGAGTACAAGACGTTGATGGTGATTCATCTGTCGGATGGAGGCAATAAGCCTTTTGCAGGCTTCTTCGGTAGGAGTAGGCTATGTGCCGGTACCGGGACATCTAGTTATAAAACCCGCTACAACAAATTTATCGCGCATACTGCGATTTAAAATCCTAGTCAGGAAAGGTAACCGGTCGTAAAACTATTGTATATGATCTAAGAGACGGGTGTGACAAAAGCCTGCATTAAGTAAGGGTTGTTGATAGGGGGGGGGCGTTAAACCTTATGCAGACTCCTTCGAAAATGATTGTGAGTACAAGAGTGTTGAGGGTGATTCACTTGTCGGATGGAGGCGTTAAGCTATGTGCAGGCTTCTTCGGTAGGAGTAGGCTATGTGCCGGTACCGGGATATCTAGTTATAAAACCCGCTACAACAAATTTATCGCGTATACTGCGATTTAAAATCCTAGTCAGGAAGGGTAACCGGTCGTAAAACTATGGTGTATGATCTAAGAGGCGGGGTGTGCTAGCACTGTGTGTATTAACCTCTCCGTACAATCATGATAATTTATGTTAGGAGCTTACACGGTGAGTTACAAGTACCTTATCACCACGCAGTGTCTTCGTTCAAGGTTACTACTACAGCCGGAAGATACGTGTACAATTTCAGCCAACACATGCATTCCGCGGCTCGCTCTGAATGACCGCGCTGATACAACTTCAAAGACTGTGGAACAAAAAAATGTAACCTATAGCCTACAGTTCGGTTTAGTGTGCATGCCTCTCACCCGGTAGTCTCGGGTTCGATTCTCTTGGGATTAAAAATATGTTTTACAGATTTTAAATCGCAAGAATTTGTATTAAGACTAGTTGTCATTCCTGACGTAAAACTAGCAGTATCTAACCTCTTACATCCTACACTATTGGTTTCGACCGGTTGCCCTTCCTGACGACAAAGAACTCGGATTAAGAATCTGTTTTACAACTTCTAACACGAGCATCGGGGATTTACAGCTAGATGCTCTTCTTAGATTTTAAATCACTGTATCACGAACTATTGTTTTAAGCCGGATGCCCTTCCTGACTCAAAACTAAGATTTTAAATCGCAAGAATTTGTTCTAAGACTAGTTGCCCTTCCTGACGCAAAACTGGCAGTATCTAGCCTCTTATATCATACACTATTGTTTTCGACCGGTTGCCCTTCCTGACGTCAAAGAACTCGGATTAAGAATCTGTTTTACAACTTCTAACACGAGAATCGGGGATTTACAGCTAGATGCTCTTCTTAGATTTTAAATCGCTGTATCACGAACTATTGTTTTACTGCCGGATGCCCTTCCTGACGCAAAACTAAGATTTTAAATCGCAAGAATTTGTTTTAAGACTAGTTGCCCTTCCTGATGCAAGACTGGCAGTATCTAGCCTCTTACATCATACACTATTGTTTTCGACCGGTTGCCCTTCCTGACGTCAAAGAACTCGGATTAAGAATCTGTTTTTCAACTTCTAACACGAGAATCGGGGATTTACAGCTAGATGCTCTTCTTAGATTGTAAATCGCTGTATCACGAACTATTGTTTTACAGCCGGATACCCTTCCTGACGCAAAACTAAGATTTTAAATCGCAAGAATTTGTTTTAAGACTAGTTGCCCTTCCTGACGCAAAACTGGCAGTATCTAGCCTCTTACATCATACACTATTGTTTTCGACCGGTTGCCCTTCCTGACGTCAAAGAACTGGGATTAAGAATGTTTTACAACAAGTTGCTCTTTCTAACATGAGAATCGGGGATTTACAGCTAGATGCTCGCCGGATGCCTTTCCCGACGGCATAAGTTGCCAGGATTTGAATCGCGGTATCCATCATTGTGTCTGACTTGCAAGCTCACGTGTACTTTTTTTTTTTTTTTTTTTTTTGCTGAGATATCATGCTACTTCCGTTCGCCAGCTAGAGCGGAAACTCGCAGTACTGCGTCTATTTCATCTTACAACTTGGAGGAGACAACATGTGTACATATAATTTATGATCTTTCACCCCCCCCCCTTAAAAAACATGTAAGTATGTAGTATCTCGGAACATTCTTATCCGTGTGTGTATCAGTGTTCTAGTCGTGTTGCAATTACTAAGCGAGTGAGCCGAGCGAGTTGGCTACGCAGTGTGCTTTCTTGATTTTCGTATGAGATATATCAGTGTATTCGCAATTACTAAGCGTCTTAGCAGTGCGATGAACGAGTTAGCTACGCGGTATAGATTTTTTAATTTTCGTACTAAGCAAATCATTTGAAGAGTTGCCGAGTTAGCTATGCGATATGTGCACAGTGTGTTTTTGATTTTCATACTAGGCAAGTGATAGGCGAGATAGCTATGCGATATGTGCACAGTGCGTGTCTTACACTAGGTAAATCATTGAAGTTGTACTGAACACATCAAACAATGTTCTTACAGTGTTCGAGTCTAGTCTTGCTATGCTTCAAGCTAATTTTCTTAGAACAAAGGTATCCCCTAACATGTTGTATCGGATCACATGTTAAGGTTAACGACATCGAGTGCAGTGTTCGATTCTAGTCTTGTTATGTTTCAATCTAATTTTCTTAGAACAAAGGTATCCCCTAACATGTTGTACTGTGTTCGGTTCTACTTGTTTAGTGATCTGAACACATCAATCAATGTTTTGTTCACATGTTGCATCGAGTGCAGTGTTCAATTCTAGTCTTGTTATGTTTCAATCTGATCTTAGAACAAAGGTATCCCCTAACATGTTGTACAGTGTTCGGTTCTACTTGTTTAGTGATCTGAACACATCAATCAATGTTCTGATCACATGTTAAGGTTAACGACATCGAGTGCTGTGTTCAATTCTAGTCTTGTTATGTTTCAATCTGATCTTCGTAGAACAAAGGTATCCCCTAACATGTTGTACAGCGTTCGGTTCTACTTGTTTAGTGATCTGAACACATCAATCAATGTTTAAGATTAGTTCGGCAATACACAGTGCAAGTTGCTAAATACGTACCAGAAGTTCCCACACTTGTCAGAACGTGGCGGTACTCAAAAATATTCTATTGATAAATATTTGGCAGAAGAAAGCCAAAAACGGAGAGATAAAATTAGACGATCTCCAATTTCCCCTGTGAAGTGCCTTCAGCTCAGTGAATGAGGCTGTAACACTTTTAGTGAAACGCGTAACAAACTTATTGGACCACACTCGAACAGTTTGATCCACCACCACAGGCCATGCCAAGCGGGCAGCCTCAGGTCCTCAGAGCCAAGAGGGAGACTGAATGAGAGGGAAAACGAGTGAAAAAGAAAGGGACGAATGGGAATGAGAAGTCTGAACGGCAGATGTGATGAGTACACTTCGGAACTTTAGGCAGTAATACTTAGTAAGAAGCCTCCGTGGTTCAGGCGACAGCTGCCGGCCTCTCACCGTTGGGTTCCGTGGTTCAAATTCGGACACTCCATGTTAGATTTGTGCTGGTCAAAGCTGAGGCGGGACAGGTTTTTTTGTCCGTGTACTCCAGTTTTCCCTGTCATATTTCATTTCAGCAACACTCTCCAATACCATTTAATCTGTCATTTATTAATAATTGCCCCAGAGGAGGACGACAGGCTTCGGCATCCGGCACAATTCCTATACTCGCCGCTAGGTGTGGGCTTCATTCATTTCCTTTCTGAGCCGGTCGAATGGCAGGAAACAGGCTGTGGAGTTTCAATACTTACTGAAGCGAGTAATAATAATAATTCAGTGTGGCTATTTCTAGCCAAGTGCAGCCCTTGTAAGGCAGACCCTCCGATGAGGGTGGGCGGCATCTGCCATGTGTAGGTAACTGCGTGTTACTGTGATGTAGGATAGTGTTATGTTTGGTGTGTAAGTTGCAGGTATGTTGGGGACAGCACAAACACCCAGCCCCCGGGCCACTGGAATTAACCAATGAAGGTTAAAATCCCCGACCCGGCCGGGAATCGAACCCGGGACCCTCTGAACGGAAGGCCAGTACGCTGACCATTCAGGCAACGAGTCGGACACTGAAGCGAGTAACAAGGTACATACAACTGCACAACTGCCGGCAGAACGGCTATGCTACGAGATTTGCATAACCACTAGGGGTACGGCCCCATCAGAACCCCTTATATTTATGTTACTCTCGTTTGCTCGCGAAAGAACAGGCTAAACGGCACTTCCTAACAACCAAATCAGTTGGCATTCTAACCTATTAAATACTGGTTGAAAATTCGGTGTCTAGTGAAGGAACTAAAGAAAAAAAAAAGCTGCCTTTAAATATTACAACAAAATAAACCTTTTTTTTTTTCAGTAAATAGGACGACATCTACTGAGATTTCTTCAGTTCACAAGTTTAATGATTTTACAGAAAATTGTTTCAGCAGAATGAATGCGAAACCCTGCTTCTAACGCAACATTGGCAAACAAGACCTAGTATTATCCCATTGAGGTTCATCACAAGCAATATGTGTTTGCAAAGATATCTAGAGTCAAACATAAGAACTTTCATGCCAATTCGTGGATGAGAGGAAACACTTTTTGTTCTAAGTTCTTTCAAAATGCAAGGAGGCTGCCTGACATATTGTATTACCTATCATTCAAAATTATTTTGAATTGAAGTGTTGCCAGTTATCTCTGAAATGTCACTGGATACTGCTCAAAACTTACAGAAAATGGCCTCATAAAAATGTTTAATTCTTCCTCTACATTTCTAAAACATTGTCGAAATGCTTGAGGGCCCCAGATCTACTATCAGTGTTACAGTCAGACAAGTTACATCGCCTTAAAAATGGGAATTCTTAAAAATCTTCTTCCGAAATTCTTTTGTAAACAATGACAGACCAAGCTCGATAACTGCAGTCGCGAGAAAGATAGTTCGAACCCCACTGTCGGCAGCCCTGAAGATGGTTTTAGGTGGTTTCTCATTTTAACACCAGGCAAATTCTAGGAATGTGCCTTAATTAAGGTCACGGCCCACTTCTAATCCTTTCCTGTCCCATCGTCACGACAAGACCTATCTGTGTCAGTGCGACATAAAACAACTTGTAAGCAAATGTTAAAAAATGGCAATTCTATTTTCATTTATGTCCCAATTAACACGAATCCATTTATTCTTGCCTTGTAAAGAAACATTTAAATCGCTCAAATGATTGTAATCTTGGCTAAAGAGACAAGGTCAGCAACGCAGGGCATGCGTTCTTTCATCGCCACAGAGAGTAGTAGGAAGGTAAGATGACTTCCTTACCATCAAACACTGAGGTGGAATGGCCTGCCCTGTCCTATTATATGGAAACCTAGATATCATCGGGAAGACGTTCACTAGATGATCCCAATGGAAGGAAAATGATGACAGAATTCACTTTCATCTACCTGACCTCCCTTGTTTTGCCAAAGGAGCTCTCAACTAGGAACTGTGTGTTGGTGGTCACTGGGCCTCGGTCTTCAAGTCAGAATGTACTGAGAGCATGTAATCTAGAATCTTGGAAAGAACCTGAAAATTATTCTCCAAAACTGAAGTGATGTCAGAAGGGAAAAGGCTAGAGTGAATATCAGGTTGAGAATACAAAGCTGGAACAGGCAGATCTTTTCAAGTATAGGGGTGTGTATTCTCCCAGGATGATAGTATAGTAATCGAAATTTAATTCATAAACAGTAAGGCTAATCCAGTGAACTCTCAATTGCAATCAACAGTATTTTGTAAGAAGGAACTCAGCTCCCGAACGAAACTATCCTTACACCGATCTGTTTTCAGACAAACTTTGCTGTGCTTGAGTGAAGGCTGTGTGTATTCAGGATATCTTATCCACAAGTTAGAAACAACATATGTGAAAGTAGCGAGAATTATTGTTGGTAAAATCGGGTGGGAACAATGGCAGGAGGGATTTCGGAACTAGTACATTATAGCTAATTTAGAAATGAACTGGATCTCAATGGGCAAGCAAAACCGGTTTTGGTGGCGGGGTCATGTGAGGCGAATGGAGGATAGGTTACCTAGCAGAATAATGGACTCTGTTATGGAGGGTAACAGAAATAGAGGGAGACCAAGACGGCGAAGGTTAGACTCAGTTTCTAAAGATTTAATGATGAGATGTTGGGAAATAAACGAACCCACAGTGCTAGCTGCAGGAAGCTTGCAGACTGAACAACTAAAGGCAATACACTCTGTGATAAAAATGTATGAACGGCATGTACGTTGTAGTACACACCTCAGAGTGTACTACATACTTCGCTAAATAAATATTAATGAAACGATGTATCTCCACACTGCTTCACTTATTTGACGTCTTTCTTAATAAAGCAGCACTGCAGTAACTGCACTTCGATCTTAGTTACCTTTCCTCCACTCTTCAGTATTACACCTGACAAAATACCTCATTTATTACATCTATAAATCGCACATGGGTGACTAGAGCTCAGGGAATTAGAGTAGGTGAAGCACTATCTGCTCCTGTAACCATTAAAAGGGGAATTCCTCAAGGCAATATTATTGGACCTTTTTGTTTTCTTATAAATATAAATGATATGAGTAAAGAACTGGAATTAGAAGAAAGGCTTTTTGAGGATGACGTTATACTGCATAAATAATAAATAAGTTACAAGATTGTGAGCAACTGCAAAAAAACCTCGACAATGTTGTGAGATGGACAGCAGAGAATGGTGTGAGGATAAACGGGGTTAAAAGTCAGGTTGCGAGTTTCACTAATAGGAAAAGTCCTCTAAATTTTAATTACTGCCTTGAGGGAGGGGGGTTAAATTTCCTTATGAGGATCATTGTGAGTACCTAGGTGTTATTATAAGGAAAGATCTTCATTGGGGTAATCACATAAACGGTATTTTATGTAAAGGTTACAGATTTCTGCAATAATTATGGGGCTATTTAGGGGTTGTAGTAAGGATGTAAAGGTGTAGGCATATAAGTCTCTGGTAAGACCCCAACTAGAGTACGGTTCCACTGTATGGGACCCTCACCAGGATTACTTGATTCGGGAACTAGAAAAAAACAAAGAAAAACAGCTCGATTTGTTCTGGGTGATTTCCGACAAAAGAGTAGCGTCACAAAATGTTACAAAGTTTGAGCTGAGAAGACTCGGAAGAAAGGAGGAAAGCTGCTCGACTAAGTGCTATGTTCCGAGTTGTCAGGGTAGAGATGGCGTGGAATGACATCCGTGGACGAATAAGTATGACTGGTGTTTTTAAAAGTAGGAAAGATCACAATATAAAAATGAAGTTGGAATTCAAGAGGGCAAATTAGGGAAAATATTCGTTTATAGGAAGGGGAGGTAGGGATTGGTATAATTTACCAAGGAAGACGTTCAATAAATTTCTAAAATCTTAGCAATTATTTAAGAAAAGGCTAGGTAAACAGCAGATAGGTTATCTTCCATCTGGACGATTGCCCTAAATGCAGATTAGTGGTGATTTATTTATTGTCTGTACTATTCTAGTGTCTGCTGCTGGGTGTTGGAATTCTCTCTCCTTAAGGTTGAGAACTGCCTAGGTCCATCTCCAGTAAGATACTATGTTTACATGGGCTAGAAATAATTGTTACTTCATTGCTCTGTCTCAGTCTCATTATTGGCTTTGAGAATATGAAAGTGTCTCTGGTATGGGGATGATGCTAGCAATATCATACCATATGCAGCCAACCTTTGTAATGAATATCGTGAAAATGTTACTGATTCAATTTATTCAATGCGATAGTCATCAGATGACTGAAAGTAATTACTGGTCTCTTAAACCATTTTATAGTAATTAACACCTACTTCTGTAATTGATATGTAATATAGAAACTTCTGGATTGGTGAGGAAATCAACGGCAATCTACACCACTCTTCATTTCTCTAGCGCGCCTCTTCAGTTATTCCTAGGTGCTGATGGTGGAGCTGTTGAGGATGCAAGCAGTCCTCCACCTGAGGACTCAACAGACAAGCAAACAAACAAACAAACAAACAAACAAACAAACAAACAACAACCAGTTGAGAACAGGGATTGCTGGGATTTCCTCTCAAGTGCGTAGCAAGTATGAAGGAATGTGGGAATGAATGACGTGTGTTTCCATCAGTTCACGTAGTATGACGTTGCACTGAGTAACGTAATTCTTGTACTAATAAGGCCTGTACAAACATCCACTATCCGTAACCTCGGCACGAAGAGTTTAGCTGTAGAACTCTCCTTGGGAATTTATCTGGTTCTCATTTCAATTGAACTCTGAGTGAACCAGTGGCGGCTCGTGGGTTGTAAGTTTGGTGCAGCCCAGCACTCGCATCTGCAGTGTAGCCTACATTTTGAATAGGTGTGTTGGATAATCTAGCTAGGAGGAAATAAGGGATCGGGGAGTTTTGATACGATAATGGTCTACAAATATCCGCTGTGTAATTTTCATGCAATTACTTTAAAAAGCACAATTTAAGTATGACATTAACTAAAAAACAAATATTGCATTCGGTAACGTCTATTGCTTGTACGTTAAATCTATTCTTCGGTCCTTTGAAGCAGCGAACTTGTCAATGATGTCATCGTAAAACGGCATTGTTGCCAGCGCAGTCAACCTCTCCTGCGATGTTGAATTCCTTAAGTAGGTTTTTATCCGCTTAAGGCACGAAAAGCTTCTTTCTACTGAGGAGCTGGTAGACGGTATGGTAAGTATTAATTAAAATAATTTATACGCTTCTTTGAAAACGTCCGTGAGATCATTTTTATTGAGCGACAGAATTATTTCCTCCAAACTGGTATTTTTGTAGGTGGAATCAGAATAGATAAACTGAAGTTCATTTTTTAACCTGTATGTGTCAAATGTCGTGGGATAAGACATTTTTAAGTTCTCTAGACCATCAAGAGGGAGGATTTTAGAAAATTCTTCAAACTTAGAACTTCTGTATATCTTGAAATCTTGTATCAGTCTCTACGGAGACTAAATCCAGTATCTGAAAATAAAGTACTCGATACTTTAGAAAAATTTCACTTTCTGTTTTTAAACCAGAATATATTTTTAGTTCAATTTTGGTTTTCTTCTCAGCCGTACGAAAACTGGTTTTAAATGTTTCTTCATTCCTTTTACCTAGTATCAGTTGCCGTGTGGGTCTTACTTTTGAGAAGCAGAACTAAACGTCCAGAGACTTCTTTTGGAGCACGTTAAATAATATATTAGCAAGCTCAAAAATGTCATTGAATACTATTGATAAAAATGTGAACTGGAAGCTATTAAAGTTATTAAACAACCCCTCTGATTGGCGAATGGTTTTTTCGTATGACTGAGGATCGTATATGAGTCTTTCAAAAATTTATTTCAATCCCTCCCACTCCTCGACAACCCCGCTCAAAAGTTTCCCATGTGACGACCAACGTGTATTCACACCAGATGGTATTCGCTTCGCAATTACTGAATCAGCGACGAAAGTTCTTTTGGCTGATGAATGAATAAATGAAAGAATACCACCAAGACTCGCAAAAAAATACGGCACTCTGATATGTTGGTAATACTTTGCTGTACCACTAGATTTAATCTGTGTGCCGAACAATGTACAAATAATGCTTGAGGGGCATCCTCCTTGACCTAAGTTTGAAGACCATTTAGATGACCTGCCATGACACTAGCCCCGTAATAACACTGGGCAATCAATTTAGTTTTGTAGGAAATTTCACTCAATAGTCTGCAGCAAGCTGAATAAAGTAATCGCCGTACGGTCCGAACTAACTTCAAAAAACCAAGAAAGCGTTCAACTAGCGCACCTTTGTGGATAATATACCGAAGTATCACCGAACACTGCGATTTCTTTGTGATATCAGTTGTATCGTCGACCTGAACTGTGAAACGAAAGAGGTTTCTAAAATTTCTTCTGTCACAGCATCCCTAATGAATGTATAGATGCAGTCTATTAACTCACATTGTATAGTTTTCGATTCTGCGCTAGAAACTTTCTTTATAGAAGCATAATGCTGCTGCATTTCTAATGAGCTGTTGGAAACTAGAAGTTTCAACAGTTCTTTGAAACTCCCTCTATTTTTTTTTTTTTTTTTTTTTGCTAGGGGCTTTACGTCGCACCGACACAGATAGGTCTTATGGCGACGATGGGATAGGAACGGCCTAGGAGTTGGAAGGAAGCGGCCGTGGCCTTAATTAAGGTACAGTGTGAAAATGGGAAAACGCGGAAAAACCATCTTCAGAGCTGCCGATAGTGGGATTCGAACCTACTATCTCCCGGATGCAAGCTCACAGCTGCTCGCCTCTACGCACATGGCCAACTCGCCCGGTGAACTCCCTCTATTCAAAGGAGTCGCCGCTCTCATCATGGCCTCTAAATGTCATTTCCTGCTTAGAAAGAAAAAAACTGCATCGATTTGCAATCGCATGAAAAGTCTGTTAAGCCTCACATTCTCATTAAATTTTGTGATGTATAGACGAGCATTTTTCTTAGAGCGCCAGCAATTTGATTCTGATTCTTCTTAAGTTCTTTAAATCCCACGGCATTTTTATATGCTCCGAGGAACCTTCGTGCTTTTGGAAAGACCTAGTAGCTCAGGACATATTTTCAAATCCTGTGTGATTCCAGACTCCCTGTTCCACTCCAACAATAAGACAAGGCCAACAAAAGTATTTCTGCAAATAATGACTACCGCATAACCACGGATAACTACTATACCAAGATACTTGGAAAGTTCGTGTGTGCATCTTTCCGGAGGCAGTACCTGTTATTTCCTGATAAGTCAAATCTGGCTGGGGCGATTGACTGATAAAATTTATCTTTTATCCTCCTCCTTCCATTTCGAAAACGGAGTTTCTCTTAAAATACAAACTAAATCTACGGAGGGTTCCATGTTAAAGCACGCTTTGAAAGGAACACTATTCTTTCACACTATAATAAAAGATTTAAATACTATAATACTACATATGTATATCCCTAATGAATTTCAAACGCACTTCCTCTCCAAACATCCATACGACAATAATTATTCTACGCTTCACATACAGTAGTAACTATGAAAACGCCAAGAGCTCACCGTGTGAGCTGTGCTACTAAATGCTCTTCAAATGCGCTTATGTTATTTACAGTTCACACACAATTAATCCGCCACACGGCCACGATTCACATTATAACAACGGACATTTATTTTCACTATGAAAGAATACTCCGTGCACCACACTTTCAAATTTATAACAAGCTTCTTGTTACAGCTGGTGTAACAGTAGCCACAACTCTCGCGACAAAATATACTAGTAAATGTGTCTTTGTTTGATTGTGTTTTAGCGTGAGATTGAGATACTAATATTGTCAGCAATGCTGTAGGAGCCCGCATGTGTTCAACCTAAGCAGAGAGGGCGGGTTACACGTTCGGTTGGGTTCGGATAATATCGTCCCAGCTCGCGCCAAGCAGCCGAATATCCCAGAGACTCGCTGGGCTGCACCACGCAAAATACAACCGTATGCGTATTCATGACAGTCTTGAGCGTTGTCATGGCAACCCTTGTGTTACACGTCACAAGTCAGCCCGCACTGCTTTGAGCATTGAGAGGGCTGCACTCAGTCCTCAGCACTCGTAAGTGAAGCGAACAGCGGTGGTTGCTTAACTATGAGCGCTACGCATGTTGAGTAATCACAACATATAGAGCGCACTCTTCGGTTTTTTCAACGAATATGTTTTAAACAGAAAATGTAGGGATACAGAAAATGATAGACAATTGTTTTGAGAAATGTTAGTGCAGCCGGGCTGTACCTGATGCACCTGAAAAGCCGCTACTGGAGTGAACCACTAAGCCTTGTGCTTCTCCAGAAGTGTGAAAGACTTGCTTCAAAAATGTTTGACTGTCATGGTGAAAGATCCCATGGCAGTTAAGCAAAATTGGCGTGGTCACTACTTATAATATGTGCGCAGTTAGTGGAAAGATACTGGCCACTCTACTTTCAGATGTGCCTGATCAGTGACCTTCTGGCCTAGGGAAAGACAATGACTAGGTCACCAAAGCCCCTGCCTTACGAGTGGAATTTAGAATTTACAAAAATGTCAAGCAATGTTAAATTGAACCAATGGTATCAAGAAGCTGAAAGTACATTACTACGAAGTAAACCACAAGGAGATAACAAGTCATCCTTCATGATTTAAACACACGTAAGTATTACCATCGAATAACTCGCACACCTGAAACAAACTTATTACAGAAACCAGGCGAAATTTATGCCGACCGGATTTTATGGAGGAATTGGCAGTAGAAAGAACACGTTGGAGAAATTTCGTCGAGGCCCTATATTCGACCTAGGAATTGAAGGGAAATAAGTCATGACAGGTAGTACCATATTGGTATGTGGCATTATTGAAGTGGAGGGAGTTAAACTTTAAACTTCTGAATTCATTTTGCACAGCCCATCTGAAAGAGGTACATCTGTACGATAGTACTCTATGTTTTTACTGAGGCTTGTTTAAATAATGTACAGAAAAAGGCAACGTCCTCAGAGTTTTACCCTCCGTTCACATTGCAACACGTCTTTCAAATGTGACAGCCATATAAATCACGCTAGTTCTCTACATTTTCTGTCGAGCAAGTGCTCTTTTATGGCGATATTTCCTCGTAAATTCTTAGACATCATCTAGTAGATGGAACTGAGTCATCAAACTGCTGCTAGTGTTGCATATCTAATCTGGGTCCGTCATTCGCAACCAGTGCACCTTTAATGAGAACTCGCATGGATAACCAACGAAGATTTCGTGGTAATACTCTGGATAAGTCAACCTACAATGATATCTTACACATAAATTTGCTGGGAAGAATACCAGTTGTACGTGAAATACGTTCAAGATTTCGTCATTGTTGCACCATAAGCTGTAATTTACAGGTATCAACTGCGTGGAAGCTGTAGAAATTCATGTCCACAAAATGTGTGCTAAGTGTTGCACTTTACAACTACAGTGTGCCAAGAGCTTCATTTTGTATTGGCAAATTGTGTGCCATTTGTTGCATCTTATATGCACACATTTTGTGCCTATAACTGCACATCATATCTACAAATTGTGTGCCATGAGTTGCATCTTATATGCACACATTTTGTGCCTATAACTGCACGTCATATCTACAAATTGTGTGCCATGAGTTGCATCTTATATGCACACATTTTGTGCCTATAACTGCACGTCATATCTACAAATTGTGTGCATAGTGTTTCACTTTGTCAACAAATGTTGTGCCAAACGCTGGACTTAAGATATACAAATTGTGTGCCATGAGTTGCACGTTATATCTATATACTGAGTGCGTACAGTTGCGCAAGTACTCTTCTTCAACTATGAACCATTTAATTGGAACAGTTATATCAGCCATGTTCAGTTTCCTCCTAATCCTAGCCCCAATTAATTACAGACAGTAGTCTTGCACAGATTTTTGACATACCTCCTTCCGTAAAGTATAACAGCTATTGATCATTATGTTCCTAAAGAGTGTTTGTCTTACAGAAAATTTACGCAACTCTATGTTATCCGTACTCGGCTTGTTTCCTGCTCCAGAATAACTCTGGTTCTGTGTCAAATTTTCCCGTATTTTATAAAGCTACTCCCAACTTGCTTGACATACAACAATTTTTGAACTTGTTTTAAATTCGAATTTTCTACACAATTTTCTGTAACTATGCAACTTCTAATATTTTACGACCTAAATTGGATTACATCTTTTCATTCAGAGTACCACTTTTCTCCCTAATTCGGATTTGTGGACAACGATTTATCAGGGTAAAAAGGAAGAGATCTCGTTGGTGCGTGAATTCTGTTTTACCGAAGACACGAGCGAAATACTGGATTCTAAATTTTTAAAAAAACATCTGCGTATGCCAGAAGTAACATTATTAGCAGAGGAATAGAGAACAAGAATTTACTAAGTTTATTAAAATAAATATATAAATATTATACCGGGTTAAAGCCACATTATATTAGCGAGTCTTAACAAAAACAAATCCACAGTTCTAGCTATTCAGGCAAGCACCTCAATGTTGAAAACACCCTAGGAATATGAGCTACGAATTTCAGGTAAATAAAATAGAATAAATATGATAATATATTATTTATTTATTCCTAAAAATTACAGTCCTTTTCTTAATCGTCGTTATCTGATCGATTAGATTAGTAGTTTGCATTCTCTTACCACTACGAGCGCTAATGTGAGTCAATGCAGAGTTTTACTTAAACCCTTCTAACTACATTCCCTGTGGACATTTATCAAGAAATGTAAAAGAGCCTGAGGGTATTGAACCAAGGAACACATTATACAAAAAATTGTGTAAATTGGCTAGGATTTGAATCAAAATGAAAACGAGTAAAGAAACGAACGATTTGAGGCTGCCTTTTCCGGAACTACATTTAGACCGGAAGTGATTATCTAAATTTGTTTTTTAATTTGATAGAGATATACAAGACTCATAATTTGAAACCTTTTCTGGCCCTTTTTTCCTTCAACTATCGGCACAATAGAATAAACTGCTTAATTTTACGTTTTTAGTATGGAGACCCCTACTTGGTCTGCTAAAAATGTCTTCAACATTAAGAAAACGAGTTTTCTGCCAAGTTTCATTCCCTTTCATCAGGTCAAATGATGTGAAGTTCTGCTGTTGACAGTAAGTATAGCATTTTTTTTCAAGTAACATAGAAGTGACGACCAAAATTATCCACGCCCCTTACTATCTGGACTCAGGAATCGTCGTGCTGTGCTGCGGTGGCCGAAAGGGAAGTAACTGACTCACCACCCTCTGCCGACAGTTTCTGGAGTGCGTCGCGCTGTGCCATGGTGGTATTACGCATATCTTTCTAGAGTACAGTTCTCCATGTATTTAATAACTTGAAGCCGTCTTCCCTGCTGAAGTTATTTGGGCGCAGTTCTATCCCTGTGGCTTTCCTCACAAGTCGAACATAGAAGTTTTTTTTTTTTTTTTTACAAGCGCGATGACCCTCGCCTGGTCAAAGAAGATTTGACCTCCATACCTCCACAGCATAGCGCTACGATCCCTAAGTCCAGTTAGTAGTGGGGCGTGGTTAATGTGGTCGTGACTTCCACGTTCCTTGAAGTTCTTTGCTCACAGTCAATAGCAGACCTTCACAGACTTTGCTCTGATGAAAGCCAATGACACTTGGCAGAAAGCTCCGCTTTTTTGGTTTGTTTGTTAGACTCGTTAATATAAGGTGGATTCAATTCAGATATAATCTACATATTAAAACAGTTTTCTAAAAACAGCTTTGGCCGATCCGTCATTGCTTCATATTTTAAATTCTCTCCGGAATTACCTGCTGGTGAATTATGAGACTATGATAGGTCTCTAAGCTGAGTCAACTTTGAGTAATACTAAAATCAAGTAACTAAACGACCACTCTAATAATTGCAGGCGAAGGCTTACCCTATCCCGCAATACATTCTGTACTTAGCAGGTTGCTAATTGAGAAAAACTTTCACTAATCTATGTAACAGGGCTGGCCACAACGAGGCTCGCGAGCCGCATGCGGCTCTTGAGTCAGTCTTGTGCAGCTCTTGACACCAATCTTAGAATTAAATTAAATGATATAATTAATGGAATCTAACGACATCTCGCGGCTGGCGTCAGTCAGTAGCAGTGATGTGCGGCTTAACGTTATTAGCGCTGTAGGTCAGTGGTAAGACATGGGAGGTGAACATAGTTCCGGCGCCGTCCATTTGATAGTGCTTTGAGCGGGAGAGTGTGTCAGTGAGCCAGTGTCGTGAGGTGAAGCCAGTCGCGTTCACCTATAGGCAATGGCAGATTTAATGATTTGAGATAATTCCTAGAAAATCCTTTTTCTGTTGATGTTGTGAGCGATGGCAGTCCTGTTTCATTACCAATAACAAAGGATACAGCAGCTGTAGAGTTGGAGCTACAAGAACTGCAAGAGGACGAAGAATTAAAAGGACTCAAACGAAGTGGCATTTCTACCATAGAATTTTGGAAGAATGTTCCAGAAGAAAAATACACACTAACAAAACAGTGTGTCAAAAGACTAATCTCAATCTTTGGGACTACTTATGTGTGTGTGAATCACTGTTCTCAACGATTAAATTCATTAAATCTACATATCGATCTGAACGAACTGATGAACACTTAAGTGAAATTGTGCGAACTGCACTTACCAATTATCAGCCAGATTAAAAAAAACTAACAGCAAAAATGAACGCTCAGAAAAAGCAATTCTCAAAAGTAAAATCTCATTCCTTGGTGTGTACCTGAAAAATAATGTTCAGTGTAGTGTAGAAAATAAATGTTCCTTCATTTGTTATAAAATGAAAAACGTGTCTTCATTTTATAAACCATTTTCTAAACATGCTCCCAATTTTTTGTCTCCTAAATTTGCGTCTCCCAGAAGTAACGTTAGTGGCCACCCATGCTATATAATAATAAAAGGAAGTGTCTGTCTGTCTGTCTGTCTGTCTGTCTGTCTGTCTGTCTGTCTGTCTGTCTGTCTGTCTGTCTGTCTGTCTGTCTGTCTGTCTGTCTGTCTGTCTGTCTGTCTGTCTGTCTGTCTGTCTGTCTGTCTGTCTGTCTGTCTGTCTGTCTGTCTGTCTGTCTGTCTGTCTGTCTGTCTGTCTGTCTGTCCACTAATAAAACGCAGGGACAAACTCCTGTAAAAGTGTATGTCTACCTACCCGAAACAGCACTCAGGCACGGCAAATTTTATGTTGCACTATCTCGGGAAAGATCACCTGAAAATGTTAGGAACCAGATGTCATAAAACTATTGCAAAGGGCAGACAAAACAGCATCACTACGGCAGACATATGAAGATGAGCTATCTGACCTATTTATAAAATACTGTGGAGCAGTACGTGTCCTCTAGTATTTACTTATTTTAATAATAACAATGAGCCATGAAAAACAATGCTCTTCACTAAGTTCTTCACGAAGGAAGACCAGCTGGTATATTTTTGTGACACACTGGTCTAATTCTACAACTGGGAGGACTAACTTACGATAGGAATGACCGGCGTTAATTAATGATGTTTCAAAAAGTAGTCTCGAATTAGTTTTGCATGATGAAATGAAATGAAATGGCGTATGGCTTTTAGTGCCGGGAGTGCCCGAGGACAAGTTCGGCTCGCCAGATGCAGGTCTTTTTGATTTGACTCCCGTAGGTGACCCGCGCATAGTAATAAGGATGAAATGATGATGAAGACGACACATACACCCAGCCCCAGTGCCAGCGGAATTAACCAATTATGGTTAAAATTCCCGACCCTGCCGGGAATCGAACCCGAGACTCCTGTGGCCAAAGGCCAGCACGCTAACTATTTAGCCATGGAGCCGAACAGTTTTGCATGATAGAAGCGCATTACCAACAAATTAACTTGCGCTCTCTATTCTTCTAAAAGATACATATGAAAATATTCAATTGGTTTTAGATCAAATTAAATATCAGAAACATCACTGGCCATTGTTTGGAGGTCTGAAGCCTTCCGATATTTAATTAGGCCAATAAGGGGATATATACATTATCCTTGTCTTTTATGGGAATGGAACAGTAGAAGAAGGAATAAATATTGTAGTACGAAGGAATATAAAAAGTTAACCCAGTAGGAAATAATGTAATTCCTGATAAACTTTTTGATCCTAAAAATATTACTGCCTCCTTTACATGTAAAATTCTGGGTCATGAAACAATTCGTGTAAGCCCTAGACAAGAGTGGTGTGTACTTCAAGAATTTACACCGAAAATCCCCAGTTTTATCTCAAGCTAAGATTCGACGGACCTCATATTAGACAGCATATGAAGGACACTGCGTTCTTGGTCTCTATGAACTATACAGAATGCCAGGCATGGTGTGCGTACAAATATATAGTCAAAAAGTAGAAGATGCGCAGTATGAAGACATTGTGAGAAATATGATAAGAAGATTGTAAGTACTTGGGTACAATGTGTGTTTTAACCTGCACTTGCTGTACTTTCAATGTTATTACTTACCTGATAATTTGGGAACCCTGAATGGCATTAAGGGTGAAATATTTCACCAGGAAATAAAAGAGATGTATAGAAAGTACCAGGGAGGATGGAACGTAGCAATGTTGGTGGACTATTGTTGGGGCTTGAAAGGAGAAGATACGCAACAAAGACATAAACAAAAATCAACGCAGTCCTCGTTCTAGGGAAAAAGTTCTTATCTTCCACAAACCATGTAGTCTTATTATTCAGTTGAAAGAAATCTGAATTATTAATAAATTTTAACGCCGTTTATTGTAATATTTTATCATTATTGTTGGATAGTGTGGTCGTAACTTTAACTTTCCTAGACAGGAAAACTGGACTTTAACTTTCCATTTTTCTTGTCAAAATGAGTTAAAATGGCTATTCATATTTGAGAGAGTAGCAGTTTCTTTTTAAATCTCAGGTCAGTGTTATGTAGATCATTATTTCAAATTCTTCTCAGTCACATTACGGATATGTTATAATTTCCTCTGGCCTTCATCAGAACACTAAATTAGTATAACCAGGGTAAAAGTACAACGTTATTCTTTGGAATAGTTTGAAAATAAAAACAGTGGTTCTAACGGCGATCCTTGAGGGGTACAGCTTTCCTTTTAGATTTCCTTGGGTCATATTTTTGAAACCAATTTCAATTATAGCTTATTGCACTCTTACATGCAAGCTTTGTATAGACGCTCATGTTTCTAGACTGAGAAAAGCCTATAAAGGGGTCTCCCTGAGGGTGTGAGTGGTAGAATTCATCCATAGAGTCTCTTGCCTGTCGTAAAAGTTGAATAAAAGGAGGATTAGGGGCTCCCAACTTGGAAACCTGGGTTGGCGACCACGATTCCCCTAACTAAGTCTTGCATTGCTTCCATTTACTTATCCTCGTGTTGATCTATCCTATCCGACCTTCCTTGGTCAACCCTTGTTCTTTTGGTTTGTGAGGCCTGGGGAGTCTTTCATTTTCACGCCCCTCGTGGCCCTTCGCTTCCTTTTATCGATTCCTTCATTTTTCGAAGTGTCAACCACTTACATTTTCCCTCCGACCACTGCTAATAAAGGATGGTTGCCCAGTTGTACTTCCTCTTGAAACAATGATAAGCACCACCACCACCACCACCACCACCACCACCTCTACATCCCTTTCCACCCTGAAGGATTTTATTCACGATATTTAAAAATAGGTGCCGTATATTAGACTAGACAAGTCTCCTGAAGTTGGGAAAATTAGTTTTAAAAATATTGTGTACACAGTTTTGAAGAAAATGAACTTCCAAGATGTTGGGGCTTAGGCTTTTACTGATACTTTTTCTGCGACATTTTACAAGTTTACATTCATATACACCTTAATGTTCACATTCATTTTTTTGTCTCTCTTTTACATATTTTTCTATACACATACATACATATATTCTCTCTCTTTCTCTCTTTCTCTCAAGATAATACAGAAATTGGCAGGCTTGATGTTTGAAATATCTATGATCTAGGTTTGACATGAAATAACTTGAAACAACATTTATCCTTAGATAAGCAAAAATATACATCACATTTCTCACAGCGTAATTTTTTGCGCTTACAACAACTTTCTAGGCGACAAATTCTCGATGAATGGATGTCATCTACAACAGGCCAGTGGTCATACACGTCGTATCGCTTGTCAACCCCAGGTATCGGAGAAGGTGTGTAAATCTTTTTAGGTGGTTCAGGCATACCATTTTCAACTTCAATTCCTCTATTTCCATCATCCTCAGTTCTTCTTTTCCTAGCAGGGGTGGCCAACCTCGCTTCAGCTGTCAACATTCTAAATTTCAGGAGATCTTTGATCTCTCTGTTGCTTCTCTTATTAGCCAGAGCATCTTCCCGATATAGCATCCAGCTATTTACGGTTGCTAGATCTAGAAAGTGAAGAATTATTTTCACAGTCCATTTTCCGCTTCTGAACCATGTTCGATAACACTCCATCTGCTGGTTGCAAATATCAACCCCACCCATACACTGGTTGTATTTACAGACAACAGATCTACAATCCACTTCAACTTGTCTTTTTTCAGCCTTGGACCATCTTCTCACATGCAGCTCTGGATGCTTTCCAGCACACGTGGAAGCCATTACCTCTTTTTGGTTGTCTATCCACTGTGTTACAACAATCTTCTCATCGCTTCTGACATATTCATTGCTTTCACCCCTATTCATCTTTTTCTGTGATAGTTCTATATCTCGAATCCTGTTTCCCATGACAGTGCCTGTTCCCTCAATCCCCTTTTCTGAAAGTACCTGTAGCAGTGGAATAGTTGTAAAGTACCTGTCAAGATATACAAAACTTCCTTGAGGTAGAGAAGAAACAAGCCTCATAATAACTGCTGGACCAAGACCAAGTTCCCTATTATGTAGAGGAGTTGACTGACCCTGATATACCTCAAAATCTAGCACAAGAACTTTGGAAGTAGTCAAAACAAAGTTCTTTAGACCAACTAGACGTGGCTTGTTTTTCACATACTGCTTAAGTTTACACCTCCCTAAGAAAGGAATCATTTGTTCATCAATTGAATAACAACCATTTCCCCGAGAAAGTTGTAAGCACACATCACGCACTCCTTGAATCAAAGGTTGCACTTTCCAAAATGCATTCGAGTCAGCATCATTGGGTTTATTTACAGTATTGACTACATGTAGATGTTTACGCAGTAATAAAAATCTGTCTCGCGACATGCATTCTGAAATGAGATTCAGCTGAATACCTTTATGCCAGTACATGGACAACCTAGGATACCGAATGCAACCCATTAGTAAATTAATACCAAAACAATTCTTTAATTCCTGTGGGTTTGTATTGATGGACTTGCCCGTTTTTATCACGGAATACATGTTAGTCTTCTCTGCAGCCAAATTGAAGAAGTCGTCATCAAACTAGTCATCGTGGTACTGCAGAGGCATTCATTCACTAGGCGAATTCTGAAAATGAAGGGAGAAAATTCAACATATAATAAAAGTGATTGTAACTGTATTTGCCTTCACTTGAGGACATTTTTATAAAATAGTCAGTCGATAATGCAAATATTCTTACCTGAACATTGGTGTAATCAATAGGCGCCGGATGTGGCTTTTCCTGGAAATACTTTTTCTTCCAAAACAGTCGCCTCGGTGTAGTATCGGTCCTTGGCACTGGAGAGGGTGTCTCTATTGCAGTACCATATGTTTCTCCTTCTTGTTCATCTGGTTCACTTTCTAAGGGTTCTAAGGGTTCCACTTCTACAGGATGTTCGTAAGTACTTATCACTCGATCATCATCGTCCTCATAACTAGATTGTTCATCAATGTCTGAATTATTAAAAAATTCGAAGATCTCATCATCATTGAGAAAACCTGGAAATAATACAAGAAATGAGGAAAATGTAAAAACAACACATGGTATGTGGTTTTACAGGAGGTAAGAGAATGTGTAAACGTAAATTAAATGTTGAGTTAAAACCTAACCCCCAAAATCTTGGTGGTGCACATTAATGTGGACATGGTGAACAAGATAGCAAACATACTCGTATTACACTATTGAAATGTTATTCCATATGCTTTTCTGATTGAAACTAATGTAGAAACTTTGCAGGAACAGCATTTTAAAAGAATAAAATATGTATTTACCTTCGGTGTGTCCAGCACGAGGTGACAAGTCAATGTTTACAAGCTTCTCCATCTGTTGGCGTAGCAGAACAATAAAAACAGTTGAAAGAGGATGGCCGTGCCCCCAAGAATGCTGCAGTCCGGTTTGATGCAGTAAAATGATATTGTTTGGATACTATGAATTTTTAAAGCCAGCCTCCAATATTTTGGGGGTGGGTTGTTTAAGGGATAAAGAGGCTATTTCAAACTAACCCTGTAATCTTCTGTTGACTCAAACCCGAAAATAATTTAAGAGAGAAGGGGTAAATTAAATAAAAGTAGGACAAAGTAGAGAAAGGACGGGAAATGTGGAATGGTAGGAAGACAAAGGGAGAGCTTCTCTTGTTTTTCTCATTTTCCAATTCAGTTTCTTCAGTTTACCATTATTTTTCATTTTAAGGGAGAAGGGGAGAGATGCAAATAGTACTGACAATAATAATAGTGAAACAGAAGGGAATAAGATGTTCAGCCTCCGTGGCAGCACGCCGGCCTCTCGCCGCTGGGTTGCGTGGTTCAATTCCCGGTCACTCCATGTGAGATTTGTGCTGGACAAAGCGAAAGTGGGACAGGTTTTTCTCCAGGTATTCCGGTTATCCCTGTCGTAATTCATTCCAGCAACACTCTCCAATATCATTTCATTTCATCTGTCATTAATTAATCATTGCCCCAGAGGAGAGGGAAAGGCTTCGGCAGCCGGCACAATTCCTATCCTCGCCGCTAGATGGAGCTTCATTCATTCCATTCTGACCCGGATGAACGACTAGAAACAGGCTGTGGATTTTCATTTTACAAGGAATAAGATATTAAGGAGGAATGATCAGAGGCGTACTTCATGTGAATGTGACGCAATTCTTGAAGCTATGGTTGTGACACGGCTCAGTTCTGCCCAGTCACTCCACATGAGTGTTTTGTGCGGAGGTTTTTTATGACACCTGAGATTAGTTACAACTGGCGACTTGAGGTTTTACGTCATTAACTCAAGGTAACGTTCTCAGCAGACAAATTTCGTTGAGTAATATCTACTGTACTCACTTCACTTTCTTTCAAAACCTGTAATATAATGCGGTTATATTCTTGAGCGAACTACGAAACATAGCATAACAATTCAGATGTGGGCCCTTTGGTAAGCTTTTCGTGCGTACAATGCCAGCGGCACCGCTACAGATACAAATCACAATGGGTTCTAAGAATAACATTCAAGGAAGAATGAGTATTACCAATGGAATCGGTCATGTTACATACTATTTAAAAAAAACGTGAGACAAATTCATAGTGTTTTTGAATTTAAAGACTCCAGGTACATTCAGTAAAATAAGTATATCGTCGTTGTAAGAAGAAATCTCGTATGGCACAATACTCCCCTTATCAATTACTGGCTGCAGTACCCGTCGTAGCATGTGCAAAGTTGTCTAACTCCCTAGCCACCTTCGCAATATTCAGACATGGTCTTTTTTTTTTTTTACTCAGAAAACAGCAGTAGTCCGGTCTATCAATCAATCAATCAATCAATCAATCAATCAATCAATCAATCAATCAATCAATCAATCAATCAATCAATCAATCAATCAATCAATCAATCAATAATCAATAAATAAATAAATCAATCAATCAATCACTACTGACCTGCATTTAGGGCAGTCGCTAAGGTGGCAGATTCCCTATCTGTTGTTTTCCTAACCTATTCTTAAATGATTGCAAAGAAATTCGAAATTTATTGAACATCTCCCTTGGCAAGTTATTCCAATCCCTAACTCCCCTTCCTATAAACGAATATTTGCCCCAATTTGTCCTCTTGAATTCCAACTTTATCTTCATATTGTGATCATCCCTACTTTTAAAGACACCACTCAAACTTATTCGTCTACTGATGTCCTCCCACGCCATCTCTCCACTGACAGCTCGGAACATACCACTTAGTCGAGCAGCTCGTCTCCTTTCTCCCCAGCTGATCAGTAGTGATTGATTGATTGAAAACCATCGCCAGTTAACACGATTAAACAAGATTTCCATGTTAAAAATTCTTGTCGTTATTTTGGACTAAGTAACAAAAATCTAAATTCATTTTATTTTCATAGTCGGTAAGGTGAAACCGCATAAGACAAAAATGATTGGAACATTTATGCTCTATAACTTTTGTTATATAATACTTTTCGATAGGACCAATAACATATCTACCGGGCGGGTTAGCCGTGCGGTTAGGGGCGCGCGGCTGTGGGCTTGCATTCGGGATATAGTGGGTTCGAATCCCACTATCGGCAGTCCTGAAGATGGTTTCCCGTTGTTTCCCATTTTCACACCAGGCTGTACCTTAATTAAGGCCACGCCTGCTTCCTTCCAATTCCTAGGCCATTCCTATTCCATCGTCGCCATAAGACCTATCTGTGTTGGTGCGACGTAAAGCAATTAGCAAACAAAAAAGTAACATAGGTATTTAAAAAGTAACCTTTTAAGCACCTTCCCCTAAGCTATCATTTTATCTAGCGTGTATAAAAATTATTTATAACCTAGGCCGTAGCACCTTATCCTCAAACTTTACATACCAATTTTCATTAAATTCTGTTCATCCATTTCCTCGTGGTTCGGCATTGATATGAACTTAACAAAAACCGAAATTCACGTGTATCTCTGTTATCATAACCAGTACGGTAAAAATGTGTAAGACATAAATGATCGGAAATGTAAATCTATTTAACTTTAGTTATGTAGTATTTATCGATCGGACCATTAATAACATAAATATTCGAGAATTACATTTTAGTCCGTCCCTTAAACTACCATTTCACTCAGCGTGATTAAAATTATTTATAGCCTAGATTGTAGTGCATCATTCCCCGACTTTACCTACCGTTTTTCATTACATTCTCTTCAATCATTTTCTCGTGATGCCCATACATACAGATAGAAAAAGCGGAAATTTAAAAAGTACTGTCAACATGATCGATACAGAAATGCCATTCTTTTTTAAAATCTGAGCAATATACTGACAAAACCCATATATATATATATTAGAGTTTTGTCAGTTTACTTGTTTAGTTCCTAAGTACATGGTTAATGTGTACCTTATACAATGTACCTGCGTTATTTTAATTGTTTTCTTTTTTTTTTTTGCTATTAGCTTTACGTCGCACCGACACAGACATGTCTTACGGCGACGATGGGATAGGGAAGGCCTAAGAATTGGAAGGAAGCGGCCATGACCTTAATTAAGGTACATCCCCGGCATTTGCCTGGCATGAAAATGGGAAACCACGGAAAACCATCTTCAGGGCTGCCGACAGTGGGGCTGGAACCCACTATCTCCCGATTGCTGGATACTGGCCGCACTTAAGCGACTGCAGCTACCGAGCTCGGTTATTTTAATATTAATCCTAACGTATTGATCCCAGACATCTGCATGCAGGTTCAACGGGTGACTAGAGGCCTCTTGCAATATGAGTGAAGGTTTTTTTTGTTTTTTGTTTTTTTACAATTTGCTTTACGTCGCACCGACGAAGATAGGTGTTATGGCGACGGTGGGATACGAAAGGCCTGGGAGTGGGAACGAAACGAGCGCGGTCTTATTAAGGTACAGCCTCAGTATGCCTGGTGTGAAAGTGGAAATCCGCGGAAAACCATCTTCATGGCTGCCGACAGTGGGGTTCAAACCTACTATCTTCGGGATGCGAGCTCACACCTGCGTGCCCCTAACCGCACGGCCAACTCTCCCAGTGAGTAAAAGCTTAGAGAGTACTATGTTTACATCAAAAGTAAAAGTAAGGAACTGGAAAGCACTTTTCTAAACCTAGAAGTCTCTACGTCAAAAGCTCATCCTCAGAGAGGAGATTTTCTGTCTTGAAACGTAAAGAAAGGTCGACCAGGGGTGAAGAAAACTTGAACAGCTTAATGTTTTTGTGCACAGCAAGTGACATAACCTTGAAATGGGTCTTCAACAACTTGACTGATGACTTTGCACGATGCAAACAAAGAAGAAAAGCATTGCTGTAATTAATTCATGAAGAAATAGGTTTGCGAACCTGCAGTGCTTTTTCATCACTATGCTTCAACTTTTATTTGTCTGTCTGTGTCGTAACATTAAGAGAAGTATGGAAGATTTTTTAATTAGTGTACATAATTGTGAAAACAATGAATAGAGCTCGGAAGTTGAGGATTTTCTTTTCTCTCGAGTATATGAACATGACGCCCAACATAAAATTTTACTATGTTCATACTGGGTCATTGTAGGCCAAAATATGGTGGGTTTATTTGTCCTTTTTTTCCTTATTCGGCGTTTTTTGGATTATTGGTTTGTTTAGACTTTTTTCAGGTCTTAACGGCTTTCTTTTTAGCAACTTCACATTCTTTCGACAACATTTGTACTGCTCATTCTCAATTCGAATCATCATTAACTCATGCATCTCCTCTTAAACATATGTTCTGTGGTAAGAGAGATAATTTCCGCCTCTGTGGTGTAGTAGTTAGTATGATTAGCTGCCACCCCCCGGAGGCCCGGGTTCGATTCCCACCTCAGCCATCCTGTAAATGGTTTTCCGTGGTTTCCCACTTCTCCAGGCAAATACCGGGATGGTACCTAAGTTAAGGCAACGGCCGCTTCCTTCCCTCCTCCTTGTCTAGCCCTTCTAAACTTTCCATCCCCCCCCCCCACTAGGCCTCTGTTCAGCATAGCAGGTGAGGACGCCTGGGCGAGGTACTGGTCATCCTCCCCAGTTGTGTCCCCCGACGCAGAGTCTGAAGCTCCAGGGCACTGCCCCTGCTGAGTCCGGGGGAAAAGCCAACCCTGGAGGGTAAACGGATTAAGAAAGAAAGAAACAAAGGAGAGAAAATTAAGTGAAATGAAATTAAATGAAAATAAGAAACTAAACTTAATACGCAGACTTTCACGACCACTAAATGGCATTATGATAAATATTTGGGGATATTAGATTGTGCAATATTAATTACCAACTGACGCGTTTCGATCCTGCGACTAGGATCGTCTTCAGAGCAGTAACAAAGCATAAAGGCAACTGTCACTCTATAGTAACCAGACTCAAGATAGAGAGACCCTGTTAGAATATAGTTCATTCCAGGGCCTCCAGAGTCACGGAGAAAGATGTTGACGAGTTAACTATGGAGGGTAGCCATGATCCACTCAGTATATAGCCGTCAACTTTGTTAAAATTATTCAGGCGTTTAGCAATTTCCATCGCCTCACGAATGATTCTAGGAATAAAATGCTTCTGTTCACAAATGACAGAAGTTGCTTGAAAGAAACCAGGGGTATCAAATTATGTGCAAGATAACTAAAATATTGAAAGAAGAACATTTTGATGTGAGTGTTTTTAAAGAGGAAGATCTCACTTGCTTCAAGTACGAACCCTTAACATCAGTTGATGTGGAGAGAATTGTCTCCATGTTTGGCAAGCTGCTGTCTGCAAACCGACGATACTTCATGCCTCAGAACCTGCAGATGACTATTGTGATACACTGCAGATACAACTGAGAGAAGGTTTCTGAATTCAATTTCTATAACCCTAGTGTGGTTAAGCCAAATAGAATTTCAGTTACACTCATTTCAGTTTCTTTCTCCAGGATGTGCATTCCGCGTTCGCTGAATTCATTCTAGGTGGAAAAAATATTTCATTCTCCAAGTATTTTTAACAAATACGGAATTCCTGTTAATCTAAAATATATACTTAGGAAAATAAAGGACTCTGTTTTGGAGGGTAAGAGATGGGTAGAGGGAGACCAGGACGACGATAGTTAGAGTCAGCTTCCAACGATTTAAAGAGGTATAGAAATAAAAGATGCCAACGAACTACTTACAAATAGAGGATTGTGGCAGCGATTAGTAAATTTACAGAGACTTGCGGACTAAACGCTGGAAAGCATAACAGTCTCTAATGAAGACGTATGTATGAAGGCCCTATGCATGTGAAAGAAGGAGTATTTCACTCATATATTTTTGCATGGTATGTTGCATACTACAAGAATTGCGCATTTTTAAACATTATATTCGTTCATTTAATATGTAATTAAATCTAAAATTATAATCAAATTTGGATCGATTTTATACGACTTTTTGCCAGTTTTTAGGCCCTTTTTTTAATATTTTAGGTCTTTTTAGGGAAATTTACAAGTCCTCAATTCCCGAGCCCTAGTCATGAATTATAGGAGTGCTGTGGGAGGGTGAAAACTGTCGCACATGTTATGTCCATTGTCTATTGTTTTCGATATGTCACCACCGCCGTAGGGACGTACTCTTCGGCATTAAGGTTAATAGATCATACTTTTGTATCAAAACCACCAATAATTATGTTATTGGTTTTACGTCCACCAAATACTTTTAAGATTTTCGGAGTCAGCTCGGTGTTGGAAATGAGCGCCAGAATGACACACGGCTGCCATATTTGAGCACCATCAAATATAACTGCAAAAGCCAGCACATTTTCGTCTGAGGGATTCAACCTACAATCCTCATCTCATCACTGTCGCTGTCTAAACTCATCCACTTCTCGGGTAAATTACTTCATGTTAAAGGTTTCCTTTCTATTGAGCTCGGTTTCTCTTTGCTGCGGCCCTCACTGGACTCTCGGTTCTCAAGTACACTTCCTCAAAAAGACATAATACGTACTTTAAATTCATGACATCTCCCTCAATATGACAGTCCTTGGCCGTGCGGTGAGACAGCTCAGGAGTACTGAAGTGCTAATGTTGGTTTCCTGAAGACTTACTTTCCTCAGCTTATCTCTGTTATTTCTGATATTACTGGAGGCACCCAATTTATATCGAGTTTGATGTTAAAGTGTCTCGGACAGTAGAGTGCTCACTTTCTGAATGCAAGGACGTGGTTTCATCCTGAGCCGTTGGCTCAAATACTCCAGCCTCAACTGCTCACCTACACTACCTATTTTCACTGAATCGGTCGCAGCTGGCTAAGAAAATCGCCACTAGCTGAATCCTGGCCTCTGAGACTATTAAACAGTGTGCAAGAGGCACGTCCCTAAAATAATAACAAATAACGCAGATCTAGGGTTAATATAAATGAAACATTTATCATCACAAACAGAAAATAAATCAGTCCAAGACTTGCATAAAAGAACAAATAAATAAACAAATACGGATATGGAAAGCCACTTCTTCACGTGCATGATGTTCAACAATGGTCCATTCAAAGGGAGTGTTACTTAATCCCATATTTCTGTGCATACTTCTAGAAAACACGGTAGAGGAATCTATTTTATAATATAATATTACTCTCGCCACACAGCGAGCACAGCGCCTAAGATCAGACTCCATAGCATTTCCCCCTCGAAATAGGATAGATCCGGAAGTACATCATCAGAATCTATACTCTCACCTTTTTATCAATCCCCACGGAGATTAAATCCCCAATACAATCAAGGATGCCAGCGAAATCAAGACCGGATGAAAAGAACAGTCATTGAACACACAAGAGTAAAGAACAGGGTTGCCATAGTAACGAGAAATAAATAAACACGCGGCAAAAAGGCGTAAAAATAAGGGTTAAAATCCAAAATAAACAGATAAATCGGCTAGGAAGGCCATAAACGGAAGTAAGACAAAATAGGAACAACGATAATAATAAATAACAGCCAGATACTGAAAATTAGTATAGGCGCGGTAATCACACCACACACGCGCACACATAGACAGACCAAGTATACGAAATATAAAGTACAAGAGTACCACGACACACAACGATAAGAATCGTGTAGCATGAGATGCTTCTGTCAACGGCTCATGAGTTCGATCTGAAAGCACAGATTGCCGCAAAAGGGGCATGGCACACCCAGTTCAGACGCACAACATAAACAACTACTCGCTGCATAACTAGTATTCATATCGTGCAGAAATACGAACATGAATCATACAGTGTCAGCGACAAAACACAATGTAGAGTGCGAACTCGAGCCAAGAAGTCGAAGATAAAGAAAAATTAAAGGTATCTAACCGAACTCAGCAAGCAAATCAACCATGCACATGAACAATCGGGCCGATACCACCTTTCTCTCTTAGCCGAAATGAGCACACATAAGCAGACATGTAAAGGAAGGGAGGTGACAGAAAATAAGTCTGCAACAAGATAATAAAAGAAATAACACACAAAACGATAGACCTCTTTACAAACAGGCTTACTACCTATGGCAAATCGGCAATGATACGAACAAATATTTCACACCGTGAATGATAGGAACGAATATTACCTCAAGAAGAAGTAGTCATAGTTCTACAAACTCCTAGAGTCGTACAGGACAACTTTTTTTCAAACGTTTATAATATCTTATGTAAGAGACGAACGTCACATCACAAAACACCGTCTCCATCTCATAGTTCTGTCTCTCCGTCCGACTCTCAAAGATCACAAAACATGCAAATAAGATAGAAAGAAATGCTTTGGCGATTATCATAGCATGAGCTGCCATCTGTCTAAATAGGAATAAATTACACATTGGGCACGGCATACATGATGCGAAGCAGCCACGACAGACAGACTTAAGACATCGCATAAAATGCGGTATCTGAAGAATATGAAAACAAGACAAGCAAATTACGGGATGTGGCTCAAGCCTCACTTGTATAATGATCAGTTCCACATTCGACTTCATTTTGACATAAATATGTCTTATGGCTGGGGGTCATCCGAAAATTTTGTAACGTGACGCGGCAAATGCATGGCGGAAGTGTCACCATAGCAACCGAGCAGGCAGTGATGTAAGGTATGGATGGATGGTCAGACAATGTTACCTAGCAACGGTGCAGGATATGTCTCATGGCTGGTTGCCATCTGAAATTAGCAGCCATTAATGGATGGCCATGACCGGGAGACATACCGTATTTATGATCATTTGATTTTCGCGAAGCGAAAAGTGATTTTTTTTTGTTGGCAGTAATTGCTCGTCCTACGAGAAAACGAACTCAACAAAAGATATTCAAGATTGTCTTTCCCTACAATTTATAACACGTGTACTTTCATTCGAGCAGAGAGAGACTCGTGGTGGTGATTATTGATTTAAGAGGAAGTGCGACAGAGCAACCATCCTCTGTTAACACTAATCAGAGAAAAAAATGGATGGGATCCGACATGTCGAAAAATGAAGGTATCGGCCAAAGAAAGACAAGGACCACGAAGGGCGTGAAAATGAAAGATTCCCATACGTAATACCGTCGGTGTCGGGAAAGAACAAGAGTTGACCAAGGGAGGTCAGATAGTACAGATGAAAGTGAGGAGCGTGACACAAGTGCGAGAAAACAATGCCAGGGGTCAGCTAAGGGCCCTGTGATCGCCAACCCACGCTCCCAAGTCAAGATCCCCTGAGTCACCTTTTAGTCGCCTTTTATGACAGGCAGGGGATGCCGTAGTTGTTATTTTACCGTCGTCACCTACCTGGGAAGCGGAGAGAGGCCAAAGCGAAAAAGTTTCGACTCACTTTATAATTATACACACGTAAAAGGTCTGAAACTAAACGAGGTCTTAGAGATAATTGCAACCAGTGGGGGAAGCGTGCTAGTATCCACTATTACCAGCGGTAACAGTTTGAAAATATAAAAATCTACTACTCTTTAATATTAATATTTAATATATTTGTTTCTTCGCCGGGACGTGTCGCGGGAACTCTATTGCAGTAAATAGCCACCGTCAAAGCTGAGAGAGAGACTGTTATCAACTCCAGGCAGTGGATACGCGTTGAATCTCTTCTGACAGCTAGGCGAGTATTACTGCGCCTGCGCCAAGCAAAGCCCTTCTCCCCCCGACACTGAGATGTACCCTCGTACGTTCTCTCGTCATGTTACCACAATGCAAAGTGGTAACAAATACTAAAAATGTTGGTACTGATCAGTTCTTTCCGTTCTTTCCGCCGCGCTCAAAAGTGCACTGTTATAATTTGTGTTACTTATTGTCTTCGGTATAATACGACGTGACTTTTCTTGTTAAAGTGTGAATTTATATTTAATTTCTCTTAGGTAAAGGTAGCATATAGTACTGCACAACTTATTAAACGTTAATATTAGTGCTGTCACTTCAATAGATAGTTTAATGAACACACCAATTTTCTTAGGTAACTTAGAAGATGAAGAAAAAAATTCAAAAAGTTATACCCACGCCTGCTCTTAAGAATTTAGTCAAGGAATCGAAAAGAACAGTACGATATTTTCATGACTTGTGATACAGAGATCTGCATTGGTTATTTGGTTTTGCAGAAATGAATAAACTGTATTGTTGGCCGTGTGTTCCATTTTCCTCAGGAAAGAATGCTTGGAAAAACGACGGTATGGAGAATTTGCATAGTTTCAGAGTTGTAAAGAGACGCCATGAGGTGTCTCAAGGGCACATCAACACTGTTGCCGATATGATTCAATTCGGAAGGTCCAGACTAGAACACAGCTTACAGGAAGAAGGTGCGAGCGACAGTATACTCTCAAGGAGGAGTGTGGTAACACTTTTCGAAACGTCACGCGTCGCCACTGATTGCATCTAGTCGATTCTGGAAGCGATCAGAAAGGCATGACCATATATAATTTAGATCTATTTCTTCTTCTTCCTTCTTCTTCTTCTTCTCCTGAAAAAATCGCACCATGAAGCTGTTGTGTTGTTTCTTGCGTTCTTCGGTCCACTGTTTGCCACTGGTCTTTTTGGCTTTCTCCATGAACAAGTGATTTGCAACCAAAGTTCCAAAGGCTTGACGACTTTTATGGTATCGTCTGTACCATTTGTTGCAGGTGTTCGACTCGTTGGCTGAACAGTCAGCGTACTGGCCTTCGGTTCAGAGGGTCCCGGGTGGGTTGGGTGTATGTGTTGTCTTCATCATCATTTCATCCTCATCACGACGCGCAGGTC